>NC_133362.1:67786773-67967552 GCF_049309525.1 Garra rufa
CCATGGTGCGGTCATTCACAGCCCAAGAGAGAGCTACTGCAGCATCCCTTCGTGTTTCCTAGATACTGGTAAAAAAGAAAAGGCCATTCACAGACTCTGAAACCGTGAAGGACTGTATGCTGGCTGTCGTGGATGAGGTGATAAATGACGATAAAATTAAAATGAGCGTGGTATCTGCTAAAAAAACATACCCCTGTCAGATACTTCAAACATTCGTAGGGTTGAAATTCTTGCTGCAGATGTGTATGAAACGCTGTTAGGAGACCTGATGAAAGCTGATACTATATCTATAGCAGTAGATGAGTCCACAGACAAAACTGATACTGCTCAGTTGTGCATATATGTCCGTTTTTTTGATGGCAAATGCTTCCGAGAGGAGCTGCTCGGCCTACTGCCGTTAGAAGGACACACAACTGGCGATATAGTCTTTGGGAAAATTTCTGCCTTTTTTAAAGACAGTGGTTTTCATGTTCATGTTTTCATGTCTTTTATTTTGTATTTGTTTCATGCTGTTGTGTCTTACTTCACTTGCCCTCATGTATTTCTATAATTGGTTCCCTAGTTCCATGTGTCTGTCACGATTCAGACAGGAACAGACGAACAACGACGTAGAATAACGAACAGTTTAATAAAAATCCAGGAGAACAACGGGAAACATAGGAGCACGGGGAAGTAACAATAAAGACCGACAAGCAACAAAGCAAAGACACAAACTTATAAAGACACAATGATTGGGATACACAGGTGTGGGAAATTAAGCAGGAACCAAAACACACAGAGCAGCGGGGGAGATGGGAGAAACCAAACTAAATAGTCCAGGGGTGTGACAGTGTCATGTTCTGATTGGTTGTCATTGGTTGCTATGGCCTTGTTCCTTGTTTTTCATTGGTTGGTTTCTGTCATGTGGTCTCTTTTGTCTAGTATAAATAGCCCTTGTGTCCCATTGGTTCCTTGTTGTGTAATGAGGTTGTAATGTGCTCTTTGGTGAGTGTTTGTCTATTTCAAGTTTGTTTCATGCCAAGTTTGTTCAAGCCAAGTTAAGTCAAGTCTGTTTATGTCAAGTTAAGTCAAAGTCAAGTCAAGTCTGTTTGCTTCAAGTCAAATCTCGTCTATGTTTGGATTTACTGTTTGGAGTTCACGTCATTTCAATAAACTGCACTTGGGTTCACCACACATCTCGCCGTCAGTGGATCATTGTTACATTTTCCCAAAAAAGGAGACCTCACAGATATCAAAAACTGGAGACCTGTTTCACTTCTGTGTAGTGATTATAAAAGAGTTTAGCAAACAGATTGTCAAAAATTATGAATGAGGTTATTCATCCGGACCAAACTTACTGTGTCCCCAAAAGGCCAATTTTTGACAACATTTCCCTTATTAGGGATATTTATGATGTCTCTAAGTTGTTAAATAATGATATTGGATTGATTTCACTGGACCAAGAAAAAGCATTTGATAGAGTAGCATTTAGTAGCATCGTCTTTATGGCATAAGTTGGCCTGCATAGATCCTCCTCTACGTTTGTTAGCAGAGATTCAAGCAATTTTAGTTGATTTCTTCTGGGATAAGTTACATTGGGTTCCTCAGAGTGTATTGTTCTTACCCAAAGAAGAAGGAGGACAAGGATTAATACATCTTCAAAGCAGAACGGCAGCTTTTGGGTTATGTTTTTTGCAAAGACATCTTAATTGTTCCGTAACTTCCAGCTGGAAGGTAGTTGCATGTAAAAAAAATTTACAAGATCTTGGAAGTTTGAAAATGGACAGGAATCTTTTTTCATGGACTTTTCGAAGCTAAATATTAATGGAATACCAATTTTTTTATCAAAATGTTTTTAAAGTGTGGAATATGTTCAAAGTGCAAAGATGGTGCAATAGCACTTAATGCTTTTATTTCAACTTTAAATCCTAATGTCACTGCAGAATGCCCTTTTTGTTCAAAGCGGAAAACTGATTTTCATGCATATATGGATTGTTTTAGACTGAAAAGGTTGTTTAGTTTATTATATAATGTATTTCACAGTTTTCATAAATCTTTTTCTATAGGTGTTGGTGGTTTTAAATATGTCAGGAAAAAGAGGTTTATTTGAAAATGTTTGAATTTTGTTATAGGTCAAGCAAAGTTAGCAATTTATATGAGTTGGAAAAATAAGATAGAAATGGATTTAGATCAAGATATTAATGCAATGTTTTCAGCTACAGTTAAATCCAGAATACTCATTGATTTTAATTTTTATAGTTCCATGGATGATCTTGTTACTTTTCAAATGAAATGGTGTAAAAATGAGGCCCTGTGCTCTGTTGTTGATGGGGACTTATTTTTTCTTCCCTATTAATATAAACAATTAAAACTTAAAAAGTACATGCAAAATTTGTTGGTTTCTTTGTTGTTTTTTGTGTAGTATTGAAAAGCTTTATGTTAAATTGAGTGGAAAAGTGTTTTTATGTAAAGAACGGTAATAAACTATTTTTTCAAAATTCAATTCTCTCTCTCTCTCTCTCTATGATGAACGAGATGATGGGACAGTTACTAAAAACAAAATGAAATGATTAGTTTATGACTACGTTATTTCAGTGAATCTTCAAATCATGATGCAGGTCTTTGGGTTTCTTGTCGTATCTGTTACGCCAGGCCAGCAGAGGGAGCCCTTGCTCCTCTTTGACTGTTACTGCTCCTTCTGCTGCTTCGCTGGTTACTTCCTGTTTGGCAGCCATTTTAAGGGAGGGCATGCCAAACAGAGGCTGCGAAGTATTGTTTTGCTCCTGCGAACTTTACCAAGCATTTTCCCTAGTTTCCAAGTTCCTTAGATTCCTAGTTTCTTAGTTTTTCCTGGTTTTGTTTCTAGTCATAGTTTTGCCTTGTTTCTTTGTTTGTTTTCTTTTGCTACTTTGGACTGCCCATCTGGATTTCGACCCTCGCATGTACCACTGGATTATGCTTTTGTTTTTTCCTGGATGTTCCTGTTTGCTGGTGTTTTGACCCTGCCTGTCGACTACGATCTGTTAAATAAAGCTTGCAATTGGATCCTCATCTCCGTTGTCATTATAACAGTATCCCTGTCATCTCTGGCCTTTGATTGAAGAGGTTTTCTCACACAGAAGCTATGAGAGATAAAGAGAGAACTTACACTTATGGCCCATAGTCGGGCTGAATGTGTCTAAATGTGCCATTTCTCAACCAGAATCGGGCCAGATCCGCAGATCCAAAGCCTAGCCAAATCTGGCAACCATTACTGGGCCAGAGCCCTCACTGGGCACTCAGCCGCAATCGGCCAGTTTCCACTGGCTACCTGGGTTGCAACATCTGGGGAAAACGCCCGGCAGCATTTTTCCACCAGAGAAGTGGGTCCTCGTCTCCTTGAGTAACTGGCTTCAAACAGTAGGCTGTTATTTCAGCTCCAACTCGGTCCTCTACAGTGCCGATGCCGATGGGACCTGCCATTGCATCTGCTTTTTTTGCAGCATACTTACCAGAGTAATCTTTTTTCATGAGGGTTCGGGTTGCACCTCTCCCTCTTCCACTCTGATGGCCACTGGACCTGCTGCCTCTAAGCTTACGATCTCAGCCTGTAATTCAGCCTTGGTCTCAGCCAATGCGTTGTCACCCGTCTCATATCCTCCACGGTAACGAGGGTCAAGGAAAGTGCATTTTCTGAATATTTTGCGCACTGAATTGGATTCATACTTGGCCTCCAGCTTTGTTAGAATTCCAGGTCTTTATTAGCTGGATGTCATTTTCTGACGCAGCCAACAGATTGTCCCTGCAGAGCTGTAGTATGGGGTGGATACAGGAACTGGTCACATAATTTTCTCCTGACAACATATCAGTGAAGTCACCGACTGGTTTCAGTGCTTCGTGAACAGCTTTCAAGACGTCCATGTCCTGCCAGGTCAGGGACAGGCTGCTCCTTCTGTCATCAGATGTGTCTGATCGCTTGGGCCTGATCGAGGATGCGCTCCACCATTGCCAGTTTGGAGCCCCAGCGAGTTGCGCAGTCTTGCCGACAGAAGGATGGATGAATTAATGAATGAATGATGAATAAACAATTAAATGAATGAATAGGCATAAACAAACGAATGAATTAATAAATAGGCATAAATAAACGAATGAATGCATAAATAAAGTCTATTAATGATTATTATTACACAGCACTCTGGAATGCTTGATTCTGATTGGTCAGTTGAGACATTTGCAGGTTCGTTCTTTTTAAATAATAACCGCTCCAAAGTAATAACGCATAGCCGGTACTACTTGTATGTTTAAAATCCCTCCGCGCCAAAAAAGATTACCGTTTGGCGCCATCTTGTGACAAACACTGGACAACCTCAATTAACAATGGAAAATTTCGACATTAATTTTAACATGTACGGTAAAAACAAAGCATTTGAACAGTGGATACAAATAGAGCAGTATACTCTAATTAAATCCTGACAACAGCTTGGCAAGCAGTAAGTGTTCGTATTAAATGTAATATTTATCATAAAATTCAATCACCAACATAGTTTAATGATAAGTGTGATTTTAGGTGCAATCAACAAAAAGTCCATAGAGGAAACTTTCGCTGACTTTACCAAAAATATCAACTTCAACATCCCCGCTGGGACCACATTTACAATGTCACAGTTTACAATTAATGGAAATGTGCAATTAAATACTTGTAAATAAATAAACCACGTGCGTTATTATATATTCATATGCAGATGTTATAAATTGTCTTACTAACGTACATCGTTTGAATGATAGTCACGTGGTACTATATCGTTTCACGGAATGATAAAAATGTTAATTTAAAACAAATATGCAAATATATGTTTCAAATTCATATTCATGTCCATTTTTTTCCTTATGTGGCAAGTAGCCGTGTAATAAGCGGGATAATGTACAGGCAGCCTGTAGTTATAGCGAAATAAGCCCCTTCAGTGTGATACGCTTCGCGTCAGGTCCTGATCACACTGTCGGGGCTTATTCTGCGATAACTACCGGCTGCCTGACATTATCCCTTACTTATTCCATTAGGTCAAATTTGTATGCACATTTTTTTAGGCTAAATAAGTCCCTTATGCGCATCAAGCCTACATTTATTTGATTAAAAAATACAGAAAAAAATTACAATTTAAAAAAATGGTTTTCTATTTTAATATAGCCTACTTTTCAATATAATTTATTTATGATGCAAAGCATATATATATATATATATATATATATATATATATATATATATATATATATATATATATGCCTCTTTTTTTTTTTTTTTTTTTTACATTTAAGCACCTGCCCCTGAGGAACTCTCTGCATGTTTTATGCTTACCGTTATGAGACTATGTTTTGGGAGTCCTGTTCTGGTTTCCCTCTTCTTCAGTTGAAGAAACATTTTTGAGACTTGGGTTTTGATACCAAAAGAATAGACTTTATTGCCGAAACAATTAAGCCGAGCAAACTGTGAGAACAAGGCTCTGCTGCCCAAGACAGCCCAGCGATGCATCCACAGAGAACTAACTTAGCTTTGTCGAGGCAGGGTTTTTATACCTGCCTTCTCAGACATACATGTCAAACTAAATTACTGGGGGTCCTTGTATTTACCATTATTATTATAAACATATGTTCTTCCCCACCATGGACTAGCTAGAGGCCCCTAACATAAATTATTCCTTACCCTGGCCTCTCTAGTGGGACATGGCATTACACACCCAGACAGATACATTATTATAGCCCTTGTCAAAAAATCCTATAGGATTCCAATAGGAATTCTCTACAGGATTCCAGTTAGAATTTCTATTATATTTTGGAACCATTCCTAAAGGATTCCATTAGGAATTGTCTTATAGGATTTTCTTATACAAGACATAATAATCCTGTAGGATAATTTCTACAGGATTTTAATGTGTTTTATTTTAAAGCATCCTTCAAGAATTTTGAAGAATCCTAATGGTACACTTTTTTATTTTTTATGACACTAAACAATAGTTTAGTGTCTTGCAGTTTACTTTAACTCACCTCGATGTACATTCCAATAGGAATTCTCTACAGGATTCAAATAAGAATTTCTATCATATAATGGAACCGTTCCTAAAGGATTCCATTAGAAATTATCTTTTAGGATTTTCTTATGGGACAAGAAATAAATATTCTGTAGGATAGTTTCTAAAGGATTTTAATGGGATCCTGTTTTATTTTAAAGCATCTAAAAAAAAAGAATCCTAAGACTATTCCTATCAAAATCCTATAGGAACGGTTCCAAAATATGACAATCCAGTACAAGTTTCTTATCAGAATCCTTTAGGATTTTTTGATAGGAAACATACAATGAACAACGTCTACATCAGAGTGATGTAAACAGCAAACTGAAAGTACTTTTTGTTAGCAAAACAACAAAAGCAAAACAGTGGAAAAGAGCACCTTCCATAAAGACATGAACAAGCATCCAATTAGATCCCATAAAAAATACAGAATATTTATGTTTTATAAGAATATTTAAAATCCTATAGGAATGGTTCCAAAATATGATAGAACTTCCAATAAGAATCTTGTACAAAATTCTAATTGGAATCCTTTAAGATTTTTTGACAAGACATAAATATTCTGTAGGATGGTTTCTATATGTTTTTTATGGGTTCATGTCTTTTTTCCCTTTTTGTAATCTAAAATGCTCTTTTCCACTGTTTTTGTTTTACTATCAAATATAGTACTTGCAGTTTGCTGTTTACATCACCTTGTCCAGTAACTTTGTAAACAACATGTGAGCTTATTTGTGCAGCACTTAGTGCGCGCACACACACACACACACACACACACACACACACACACACACACACACACACACACACACACAAATTGAATAAACACTTTGTATTTGGTTAAACTGTCAGTGTCATGTGTCAAATATTTTCTTCTGCAAGTCTGAGCAATTATTAATATTAACAACAAAAACACTAATAACAATATTATTAATGGAACACCCCCATTCCACACCCCCGGGTGGGGGAGAGGGGGGGGGGGGGGGGGGTGAGATGTCACTCTTGCCTGTCTTCAAAACTTGAGAGCCCTGTAAAATGTATAAAATATATACAAATTGTAACCAAAGGTTCATACTCAGATTATAATTTTAGGCAATTTAGATTTATATTTGTTATTCAATTACTTATTATATCTAATGTAACACTTTCATGAATATCATTCACTCGTTTGTGTTTGTTGTTGGCGTTTGTAATCCGATGATTTGATTCAAATGATTCGGATTCTCAGTTTCTCTCATCACTTCTTATCTTCACACGATTGATTCATGATATAGAGAGAGAGAAATCAAACGCACCTTCTCTGTTACTAAAGGCTAACTTCTTCAGTAACTCTAAAGCAATACAACGTCATATTTAATAAGGATGATTTATTTAACATAGCTTGTAAAAACGCTTTATTGATGCAACAATGTCCATTGGTTTAAAAACTTTAAAACCACAAACCAAACCTTTCTTCATGTGAATCACAAACAAACGAGGAGCTCAGCGCAGCTTTATGACGTCACGTCACCAGAGCAAAATAAAAGTCCCATTGGTGCACTGCTCTCTAGAATCACAATCACATCATAGAAATGTTGTATATAGAATAGAATTTCGTACCCATATTATGATGCTTTTCTAAAGTTATTAACATCGTAAATCTATTAATAATATACTCTATTTTATTAATGTACATTTATAACACTATGCTTGCTGTTTATATACCTTGCCATTACAATACATTCACATTAAACTAGTCAATGCTGCTGTGTAACGTTTACAAAGGTTGTGTGATGGCAAATTTAAAAGGAATACAGTCCACTGATTATGACCTTTTCAGTTTCGTTAACTGGCAAAAACATGCAAATATATTCAGCTGTTACTCCATATCCTCCCTTATTAACAGTGAAAAGTTTGGCTAATAAATACAAGAAACAATAAACTGTTTATTAGTGACTTTAACTAGAAGTACATCTATCAGGGAAAAAAATCAAATATGTAATGTTGTATTATTGTAATGATTTTAGTGAAGTTAAATGTTTTGAAAACAAAATACCTTTAATACACCTGCAGGAAAATTAAGATCAGGAGACTCTTGTTTGAGCTGGTCCTGTGTGTCGCTGCAGTCATCCAGACTGACTAAAGCAGATTTCAAGATGCTGTTCTTACAGGTGAAGACAAAGCCCTCATACCAAAAAAAGGGAGAGCACCAGTGGCGGCTACTGGTCTGTCAAATAGGGGAAGCTCATTTTCGGTCTACATCATAAAATTGTCTATTTATTTAAAAGTAAATTCTGCCCTATGTTCCTTTTCAAGAAAATGGTCTGTGACCCTGTCGTACCAACTAGGCGTCTTTTCCAGTGACTTTTCGTGTGCAGTTTCATATGAATGAATGATCTAAAAAAAAATATTAAACTCTGTAAAAGTGAAACAAGGAATGTGGTGTATAATTGTGTGAAATGTATGATGAAAATCAAGCAATTTCGCCAAGCAAATATAAAGAAATAGGTTGCAGCAGTTTTTATTTCGACTGAACTTGAGAAATCCACGATGGGACTGAGCGGCCGCAGAGAGCGCGAACGAATAGCTTCAGCGATTCCTTATAGGACAAAATCGCTGTCAGTCAAAAGGACATGCAATCTTTCGACAGACCCTCCAATCATCACGCAGAAGCTCAGCGTCCAGGCCAGCCCACTCCTCATTCACCCCCAGAGACGCTGAGCGTCCGTGGGCGGGACATAATCGCAGCGTTTATCCAATGACCGTCTAGTTTCAAAGCACTGAAAAAAACCGTTCAAAGCAGCCCCATTGAAGTCAATGGACGCTGGGCTTCAATGGGGAAATGCACTGTGACGCTACGGGAATGTATGAGAAGAAAATCAAGTCAGCCGACCTGCTATATCTAACTGATTCTGAACGAATTCGTCTTTGAGATGAACGTTTTCTAACGCATTTTTAGTCAATAAAATGTTAATACAATAGTACGTAATTTGACCATTAATTTTGTGACATTATAGGGGAAGCTGAGCTTCCCTTGCAGTCTTAAAGAAATCGCCACTGGAGAGCACGTCCAATTTAAGTATCGGTGTCAGGGTTCTGCCCTGACAGTCCTGTCTGTGTTGTCGTTGTTTAATGTTTCTCTGTTTTCATTGTGTGTGAGCACTTGGCTCTATCTTTGTTAATGTTTTCCATGTGCTTTTGTTGCCCCTCCTTGTTTTCCGTTTTCACGCCCTCTTGGTTAGCCTTCATTATGTCTGTGTTTGTTTTTGTTGTCAGCACTCCACGTGCGTTTTTTACGTCACTCTCTCCGCCCCGTGTCTCCCCTTCAGCTGTTTCTAATCTCTCATTAGCTACTTTCTCACCTGTTTTTCATGTTATTTAATTGATTCAATTGCTATTTATACTCGTCTCCCCGTCTGTCCTGTGCCAGTCCGTTTTTCCCTCCTTGTCCTGTCAAGTCGATTTAGTCAAACCTAACTTTGTCGGTGTACGCTGTGGCTTTTTGTTTTACTATTTTTTCTTTTTTGACGAAGATCCCTCTGATGTCCCGTTTGCTCTGCTGTATGGATACGCAGTTCTGCATTCCGGATCGTCACGATTGTTCACTGCATCTCACCACTGTTATTGCGCTCCGCCGGGGCGAGCTGCATCTCCGTGCAGCGTCATCTGTGAGTTTTTCCCGTGCCGGGTCGAGATTGCTCCCCGCGCTTCGTCATCTGTTCGTTTCTTCGTGCCGGATCGAGATCGCTCTTTCCGTGGAGTTTTTGAACTGTTGTGTTTTTTTGAAGGAACTGTGGATACGCAGCTCAGCATTCTGGATCGTTTCTTCATCTGTGAGTTTTTTTCCCGAGCCGGGACGAGATCGTTCCCCGAAGATTTTCTGTTTACCTCTGTTGGGATTGTGCAACCCCGGGTCGAGATTCGCTCCCCGCACTTCGTCTTCTGTGAGTTTTGTTCCCTGTGCCGGGCCGAGATTGCTCCCCGAAGATTTTCTGTTTACCTCTGTTGGGATTGTGCATTACCGGGTTGAGACTCGCTCCCCGCACTTCGGCGTCATCTGAGAGTTTCCCAATGTTGGATTGAGCTCGCACTTTCCGTGGAGTTTTTTGGACTGTTTTGGTTTTTTTCGGAATTTTTGCCTTTTTCTTGTTCCCCAGTCATCTTGAAGACTATTAACTGGGAGATTTATTTTGTTATTTCTGCCCTTTATTTCTTGTTAAATAAAAACTCATTTTTTGCCCCGCATTTGAGTCTCTCTCCTTGTAAATCATGACAATCGGGGTGAATTAAAACTGTTTTAACCTGCATTTGTTTTTTAACATTCTTTTCTTTAAATTCATCTGTTGAAAGGACCAAAAATCTACTCCTGTATAACTATTTTAATCCTATTACAGCATAATTTTACCTGTACTTGCTAAGCTTGGCAGATGGTATTATCTGAAAATGTGAATATTTGGGTCTTTAGGGGGCCATTTTTATCTTAAAATGCAACAGCGCACTTTCGTTTTTCTGCTTGTTAAACAATTGTGGTAATAAATACATAATTTTTTTTTATATCCTCGGGAATCTTCAGTGCAGAGCGATTCCTGTTCTCCCTTTGAAGGGAGTGCCACAGATGCCTGGACCCCTGATGAACGGAGTATGTATGACTCTGAGCAACAACCCGGTGGTCCTCTTGCTGAATCCACTATATGTAGTGAAGAGCCCTTAGCACTCACAGGGGAGCCTTTGCCAGGGACTTTCAGTGAGGACTCCACCATGACTACACCACGGGCCCGAAAGCACAGTCGGAAGATGGTGGACGATTCCTCCAGTGAGCAGTCCACGCACTTAATGCGGACCATCGGACCAACTCTTAAAAAGCTAGCTTCAAAAGAAAGTCACAACGATCTGCCGCAACCTGGAACATAGAATGCGGAGCTTGCCCCAAAATGTACTGCCACATTTTCAAAATGAAGTGGACAATCTACTTTTTAAGTATTTGGTTGGCCAGGGCCACCAGTGAACTGTTATATACAGTATATATGTAGTTAGTTAGAATTATATAACAGCAATTACATATATGTTAGCAATTACACTTTGACCCTTAAATAATTTGTTTTGCAGTGTTTATACAATTTAGTGCTTGTTAATAAGTATGACTGTTGAGTGCAACACATTAAAAGAATTAAAACATATTCCAATCGCGATTGTTGGATTTCTTTTTTGTCCGTCATACACACACACACACACACACACACACATACTGGTTTTTGTGAATTACCAGGACACTGCAGCCCAAACAGGTGTTTTGGTGTATTAGGGGGACACCCCTTTTCACTTGCTGTACAGAGATGTGGTGAAGATCAAAAAATCTATTTTGACCCATACAACACAGATTTCACTTCAAAGTTTGTTTACACAAAACACAATCTATAATGTAACAACCTGAAAATATACATAATTATGAGGACATTTTATAATTTGATACACAAGCCCCGCCTATGACACAAAACGTTATTATAAAGACTAATGTGATTTCTGAGGACACTAGATATACAACACACAAAAGTGTCATTTGAGTGAACACAATAGTAAAGACTGTGTATTAAAGGGACATACCTGATATATGAGGACCAATGGTTTAACACATACACAACAGTAAAGACTGTGTAATAAAGGGACATACCTGATATATGAGGACCAATGGTTTAACACATACACAACAGTAAAGACTGTGTATTAAAGGGACATACCTGATATATGAGGACCAATGGTTTAACACATACACAACAGTAAAGACTGTGTAATAAAGGGACATACCTGATATATGAGGACCAATGGTTTAACACATACACAACAGTAAAGACTGTGTATTAAAGGGACATACCTGATATATGAGGACCAATGGTGTAACACATACACAATAGTAAAGACTGTGTATTAAAGGGACATACCTGATATATGAGGACCAATGGTTTAACACATACACAATAGTAAAGACTGTGTATTAAAGGGACATACCTGATATATGAGGACCAATGGTGTAACACATACACAATAGTAAAGACTGTGTATTAAAGGGACATACCTGATATATGAGGACCAATGGTTTAACACAGGGGTTTTCAAACCTGTCCTGGAGCCTCCCCTGCCCTGCACATTTTGCTTGTCTCTCTCATCTAATACACCTGATTCAAATCATCAGCTCATTAGTAGAGACTGCAAGACCTGAATTGGGTGTGCCTAATAAGGGAGACATACAAAATGTGCAGGGCAGGGGAGGCTCCAGGACAGGTTTGAAAACCCCTGGTTTAACACATACACAATAGTAAAGACTGTGTATTAAAGGGACATACCTGATATATGAGGACCAATGGTGTAACACATACACAATAGTAAAGACTGTGTATTAAAGGGACATACCTGATATATGAGGACCAATGGTGTAACACATACACAATAGTAAAGACTGTGTATTAAAGGGACATACCTGATATATGAGGACCAATGGTTTAACACATACACAATAGTAAAGACTGTGTATTAAAGGGACATACCTGATATATGAGGACCAATGGTGTAACACATACACAATAGTAAAGACTGTGTATTAAAGGGACATACCTGATATATGAGGACCAATGGTGTAAAACATACACAATAGTAAAGACTGTGTATTAAAGGGACATACCTGATATATGAGGACCAATGGTGTAACACATACACAATAGTAAAGACTGTGTATTAAAGGGACATACCTGATATATGAGGACCAATGGTGTAACACATACACAATAGTAAAGACTGTGTATTAAAGGGACATACCTGATATATGAGGACCAATGGTGTAACACATACACAATAGTAAAGACTGTGTATTAAAGGGACATACCTGATATATGAGGACCAATGGTGTAACACATACACAATAGTAAAGACTGTGTATTAAAGGGACATACCTGATATATGAGGACCAATGGTTTAACACATACACAATAGTAAAGACTGTGTATTAAAGGGACATACCTGATATATGAGGACCAATGGTTTAACACAGGGGTTTTCCAACCTGTCCTGGAGCCTCCCCTGCCCTGCACATTTTGCTTGTCTCTCTCATCTAATACACCTGATTCAAATCATCAGCTCATTAGTAGAGACTGCAAGACCTGAATTGGGTGTGCCTAATAAGGGAGACATACAAAATGTGCAGGGCAGGGGAGGCTCCAGGACAGGTTTGAAAACCCCTGGTTTAACACATACACAATAGTAAAGACTGTGTATTAAAGGGACATACCTGATATATGAGGACCAATGGTGTAACACATACACAATAGTAAAGACTGTGTATTAAAGGGACATACCTGATATATGAGGACCAATGGTGTAAAACATACACAATAGTAAAGACTGTGTATTAAAGGGACATACCTGATATATGAGGACCAATGGTGTAAAACATACACAATAGTAAAGACTGTGTATTAAAGGGACATACCTGATATATGAGGACCAATGGTGTAAAACATACACAATAGTAAAGACTGTGTATTAAAGGGACATACCTGATATATGAGGACCAATGGTTTAACACATACACAATAGTAAAGACTGTGTATTAAAGGGACATACCTGATATATGAGGACCAATGGTGTAAAACATACACAATAGTAAAGACTGTGTATTAAAGGGACATACCTGATATATGAGGACCAATGGTGTAACACATACACAATAGTAAAGACTGTGTATTAAAGGGACATACCTGATATATGAGGACCAATGGTTTAACACATACACAATAGTAAAGACTGTGTATTAAAGGGACATACCTGATATATGAGGACCAATGGTGTAACACATACACAATAGTAAAGACTGTGTATTAAAGGGACATACCTGATATATGAGGACCAATGGTGTAAAACATACACAATAGTAAAGACTGTGTATTAAAGGGACATACCTGATATATGAGGACCAATGGTGTAACACATACACAATAGTAAAGACTGTGTATTAAAGGGACATACCTGATATATGAGGACCAATGGTGTAAAACATACACAATAGTAAAGACTGTGTATTAAAGGGACATACCTGATATATGAGGACCAATGGTGTAACACATACACAATAGTAAAGACTGTGTATTAAAGGGACATACCTGATATATGAGGACCAATGGTGTAACACATACACAATAGTAAAGACTGTGTATTAAAGGGACATACCTGATATATGAGGACCAATGGTTTAACACAGGGGTTTTCAAACCTGTCCTGGAGCCTCCCCTGCCCTGCACATTTTGCTTATCTCTCTCATCTAATACACCTGATTCAAATCATCAGCTCATTAGTAGAGACTGCAAGACCTGAATTGGGTGTGCCTAATAAGGGAGACATACAAAATGTGCAGGGCAGGGGAGGCTCCAGGACAGGTTTGAAAACCCCTGGTTTAACACATACACAATAGTAAAGACTGTGTATTAAAGGGACATACCTGATATATGAGGACCAATGGTGTAACACATACACAATAGTAAAGACTGTGTATTAAAGGGACATACCTGATATATGAGGACCAATGGTGTAAAACATACACAATAGTAAAGACTGTGTATTAAAGGGACATACCTGATATATGAGGACCAATGGTGTAAAACATACACAATAGTAAAGACTGTGTATTAAAGGGACATACCTGATATATGAGGACCAATGGTTTAACACATACACAATAGTAAAGACTGTGTATTAAAGGGACATACCTGATATATGAGGACCAATGGTGTAACACATACACAATAGTAAAGACTGTGTATTAAAGGGACATACCTGATATATGAGGACCAATGGTGTAACACATACACAATAGTAAAGACTGTGTATTAAAGGGACATACCTGATATATGAGGACCAATGGTGTAACACATACACAATAGTAAAGACTGTGTATTAAAGGGACATACCTGATATATGAGGACCAATGGTGTAAAACATACACAATAGTAAAGACTGTTATTAAAGGGACATACCTGATATATGAGGACCAATGGTGTAAAACATACACAATAGTAAAGACTGTGTATTAAAGGGACATACCTGATATATGAGGACCAATGGTTTAACACATACACAATAGTAAAGACTGTGTATTAAAGGGACATACCTGATATATGAGGACCAATGGTGTAACACATACACAATAGTAAAGACTGTGTATTAAAGGGACATACCTGATATATGAGGACCAATGGTTTAACACATACACAATAGTAAAGACTGTGTATTAAAGGGACATACCTGATATATGAGGACCAATGGTGTAAAACATACACAATAGTAAAGACTGTGTATTAAAGGGACATGCCTGATATATGAGGACCAATGGTGTAACACATACACAATAGTAAAGACTGTGTATTAAAGGGACATACCTGATATATGAGGACCAATGGTGTAAAACATACACAATAGTAAAGACTGTGTATTAAAGGGACATACCTGATATATGAGGACCAATGGTTTAACACATACACAATAGTAAAGACTGTGTATTAAAGGGACATACCTGATATATGAGGACCAATGGTGTAACACATACACAATAGTAAAGACTGTGTATTAAAGGGACATACCTGATATATGAGGACCAATGGTGTAACACATACACAATAGTAAAGACTGTGTATTAAAGGGACATACCTGATATATGAGGACCAATGGTGTAACACATACACAATAGTAAAGACTGTGTATTAAAGGGACATACCTGATATATGAGGACCAATGGTTTAACACATACACAATAGTAAAGACTGTGTATTAAAGGGACATACCTGATATGTAAGGACCAATGGTGTAACTCATACACAATAGTAAAGACTGTGTATTAAAGGGACATACCTGATATATGAGGACCAATGGTTTAACACATACACAATAGTAAAGACTGTGTATTAAAGGGACATACCTGATATATGAGGACCAATGGTTTAACACAGGGGTTTTCCAACCTGTCCTGGAGCCTCCCCTGCCCTGCACATTTTGCTTGTCTCTCTCATCTAATACACCTGATTCAAATCATCAGCTCATTAGTAGAGACTGCAAGACCTGAATTGGGTGTGCCTAATAAGGGAGACATACAAAATGTGCAGGGCAGGGGAGGCTCCAGGACAGGTTTGAAAACCCCTGGTTTAACACATACACAATAGTAAAGACTGTGTATTAAAGGGACATACCTGATATATGAGGACCAATGGTGTAAAACATACACAATAGTAAAGACTGTTATTAAAGGGACATACCTGATATATGAGGACCAATGGTGTAAAACATACACAATAGTAAAGACTGTGTATTAAAGGGACATACCTGATATATGAGGACCAATGGTTTAACACATACACAATAGTAAAGACTGTGTATTAAAGGGACATACCTGATATATGAGGACCAATGGTTTAACACATACACAATAGTAAAGACTGTGTATTAAAGGGACATACCTGATATATGAGGACCAATGGTGTAAAACATACACAATAGTAAAGACTGTGTATTAAAGGGACATGCCTGATATATGAGGACCAATGGTGTAACACATACACAATAGTAAAGACTGTGTATTAAAGGGACATACCTGATATATGAGGACCAATGGTGTAAAACATACACAATAGTAAAGACTGTGTATTAAAGGGACATACCTGATATATGAGGACCAATGGTTTAACACATACACAATAGTAAAGACTGTGTATTAAAGGGACATACCTGATATATGAGGACCAATGGTGTAACACATACACAATAGTAAAGACTGTGTATTAAAGGGACATACCTGATATATGAGGACCAATGGTGTAACACATACACAATAGTAAAGACTGTGTATTAAAGGGACATACCTGATATATGAGGACCAATGGTGTAACACATACACAATAGTAAAGACTGTGTATTAAAGGGACATACCTGATATATGAGGACCAATGGTGTAAAACATACACAATAGTAAAGACTGTGTATTAAAGGGACATACCTGATATATGAGGACCAATGGTTTAACACATACACAATAGTAAAGACTGTGTATTAAAGGGACATACCTGATATGTAAGGACCAATGGTGTAACTCATACACAATAGTAAAGACTGTGTATTAAAGGGACATACCTGATATATGAGGACCAATGGTGTAAAACATACACAATAGTAAAGACTGTGTATTAAAGGGACATACCTGATATGTAAGGACCAATGGTGTAACACATACACAATAGTAAAGACTGTGTATTAAAGGGACATACCTGATATATGAGGACCAATGGTGTAACACATACACAATAGTAAAGACTGTGTATTAAAGGGACATACCTGATATATGAGGACCAATGGTGTAAAACATACACAATAGTAAAGACTGTGTAATAAAGGGACATACCTGATATATGAGGACCAATGGTGTAACACATACACAATAGTAAAGACTGTGTATTAAAGGGACATACCTGATATATGAGGACCAATGGTGTAAAACATACACAATAGTAAAGACTGTGTATTAAAGGGACATACCTGATATATGAGGACCAATGGTTTAACACATACACAATAGTAAAGACTGTGTATTAAAGGGACATACCTGATATATGAGGACCAATGGTGTAACACATACACAATAGTAAAGACTGTGTATTAAAGGGACATACCTGATATATGAGGACCAATGGTGTAAAACATACACAATAGTAAAGACTGTGTATTAAAGGGACATACCTGATATATGAGGACCAATGGTTTAACACATACACAATAGTAAAGACTGTGTATTAAAGGGACATACCTGATATGTAAGGACCAATGGTGTAACTCATACACAATAGTAAAGACTGTGTATTAAAGGGACATACCTGATATATGAGGACCAATGATTAGACTCAGCACATGGTGCACGCATTGTGCAAGTATGAAAAATATATTTGTATAGTGCTGTAAATATGCTACCTTACCTTTTATAGTGTGTATTCAAGGATGAACTATTTGGGAGTGACATAAGGGTCTGTCTGTCGATCTATCGATCTATACACGTAATGTAAATCTAGCCGGTTGTTTGCAGAAAAACCCAGAGTGGGTGATCATATTTAAGCAAAGAAACAACATTCAAACAAGCGGTTCAGACATATAACAGTATGCACAGTCTGTGAACAAGGAGCAAAGTTTAATTTGTTCTTGTTTACAGCAACATTACAGTAGTTGCCCTTACATCACAAGATCATTTTGTGTATCAAGAAACATCCTGTGTGTACTGTGTGTAATGAAAAAAACAAACGCTCTTACTGTAAGTGTAAAGAGGATAACTTCAACATTTTAACTGTTCCTAAACATAACAGTTAAACTAAGCATTAAATACTACAAATATTAACCGCACTTTAATTCGTCATGGTTAATTAATCGTAAAGGCTTCTCAACACAGCGTTTCTTTTGCACGGAACAAAACTGCTGCAACTAAACAAAGTTTTGCCAACTGTGTGCTAGCTTAAAGTTCAGAGTTTATAAGAGACCAAGGCTAATATGCACGCACACTGGATTAACTATGGCTGATGCACCAACCAGCGAAACTCTGTTTCCTCCGAAAAAAGCGCCTGAAGTCGGCAGTTTGGGATTATCTTGGGTACCCAAATAATGACCAGGGCGTCATTGAAGATGATGGAGCACCTTTTTGCAAAACGTGCCGTAAAAAGGTTGCTGATGAAGGATCGAACACATCTAATTTGATGCAGCACCTGCAGGATCACCATCCAGCTTTGCACGCTCAAGTAAAGGTAATGCATAAGTTAAATTCCGTGACAAATTACTTGAATGAAATACGTTGGTAGGGAATTAAATATCAATGAATCAAAGCTTTCAGTGCAACCTAAACAAACTATGTGTTAGACGAATTATTACAAATTATTAAAATGATTATGTATGGATGAAAGCTGATGATAAAAGTTCATTTAAGTTAATTTTAGTCTTTTATATTGATAATGATAACATTAATATTATTATAAATTATAGAAATATAATTGTTACTGTAATTAAATATTGAAAATGATCTTATATGATTACTGCAACTCCAGTCAAAGTTCATCTCATTATTGATAATTTTATTTAAATTGTTCTTGTTCACTTTTAGCTCAACACTAGTGGTGTAGCTGCAGTTCAACAACCAACTATAGCAGAATCCTTTGCAAAGTGTGTGACTTATGCTCCCACTTCAAAACAAGCCCAGGTTTTGAATAATACAGTGGCCTATGTCTCCAAAGATATGATGCCGTTTCAGATTGTGGAAAAACCTGGATTTCTTCATCTGATGAAAAAGTCAGTGCCACAATACAAAATTCCACAACTACTTCTCCACAAACAAAATCCCAGCCATGTACACGGAAGTACGAGCAAGTGTGGAGGAACAGCTGGCAGAGGGTGTGTGGATTGGTGTTACCACAGACCTGTGGACCTGCCATGGAGGTGGAGGAGAACCCTTTATGAGCTTTACAGTGCCCTACCTCTCTACTGATTGGAAGCTAAAGACTCACTGTCTTGAGACTCTTTATTTTCCAGAAGACCACAGCAGAGCATATCACTGAAATGATAGAAAACATGCTCCTGGACTGGAAGATAAAAAAAGAGAACCTATCTGAAATTACAACAGACAATGCCAGTAATATGAAGAAAGCCTTTGCATTATTTCGGTGTTTGGTTTCCTTGTTTTGGTCAGAATTTAAATTTGGCCATTTCCAAAGTCCTCAAGATACCAAGGGCTGAATCCGCTACCAGAGCATGTCGACATTTGGTTCAAGGCTTTTTTTGAAGCAGGAAACGTAAACATTAAAAGAAGCAGGCAGAATTGAACACCAGATGAGGATCCACATTTGAAATGATTTCCAGGTTCTTGGAGCAGCAGCAGGCCATTTGTGGGGTACTAGTAGGAGACAGAAGCACCTGGCATCTTATGCCTAAAGACACTGAAATCATTGTCCTGGAGAAACCAAGCCAACTTCTTTGTCCTCTACTTGACTTCACTGATGTCCTGGCCTCAGAGAAACAAGTCACACTTTCCTCCCTAAATCCAGTCTTGGAGCACATTAACAATGAGATTCTTCAAGATCAAGAGGAATGTGCTCTCACTAAACAAATGAAAGCTGTAATAAGAGAAAACCTGTTAATGCAGCTGAGATATTCAGAGGAAATGAAGAATGTTCTGAACATATCCAGTTTTGTGGAACCCAGGTTTAAAGGAAGCTTTGCTGAAAATCTGGAAGACACAGACAAGCCATGCAGTGATGAAGCAATGGCATTTGCATCACATCCAGATACAGAAGATCCTCTAGCATCAACCACACAGAGCAGTGTGAAGACCTCATCCACTATCACCAAAAAGAGCCTGTCTGGGCTGTTACAGCAAATCACCAGTGCAAAGAAGAACAGGTCACAAGCTTCAGCACATGAAATGCCATCAATCCAAGAAAGAATTGACTCAGAGATAAAACTATACGTGTCCCTTCCTGCAATCAGTGGTGATTCTGACCCACTGGCTTGGTTGAAGTCACATGTGGAAGACATCCCAATGCTTTCAAAAGTAGCCAGAAAGTACCATGGTTTTACTGCAACAAGTGTGCCCTCGGAAAGGGTGTTTAGCGCAAGTGGCCACATCTTGTCTCCTCATCGGTCAAGACTGAGCACTGAGAATGTGAACATGCTTACATTTCTGCACTATAATATGAACTGAAAGGACTGGAAATAAGCGTGCAATTTGAGGGCCCTGTTGTATGTGGGTCCTTCAGCTTTTGACTCCTTGTTCTGTTACAAAAGGATATGTATAGCTTGCTAATATTCAATACCAGAGACTTGGTTTCTTTTTATTTATTTTTTTACTGTACTGCATTATTCATTTTTAAAAGGAGGCTATATTGTTAAAGTCAAAAGCCAGTTACAGAAAATACCAAACAATTTTATAATATAGTTGATCACAAGTGCCTTTAACTACATTTGTCCTCTTTTATAGGCAAACACTTAGCTAATATGTAGCTAAGATTTAATTTAGACAAATAATATATATTTTTAATTTATTCTGATTTTAATTTATTTATTTATTCATTATTCTGTTATATATTTTCAGTGTAAAATTATTACTGGACTGGAAATTGACTATTATTTGGTTTTTATTATTATTTTGTGCTGTATTATTTGGTTACTGAGCAGCAATAAATAACACTTTAAAATATAAGGAGTTTTCATGTGATTTTCTTAACTAATAGTGTTTTGAAACTAATTAATGAATAATAAACGCTGTGATAACCGTGAAACCGTGATTATTCCTCAGACTATAATCGTACAACCAAAATCTTATCGCAAATTAAATGTACATGACCTCAATTTTAGGTAATGCAATACATCACCATTTATATTTACATAAACACAACAACATAAAAACTGTTAAATATGGTGTGTTTCTCAGCAATAGTGTGTATGTTATCTTACTTTTCAGAGGGGAAAAAAGGGAAAAATCTGTAGATGGGAAAAATCTCCATAACAGTTCTTCGTCCATTTGTCTTTTTTCTATTTGTAAGAAAATGCGGATTTACTTTTTATTCAAGTTTAAGGTATTTAATATTTGGACACTTAATTCTCATGATCTAAATAATTTATGAATTAAATGTTTGTTTATCAATTGAAAGTGTGTGGCCTTCTTGCATTATTATGCTGTTATATTATGATTTTACATTCACTGGCATAAAATGGTCTTAAAATGACAATAATATCACTCATCGCAATTATTTTACGGGGTAACATATCGACCAACAAAAAGTTATCATGACAGGCCTATATAGATTAGTAATTAAAAACATTTTATTCTCATCATTGAGATGTACCTTGAGATGAGCCTCCAAAGGAAGTCTCAATATCTGTGAATAGACAAATTAAACACTATAACAAACAGTAGTATTGCTTGGTCTGCATGAATTGAATCAAACCTTAATGGATATGTTGGCTGAGTGAGGTAGATGCTCATACCATCTGAGGTGCCTGGAGGGTTCACAACAGGCTGCCTCGCTTTCTTCATTCCTGTGGTATGAATAGTATGGCTCAGAATAAAGGATCTGATGGAACAAACTCAAACATTTCATAAATTATTCTAAACATTTAAGTGGAAACTGTAAATCTCTAGCAAAAAATCCTCCTTTACTATAAAACCAGCTGAAATGATTGATCTACAGAATTCCCTAGTACAGTGTTCTTTCTTTATATGATTGTGTGCTTTTACCAGGTTGTTCATGCTCTTCCCTCCTGCTGTGATATTTGTCCTTAAAAAAATAAATAAATACATGGTAACACTTTATGGCAAGAGTGAATCTCATGAATTATCAGGAACTAACACAAGCTCAAAGTCTTGACTTCATGGACGAAAAACACCTTGAGACATTAAGACAAGTACATCATCATGATTTATGTTTATTATGCATGATCATGATGTTTTCATTGTTCACAAAAAACAAGGTCTTTACTATACATTGTAGATAAACCTATGCTCATGGTACATGATTCAAAATACAAAAGCATTTTGTGCATGTAAGACTACTTGAATTATTAAAAGGAATGTAGAAAAATAATCAATATTACCTCATGCATGCATACAGGCTAGAACAGTATATCAATTAATGTGAGAACTCATGTTTTTCATTAAATATGAGATATCAAGCATGTTCATGTATTCATAGTAGCCTGTAGGTATATGGACAGAGCACAACACTGGCCAATCACAGCACACAGAGTATGAGAAATTTGATGACATCCAAATACAGACTGTATATGTCACTCCTTCTTTACACAGTGCAGAGATTGTAAATACAACGGCTAAACAAAATTTGGTTGCAACAATCATGTTAAGCACAAGTAATTACCATTCTGATTAGCTGTCGTAACCACAATCTCTTTCCACTGTGTAAACAAATAAGTGACCTATACACAAGATAGAATACTACTACGCCAGAGCATGTATTTGGTTTAGTCTGTGTATGTTTTTTGACTCTCAAAGCCATGGGACCCACTGACTGCCATTATCCCAGATGGCACAAGCACGTCTGAAAGATGTCTGTTAAAGATCTCTTGATCTGGAAAGCATCCGCTGTCTAAAAACATCTGGCAGACGTCTTTCAGATGTCAGTTTTACATACATTCTAAATAATAAACATCTTAAAGACATCTAACATACGTCTATTTGACATCTAAAAAGAGACATCCTAAATAATAAGTCTTGCAGATGTAAATGCAGACGTCAAATAGACATCTTCTAGATGTACGTGTGCTATCAGGGATATGACTGAAAGACTGCAGCGGTTTGAGTTAAAAATCTTTGTGTTCTACTGAAGAAACAAAGTCATCTACATCACTGACTCCTGGGGGTGAGCAGTTACACATCACATTTTCATTTCTGGGTGAACTATCGCTTTAATAACACACTGTTTATCAGTATTCCAGAGAACCAAGTTACCACATTACTTGAGGGGTCACACACGATGAGGTCATGAGAAATTAATGCTTAGTTAATGGTGTAATAATTAGTTAAGATGACTACTGTATTTGAATGTCAACAGAATTCACATACTCTGTGCTGTGATTGGCCAGTGTTGGGGGTCGGTTCATTTACATGCAGGCTGCTATGAAGAAGACATATACGTGCTTGATAACTCATCATAATTAATGAAAAACAGTAGTTCTCACATTGATTAATGTTACTGATATTCTAACATGCATGCATGCATGAGGTAATGCAGATTTTTGTATATTCCTTTAATAATTCAAATGCTTGATTCTCTTACTTGATTCAAATTTTTTTTTATCTGGTACACGTACCATAAGCATAGCTTATTAAAAATCTTGTTTTCTGTGAAAAAGAAAACATCATGATCATGATCATAATAACATATTAATCATGATGATGTACTCATCTTAGCGAATGTCTTAAGGTGTTTTTCATCTATGACGTCATGAATAAAAGATTCTGAACTCATGCTAGTTCCTGATAATTGAGATATTAATGGATGAAGTAATTCATAATTCTCCATTAATTTATGCATTAATTCATGGTAATTCATGTAGGCCTACTGTAAAGTGTTCCCCAAAAACTTGCATCATTTACACAATAAGATAAGCAATCAAAAACAATCTAAACTGCATTTTAAACATTTATAACACTCATTTTGGTTCCAAAAGTACATATACCTATGTGGGTTTGAAGTTAAAAAAGTTTTAGTATTGTCATACCTTTAGATAGGCCTCCTAAGGCAGGGTCAGTATCTGTGAATAGAAAAATAAAATACTATAACAAACAGCAGCAGTGCTTGGTCTATATGAATTATGCTTCTTTAACATCTCTGAACTTTTTAATGTCACAACATGACAAAGGCGGTAAGTATGGGGACATACGACACACAAACCATGGTGCAGTTGGACAAAACACACACTCAACGTCTACCCATCCCCCACAACATGACAAAAGCGGTAAGTATGGGGACATACGACACACAAACCATGGTGCAGTTGGACAAAACACACACTCAACTTCTACCCATCCCCCACAACATGACAAAAGCGGTAAGTATGGGGACATAGGACACACAAACCATGGTGCAGTTGGACAAAACACACACTAAACTTCTACCCATCCCCCACAACATGACAAAAGCGGTAAGTATGGGGACATAGGACACACAAACCATGGTGCAGTTGGACAAAACACACACTCAACTTCTACCCATCCCCCACAACATGACAAAAGCGGTAAGTATGGGGACATAGGACACACAAACCATGGTGCAGTTGGACAAAACACACACTAAACTTCTACCCATCCCCCACAACATGACAAAAGCGGTAAGTATGGGGACATACGACACACAAACCATGGTGCAGTTGGACAAAACACACACTAAACTTCTACCCATCCCCCACAACATGACAAAAGCGGTAAGTATGGGGACATAGGACACACAAACCATGGTGCAGTTGGACAAAACACACACTCAACTTCTACCCATCCCCCACAACATGACAAAAGCGGTAAGTATGGGGACATAGGACACACAAACCATGGTGCAGTTGGACAAAACACACACTAAACTTCTACCCATCCCCCACAACATGACAAAAGCGGTAAGTATGGGGACATACGACACACAAACCATGGTGCAGTTGGACAAAACACACACTAAACTTCTACCCATCCCCCACAACATGACAAAAGCGGTAAGTATGGGGACTTACGACACACAAACCATGGTGCAGTTGGACAAAACACACACTAAACTTCTACCCATCCCCCACAACATGACAAAAGCGGTAAGTATGGGGACATAGGACACACAAACCATGGTGCAGTTGGACAAAACACACACTAAACTTCTACCCATCCCCCACAACATGACAAAAGCGGTAAGTATGGGGACATACGACACACAAACCATGGTGCAGTTGGACAAAACACACACTAAACTTCTACCCATCCCCCACAACATGACAAAAGCGGTAAGTATGGGGACATACGACACACAAACCATGGTGCAGTTGGACAAAACACACACTAAACTTCTACCCATCCCCCACAACATGACAAAAGCGGTAAGTATGGGGACATACGACACACAAACCATGGTGCAGTTGGACAAAACACACACTCAACTTCTACCCATCCCCCACAACATGACAAAAGCGGTAAGTATGGGGACATAGGACACACAAACCATGGTGCAGTTGGACAAAACACACACTAAACTTCTACCCATCCCCCACAACATGACAAAAGCGGTAAGTATGGGGACATAGGACACACAAACCATGGTGCAGTTGGACAAAACACACACTAAACTTCTACCCATCCCCCACAACATGACAAAAGCGGTAAGTATGGGGACATACGACACACAAACCATGGTGCAGTTGGACAAAACACACACTAAACTTCTACCCATCCCCCACAACATGACAAAAGCGGTAAGTATGGGGACTTACGACACACAAACCATGGTGCAGTTGGACAAAACACACACTAAACTTCTACCCATCCCCCACAACATGACAAAAGCGGTAAGTATGGGGACATAGGACACACAAACCATGGTGCAGTTGGACAAAACACACACTCAACTTCTACCCATCCCCCACAACATGACAAAAGCGGTAAGTATGGGGACATACGACACACAAACCATGGTGCAGTTGGACAAAACACACACTAAACTTCTACCCATCCACCACAACATGACAAAAGCGGTAAGTATGGGGACATACGACACACAAACCATGGTGCAGTTGGACAAAACACACACTAAACTTCTACCCATCCCCCACAACATGACAAAAGCGGTAAGTATGGGGACATACGACACACAAACCATAGTGCAGTTGGACAAAACACACACTAAACTTCTACCCATCCCCCACAACATGACAAAAGCGGTAAGTATGGGGACATAGGACACACAAACCATGGTGCAGTTGGACAAAACACACACTCAACTTCTACCCATCCCCCACAACATGACAAAAGCGGTAAGTATGGGGACATACGACACACAAACCATGGTGCAGTTGGACAAAACACACACTAAACTTCTACCCATCCCCCACAACATGACAAAAGCGGTAAGTATGGGGACATACGACACACAAACCATGGTGCAGTTGGACAAAACACACACTAAACTTCTACCCATCCCCCACAACATGACAAAAGCGGTAAGTATGGGGACATACGACACACAAACCATGGTGCAGTTGGACAAAACACACACTAAACTTCTACCCATCCCCCACAACATGACAAAAGCGGTAAGTATGGGGACATACGACATATGATACACATGCTAGCTCAGAATGAACCATCATCCATACCATTGTAAATTAAACAATTCCTATGACTGATGATACATGGGGCAACTTTTTGAGCAACATTGCGGGGCAACTTAGGTTAATGTTGGCATCAGTGGGCAACCAGATGAGACACAGGGCCCATGACTGATTTAAAGTATCCAGATAAAAAAATTGTTACCCATTCTCAGTGGGGAAAGTGCCCAAGCTAGCCTGGAAAAAATCCAGACCCTAATCTATTAAGATTAAAGGAGAACTCCGGTGTGATATTGACCTAAAGTGTATTGAATCATGATACCGAGTGTGAACGTACCTTGCATATCTCATCTCGGTTTGTGTCCTGCAGTCCGAAATCTGGGGTCAGTTAGCCGATGCTCACAACAGGTTGTCAATGAGAGTCAATAGGGCATCGAAGTAGCCATGTAAATAAATCACTGTTTTACGCCATTTACGAGGCACAAAGTAGCGCCACACTTCATTTGGTAGACTTCCAAGGGCCCTGACATTTAAAACGAAGGAAACTACAACCTGATAAGTTGATAACCTGATAAATTCCTTGGTGCTCAACACTCGACTTATCGTGACTAAATTCAAGATGGCGGCGACCGGTCTGTTTCTGGTGGAAAATGTCTGTATAAATCTTCTTGTAAATAAACTACCGGTGCTTTTTCTGAGTTCTCAATATCTCGTTTTAAATGTCAGGGCCCTTGGAAGTCTACCAATGAAGTGTGGAGCTACTTTGTGCCTCGTAAATGGCGTAAAACAGTGATTTATTTACATGGCAACTTCGATGCCCTATTGACTCTCATTGACAACCTGTTGTGAGCATCGGCTAACTGACCCCAGATTTCGGACAGCAGTGGACAAGACGAGATGAGATATGCAAGGTACGTTCACACTCGGTATCATGATTCAATACACTTTAGGTCAATATCACACCGGAGTTCTCCTTTAAGGGTCTGGCATCGAGCAATGAAAAGGGCCTAACTCGAGGGGCGGCACCAAGCATGCATTTGAAACTTTGACTGCACGCAATTGGATAACGCCACGACCAATCACAACAATACACGGTGTGACGTATCCAGAGCTACCAGCGTAGCTAACTGATAGATTAAACTCTCGCCGTATCCAGTCGACAAAACAGCAAAAACTTCCTTCTTGCAAAGGAACGATTTGAGCGCAGTTTTCTGTTCCTCTTTTATATGAAAAGCCAAGTCTAACTCATTCACTGTAGCAGCCAAAGCAGTTTCAAACAACTGGTGTTCATCTGTAGTCATCTTTACTAAATGATTCCGGACGTTGAAGCGCTGTCGTCATCAGCTTAGCTCGCCTCTGGCCCGCCTACATCAGATACACCGATTTGATTGGTTCCCAGAACTGCTCACGTAATGCAGTAATGTGCATCATTGCTCGATGCCAGCGTGTCTTGCAGAGACAATTCAAATTGTGCTCTCTCGAGACCTCTGGATTTCCAGGGTATGCCCAAGCAACATTGCTCAAAAAAAGTTGCCTGGCAAGATTGCTCAAAATGTTGTCCTGTGTATCATCAGCCTATCACTATATTTCACTTCTTTAAGTTTGATTGTAATTAAAAATCACTGTTGTTGCCAACTAAAGAACATGTAAGAAATACATGCTTATTAAATGCTCATTTTTAATGGCAAGTACATTACCTGTTGAGATTTAGAAACACACACTTACCTCCTTTGACCCATTTCCTGCTGCACAGCTGACCAAAGCATGCACCTGTTGTTCGGTCTCAGAACAAACCTGTAAAATATGAAAGATTTGTGTAATCAGATTGACAAAATGTCAACTATACAACGTTATAGAACACTTTTTATGGAAATTTTAAAGAAATCATACAGTTTATAATGATTTTGCATCATATTACCAAACTACCCTTTGAGCATTAGAAACACACACTTATCTCCTTTGACCCATCTCCAGCTGCACATATTCTAGTTTAGTCATGACTTCCCCTCGATATTCAATGAGAAAATGTCTCTTTTGAAAGTGGCAACAGCTGAACACTCCTCGACCTAACCAAGAGCAGTCAGGGTAAATGTTAAAACAATACTTAAAACAGACAATTGTGTTACTCACCTTTAAATGAATTTATGTATTTTATTTTAAATCCATCCTTATCTTTGAGCATGGATTAAAAATATGCAGCTTCATCCTTTGGTTTTAGTTTGGCCCTCTGGGATCTTGTTTCTGCCATTTCCTGCAAAAGCCAGATGATGTATTTTGTCACTTTACGAAATTATAATACATGTTTTTTTTTAGACATTACTGACCTAATCAACTATGAGTTTATACTTTTATTTGCTGTAGAGGGCTTAAATATAAACAATAGGGATCATTCTGTACCAGTGTTGTGCAAGTTACTTCCAAAACGTAATACATTATATATTACTAGTTACTGTCTTTTAATAGTAATTAGTTATATTACAATATTACTGTCTCTAAATTGTAATGCGTTACACTACTTTTAAGTTACTGTTGAGTTACTTTCATCAAAATATCCACAGATTATTAAATGCCAAAAAAAAGTTTATAGCTGCTCATTATACATTAAGTTTAGGATAGCTAGCATAAAAATATAAAAACATATTTAGGTAGGCCTACCGGTATGTCTATTAATGTTACGTTGTAGTTTAGGTTAAACACAGATAAGCACAAAACTCATTAATACTTTCAGAAATAACACCGGTAAATAAAGCGAAGTGTTATAATGTACAATCATTAAACACAATGAATAGCCTATAGGCTATTTTAAATGGTTTTCAGAACAAAACAAGAATGAAGAATACAAGTTGCTAAACAAGCCAAAACGAATGAGGGTAAAAGCGAAACTAAAAACAAACGGTGTTGTTCTCGTGCAGCCTACCTCTCTCATTCTGCATCAATCCAATTAAATGTGTCCATATTCGTGATGTATTTGAATGCTAAACTATTATGTAAACCAGGATTTGTACTTAACGCGCTTATAAAACATCCTCCTCACATGAGCAAATATGTTTGGCTCGAGCTCAGGCTGACGGCACGGATACTATGCAGTACGCACTATTTCATTTGACCAGTGACTGTATTTAGGGCCCGAGCCCAAAAGGGCGAAGGCCCTATTGTTCTTCTAAGGGTTCTTATTAGGGCCCGAGCCCAAAAGGGCGAAGGCCCTATTGTTTTTCTAAGGATTATTATTATTATTATTATTTTTTTTTCAATGTTTTGGGGGATTTCGGGGGCCTTAACATACACGAAAACTCTTGAAACTTTGCACACACATTGGAACCTGCGGCCATCAGGGCCGGACAGACTTTGACATGGGGGGGTCACCTGGGGGGGGCATGGCACAGCGTTAAAAATTGCGACTTTTGAAGGGCTCTGGAGCGCACAACGGTTGACCTACAGTCACCAAAATTCATACACATATAGACCTCATCGGGCCGAACAAATTTCACACTCATAGTCCATGCTTCGCCAAACAGGAAGTCGGCTATTCAGGGATGTCTAAAAAGTGCATGCAATGGAATTTGAAATACTCCTACTAGGCCTTTCCACCGATGGCCACCAAACTCGGTCAGCATGATCTCAAGACATTGGGGACGCAAAATTGCCAGGGGATTTTTGATATCTCGAACGGTTTGACCGTGACGGGGCGACAAATTTATGGCGAGAAATGAGAAACAGGAAGTGCCTAATAACTTTGACATACTTTGTCTGATTTTGACCAAACTTCAGCAGTTTGTTCACCGTCTGATGCCGATCACAGAGATGTGACTATTATGAGTCAAAGTTATAGCGCCACCAACTGGCAGCAGGAAGCGTGACGTTTTTGAAACGCTTTAAACTCAGCCTCTTAATTTTACTCAATTTGCTTCAAACTTCATCACAATAATGTCAAAACACGGCCGATAAGAATCTGTGAAGGGCGTTATCCATAACTTTTATCATGTTGCCATGGCAACGTGTCAAACTTTAACTTTAGTTTTTTGTGTTTTTGAGCCACTTAAAATGCTTAGAATTTCATGAAACTCAACACACACATCTGTATTAATGACAGTTAAACACTGATAAAAGCCCATAAATGGGCGTGGAGCAGGCGCTCCATAGCGCCACCTTTTGACAAAAGTTGGGGGGTTACTTTGTCCTACAGTCACCAAACTCGGTACATATATTGGACTCATCAAGCCGGACAACTTTCTAATTTACACCCATTAGCTACGACCAACAGGAAGTCAGCTATTTTTATTTAAATATGGATTTTTGGAAAAATCAAGCTGTGGAATTTGAAATACTCCTCCTAGACCTTTCCACCGATGGCCACCAAACTCGGTCAACATGATCTCAAGATATTGGGAATGCAAAATTGCCAGGGGATTTTTGCTATCTCGAACGGTTTGGCCGTGGCAGGACGACAAATTATGGCGAGAAATGAGAAACAGGAAATGTCTAATAATTTTGACACACTTTATCTGATTTTGACCAAACTTAAGCAGTTTGTTCGTCGTATGATACCGATCACAGAGATGTGACTATTATGAGTCAAAGTTATAGCGCCACCAACTGGCAGCAGGAAGTGTGTTGCTTGCAAAACGCTTTTAAATCAACCTCTTAATTTTACTCAATTTGCTTCAAACTTCATCAGAATAATATCAAAACACGGCCGATGAGAATCTGTGAAGGGGTCCTTGATACATCAAATGCTGTTGCCATGGCAACATGTCAAACTTTAACATTTGTTTCCTGTGTTTTTAAATATAGCTGTGAATAAATTCATATCACTCACAGCAGAATCAGACAGTTCACACCAAACTTTGTCAACATGATGCCAAGATACTGAAGATGTTAAATTGTGAACGGCTTTGGGACATCTTGAACGGTGTTGATGTGGTGATTTATGAAAGTAACAATAAAAAAGATGAAGAGTTATTTTCATATATCTTTAAATTGCATTATTCTAACTCATCAAAACTTTTTACATATAAAGAACAAGAAATTCTTAGGAAATACGTGTAGTTTCAAAATGTTATCATGCTCAGAGGCCCCAAAAACATTAAAAGTGTCACATAAATTTGTCAGATTAAAGCTCTAATACCAGGGATGAACACTAGAGGTCCTCATAAGATAAGGAATCGTTTGACCTCTAATGCTATTTAGCTCATTCTCAGTGTATAAGAATGGAAATAATCCATAGAATCAGTTGATATAGACTGTACTGTCAGTGTACTTTTACATAATTATTTTGTATAGGTGCTTAAAGAGCATTAAAATATTTTTTTAATCTTTTAAGGAAAAATTATATGATTTATATACATATATACAATCTCACTGATAGAATAAAAAATATTATAAGTATGACACTATACTGCTCAGTTCACTTAATTAGAATGAGAAACAAACACATCAACTAAGTAAATATGTATTTATTTTTAATATATTTGTTTATAATTATTTCACAGATGCTTATAGATCATTAAAATAATATAAAAAAATGGATGTAGATCATAAAACATGGTAACTATTTAAAATAGGGTCTCTTTTGTTAACATTGGTTAATGAACTAACACACGAACGAACAACGAACAATATATTTGTACTCGATTTTCTTTAAACTTCATCAGAATGATGTAAAAACACGGCCGATGAGAGTCTGTAAAGGCGTCACTGATGCATCAAATGCTGTTGCCATGGCAAATAAAAAAAAAATACAAAATACATTCAAATATTTGTTTCCTGTGTTTTTGAGGCAGATAGCGTGCCTAGAATTTCATTTCCCATTTTCAATTTTCAATGATTTATTATATATTTAAAGTGCAGCATCCTAACTCTTTGAAACTTTTTTCATACAAATAACTATTCATTCTGATTAAACACAGTTCATTTCATAATTATATAAAACTCCACGAATGAAAGAAAATTAAAAAACAAATCTGATCTCACTCTGCTCTGCACTCTATGTGTGTGTTTGTGTGGTAAGTGGCTGAGTGTAAGGAGGTGGGATGGGTGGTAAGAGAAAGAGTCAGACAGGAGGAGAGACAGTTAGGGTTAGTCCAAAGGGTTATTGTGAATGCATGTGCCAACTGGGCACCGTTTTCCTGATGCTATCGGGATGGCGACTGCCAGACGGCGAGGGCCCGGTCAACGCTGCTTGCAGCTTTAATTTTTTTTTTTTTTTTTATTTTTTTAAACCTTCTGGGCACTTTTGGGGGCCTTAACATACTCAAAAACTCTTGAAAATTTGCACACACGTCGGAATCTGCGGCCATCAGGACGCCACAGAGGCTGGGACCCGGGCGTGGTTCAGGGCCTCTACAGCGCCCCCTGGAACACAGTTTGAAAACTTGATGTACTGCGCACACATACTTGCACGTATTGATATGAAACTCGGTACACATATAGATCTCACTGAGCCAAACAACTTTTGTACTCTATGTCATGGGCTGAACGCAACAGGAAGTGAGATATTTAGGGCTGTTTAAAAAGCGCATGCTCTGGAATTTAACGTACTCCTCCCAGGGTTTCCATAGGATTGTCACCAAACTCGGTCAGCATGATCTCAAGACATTGGGGACGCTAAATTGCGAGGGGATTTTTGATATCTCGAATGGTTTGGCCGTGGCAAGGCGACAAAGTTATGGCGAGAAATGAGAAACAGGAAGTGTCTAATTACTGTTGCACACATTGCTTGATTCTTATGAAACTTCACCAGTTTGTTCGTTGTATGATGCCGATTCCATAAATGTGACTATTATGAGTCAAAGTTATAGCGCCACCAACTGGCAGCAGGAAGCGTGTCATTTTCAAAATCCTTTGAAATCAGCCTCTTAATTTTACTTGATTTTCTTCAAACTTCATCAAAATAATGTCAAAACACGGCCGATGAGAATATGTAAAGGGGTCGATGATAAATCAAATGCTGTTGCCATGGCAACGTGTCAAACTTTAAAATTTGATTCCTGTCTTTTCGAGGCAGATAACATGCTTAGAATTTCATGAAACTCAACACACACGTCAATATTAATGATAGTTAGACACTGGCAAAAGGTCATAAATGGGCGTGGAGCAGGCACTCTATAGCGCCATCTTTTGACAAAAGTTGGGGGGTTAGTTTTTCCTACAGTCACCAAACTCTGTACATATATTGTTCTCATCAATCTGGACAACTTTCTAAATCAAACTCATTAGCTAAGACCAACAGGAAGCCGGCTATTTTGATTTGAATGTGGATTTTTGGAAAAATCAGGCTGTAAACAAATTCACACTCCTTCTAAGAAAAATAAGGTATTCACACCAAACTTTTTTAACATGAAGAGAAGATTCTGAAGATGTTAAATTGCGAGCGAATTTGGGATATCTTGAACGGTGTTGACGTGGTGATTTTTTAAAGATGTAGTAAAAAACATAACCGTAATTTTTTTATATCTTTAAAGTGCAGCATCCAAACTCTTTACAACTTTTTTCACACAGAGATCTTATCATTCTGAGCAAGTGGTGTAAATATCAATTTTATACAAGCTTCTATGAATTAAAGAAAATTAAAAAAAGAAATTAGAAACCTGCTGTCACTCTGCCTGTGCCTGTCTGTGTTCAGTCACCATTGAGTCACTGAAGAGTGACTGAAGGGGGGAGGGGTGTAAGGGAGAGAGACCAGTGGAACATGCTGTTTTGCTTAAGACCATCTTTGAGGAAGATGCACATTGCTGTAGCGTAATCGACATAAATATGTCTGATATTTTGAGAAAATATAAAGGGTCATTAAATCTTTCATTGTTTATATTTTGCAGTTGTTGTTTTTTATTTATTTTTACTGAACTGTACCATGAACTTGTCCTATTCAGTCACATAGCAAAAGATTAAGAAAAATACAACTTTTAAGCATGAGTGAATAATCTTCATTGTAGACAATATTTTCATAGTGTTATTTATTGAATATAAAATTATAATAATTAAAAATTTCAAGACAAACTTTGACAACAAAACAAACTTTGCTGTTATCTGTTCAAAACATCCGAAAACCATCATTTTAAGATCAGTTATATATATATCGCCCCATTAAAACACTCAACTTGATTTTTAAAGATATTTTGAAAGAATTAAGCGTTTATAGAGCACTTTGTGTATTGCTGTACACCCACATGAACTGTGTTCATGTTCATGTTAATTCACAGTACATAAACTAAAAGATACTAATTTACCTTTAAACAATATATGAATACTTTTTTTTTAGCTTAATATTAATTAACATTAATAAATGCTATTTAATTATTGTTCATGTTAACTAATATAGTTAATGTTAACAAATGAAACTGGATGGCAACATTTTATATATTGTGTGTATGTGTCTCTGTGTTGATTTTAAAGTGTAACCCTTTCAATTCAGTAAACTTAAAATCCAAACTAGCAGAGGGTTACTGTGAATGCATTTGCCAACTGTGCACCGTTTTCCTTATTGATTCTTAGTTATGTAGCGCTTAAGAGTGATGTCTTATAACAGGAGTCACCAGCAAAGCAATATCCACATACAAATTGTACAGATAGGTAACGATTTAAGCAGAAGTGGTGAATGTAATGCAAGCAATAATAACATTTTGTTATCATCATGAATTACATGTTCTTATCATCATCATCAGAATATAGGGAAAATGTTCACATTTGGTTCACAGTTGGCATTATCTGAAGTCCTTGCAGGGGATTAGGTTTATAGCAAACTCCTCCTAGACATTTAATGAAATCAACATTATATTTGGTCAGTCTGATCTAGAGGCCTTAGAGATGTTAAATTGTGAAGATCTTGAGTTTCAGTAAAGGGCGTGTCCGTGGCGGCCTGACAAAGTTTGTTGTTTTGCCATGGACATAGGTGTAATAACTCAGCCATAAAATGTCTGATCTGCCTCAAACTTCAGAGGTTTGGTAAGAGTCCTGGCCTGAAGACACCTAAAGGCCAATATTCAGATATTATCATAGCGCCACCTGTTGACACCAGGATATATCATATCTTTCACTAACTCAAACATACCAAGGTCAATCTGCACCAAACTTCATATGTTTGATAATAGTGCTGGCCTGAACACATCTACATGCCATTTATAGGCATAGCGCCACCAGCTGCCAATGGGAAGTTTGGCACATTTAAATGACTTATGACATATTTCTCATATATTTACTGTATAAAAGCATACTGCCCACCGTTTGCTGTTTTCCTAAAGCCACCGGTCGGCGGTGAGCCCGGGTGCGAGGGCCCGTTCATCGCTGCTTGCAGCTTTAATTTATTCTTATAATTAACAGACTCAACTTTTGCAACGCTGTGTGTGCGTGAGGCGCCAATCGAATAGCGGATAACTCCGTCATTTTTGGTCATACAGATCATTTATAACTGCAGTGTGTTTACTTTTATTTCTGTCATCTTGGTTTCCTTTCCGTGAACTTTCGTAGAGCGCCACTCCACACAAAAGTGAACCAAACTCAGCAGCATATGTCACTCAGTCTTTTCGTTTTGAAAATCAGATATATTTCGCGTATTCATCCATTTTATATGCGGACTATGATTTAATAAAAACAGATTTAGTCATTTTTAGCTTAATTTTTGTTGCTTATGCGCTCGTCCGTCATTTTTTCTCTTCTCCGACTCCGCAGCTCTCATCATTAGTTTAGTGTTACTGGCACCAGTCTAGATGTTTCTAGGAGTTACTCGTGCTCTTTCTCCATAACGGGAGTGCGTCCATCTCATAAATGTAGAATCCGTCTCTGCAGTCATCTCAACCATCGAATTCCAGTAACAGGAAGACAAAATATTTTACTTGTGGACTTTTAATTCACAAATTAATGTTGAGTTAAAATATGTTGATGTAACTTGCGTTACTGAGATTGTAACGAGTAATATTATTACCCAAATTGTATTAGTAATGCGTTATATTACCACGTTACAGCAAAAAGTAATAAACTACTGTAACATATTACTTTTGTAATGCGTTACTCCCAACACTGTTCTGTACTACTTGCAGGTCAGTAAATAGCACCAGTGAAACAGGAAAAACATCTTAGACTTTACAAATGTGTTTAGTATTTTTAACATAATCTGAATTTGAAACATGCTGCTGTACTCCTTCTCAACTACACTGTGACTGTCACTAAAGAGAAACATTATGATTATGGCTATCAGACTGTTATATACAGTATATGAAACCTCTACAGACACCTACAGCAAAGCTAAAACTAACAGCAGGTCTGATAGGACAACACCGATTACCATTACTGTACCATTACAGGAATAACCTAAAGAACTGTAAGCAATTAAAAGGACCTGATTTGGGATCTGATCAGACACACAATATAGTTTACAACTAAACAGCTGTGTGCCCTGAAAAACATCAAGTTCACCATTCCCATATGAAAAATACTGTAGTATACTTCTGTACTATAGTAAACTAGAGTAATAATCATAGATACAATACTGTTTTTTAAACTTATCATAGTAAAAATTAAAGAATACTATGGTTTATCAATTCACTAATATTACAGGATACTGAAGTGCATCAACAAAGTGTAGTAATCACTATAACATACTGCAGTAAACTCCAATTTACTACATCAATTACTACAATATTTGTCCATGTGGCCTTTCATATTATCCATATATATAACCCCATTATCACAACACTGAACTGCCCAGATAGCTAAATAAATATGATCTCAATCTGGCATCATGAGTTATTTAACTATTAGCCATTAACTTTTAAACCCAAAACATACATAATACAAGCGGTTTAGTTATTGCTTGTTTATTTGTCAGACTAGTAACGTTAAGTTAATTGTTACTCCTTTTACATCCGTATAATTTGTGAGGAAACGCTAGATAAAAGCTTACAAGTGACCAAACCTAGCCTGTTTAACTGCTTTTTAACGTTAATATACTAATATAATATAATGTTTTATTGTTTATAGAGTTTTATCATCAATCTTACCCAATAATCTTACCTCAATCTTACACAATAAGCCTGGCAGACGGTAATGCCTGAATTTTAAATGTGTGAATATTGTGTCTTTTAGGGATAAGTGGCCATTTTATGCAGAAGTGTACTTTCATTGTTATGCAATGAATAGTTGTTTGCAAGAATAATGGCGATTACGGTTGTAGAAAATACTTTTTGTTAATGCTTTTAAATTTGTGTTTTGGTTGTTCTGTGCTTATGAGAAGACAGAATGTTCTGTGCATATGAAAAGACAAAGTGTACACTATGTAACAGAATCTGTTAGTAAAATGTGTGCGTGTAGTTGCGAACTCTCTACATTTATGTCATTTCTGAGAAACCTTTGTTTACAGGCACATAGGAGAAAAGAAGCCCTGCAAAAGTAGTAGCAATTTGAAGGTCACTTTAGACTAGACTTTTGGTCACTCTAAGAAGAAGAATGGGATGGGGCTGTATTTTCTTTTCTGTCCAGGAACGGTTGGTGAACACGCCCTGATTGGAGGAGAATGGTTGAACGATATCAGGAGGAGAGGCCTGCAGAATCAAGAATATAAATGCATATTTTAGCTTTGTGAGACATTCCTGGACTGCCCAGAATGTCAGATTTGATATTGGCTGTTCTGGAATCCTGAGCTCAGCACTCTTTGACTTTACTATTAAATTGGCTTTAAACTTTGACGCGGACTCGAGCTGTTTTATTTAAAGGGCGAATAAACGAGCTGGGGGGAAGTAGGTATTTTTACAATACCGGCAACTTCCAACACGGTTCACCCTAACGTGTATTGTGAGAGCTTTGAAACGTTTTAATTTTCCAATGAAAATAAGTATAAGTACATTAAAATGCTACCACATATATAAATATACACACAGTCACACAGAAAGATAATTAAGATAACAAAGCAGATCATTAATAATAATTTTTTATATGTGTGTGCGTGCAACAGCTGGTGTATTTATATTGATATTGATTGTATTGATATATATAGTACTATTTCCCATCGATGTAAACACTTTTATTAAAAAAAAAAATATCTGGTGTACTTTTAAGTCCTTTTTTATTATGCAAAGTGTCAAAATATTATGTGGTGCGACTGTCTAGCCATAATTGCTTTTTCTGGAAATGTCTTTTAATTAACTACATTTTCAAAAAAAAAAAAATGTCATACACTATTACACCACATTTTTATTGTTTGTACAATTCCAATTCCAACATTTTACATCAGTGACCATATATGTGTGAATATATACTATTGAAGATAATGAATACTTCTGTTATTCATTTTTTTTAGTTTTCGAATAACACATTAAAAATAATATAGAGTTTAAATGTTTTATTTAGCAATTTCACTCTGTAAAGAAGATTCTGAAAATATTTACAATGCCCAGTGTTGTACACAATTATCCAATGTAAATCAAATGTACACAAACTAGATTTTGTTCCATTGAAAAGGCACTGAACCAATTTCAGAGTTAAAATACTGACACAATCTTTCTCTGCACTGCTTGGCTTGAGTTGATGTGTTGGTGTAGATCATGGTCTTGTCTCCATCTTCCAGGGACTGAATTATGATCTGGCCCTTCCTGGTCTATTCCCTCCATGTATAGCTCACCACATTCTGTCCGCAGAAAGTTGTGCAGAGTACAGCAAGCTAAAACAATGGCCTCAACTTTGGCAGTATCTTGAATGTTGATAGTAGTTAGAAAGACTCGGAAACGATTTGCCAGGATGCCAAAAGCATTTTCAACAACTCTCCGAGCGTGTGAAAGTCTGTAATTGAAGATGCGTTGCTCAACTGATAGTCTGCGGTTTGGATATGGCTTCATGAGGTACTCCTTCAAGGGAAATGCCTCATCTGCCACGATGCAATAGAGAGCCAGCTGGTCAGAACCAGGAAGTGGAGGAGGGGCAGGGATGTTGACAGTCCTGTTTTCTAGGGCATTCTGCAGTGAGCACCCACCGAACACTCCACCATCAGAAATCATCACAGAATCATTCACAATGTATATTTGTATCAGTAATGCATAAAAGTAAGGAAGATCAGATAAGATTAAGTTTTGGATGAAAATTTGTGAGAGACAGAAAAGTCGCAACTATACAGCCACAATTTTAGTGTTTTGGATGAAAAAAAAAAGTTGTTTTTTGGTTGGTCACATGTAAATATATTTTTAAAATAACTATAAGAGTATTAATATAGGCCTATGCATAATAAATCTACACAGCATGTGAACAAAAACTTATTTTGGATGCGATTTTTTGCTATTAATCGTTTATTAGTCATTTATTTATTGTAAATAATAAATGCATAAATTAAACATAAATTGAACAATTTAATTTAGTATTAGTATTAATTAAGTATTGAATAATAGTGATTTGATAATTATATTATATATAATTAGCTGTTTGCTGAATTATTATTTAATAATTCTATAACAAATGCATAAACATTTATTATCATATATTTTTTTAAAGTATGCAACTAGCCGTTGCTATGGCGATGACGTTATAACTGAATCACAACATTCTCCAGTCGCGAGCAGAGCTAACTTTGCATTACTTGAGTTCGCGCTCACAGACTGCAGTGTGTTTGATTCTCATTCAGCACTTTTACACATTTACAGCGACTTTTACCTGTGAACATCGATTAATACCCTCCCAAAATTCAGCACGACGCGGCGTTGAACAACCGTCAGCCCGTTAATGCTTGTGAGGAGGATGAGGAGGAAGAGTTTGGAGAAGGACAAGGCTACTTTTAGTCCAAAGTCCAGTCCAGCTTTAGTTCAAGTCGACATGATGGCTGAAGGTGCGTTTACTGCCATAACCAAAGACAGTTTCATAAACTACTGTCAGCTCTTGATATTTTATGTCAACTACAATTCACTGTGTTAAAGACTACATTTTGAGGAATGAAGCCAGTAAAGTGCTCTGAGAGGAAGATACAGCGTTGGCTGTGAAAGGAGACACTTGGAGACCAAGGTATTGTTATTATTTTCCTTACTGTATTTATCTGGTTATTTCACTAATACATAATTACTCATTGTTTTAATGCTGTGTTGTGACCTGAAAGATCCACAGCTGTGTTTTTTGTTTAGTGATAGTTGTTCATGAGTCCATTGTTTGTCCTGAACAGTTCAACTACCCTCTGTTCCACAAATTCTGTGGTTTTTCAGCATTTTTGTGTATTTGAACCCTTTCCAACAATGACTGTATGATTTTGAGATCCATCTTTTCAGTCATATGCAACTATTACAAAGTTCAAACTCTCAGTGATGCTCCAGAAGGAAAAACAATGCATTAAAACTTTTGAATTTGAAGATCAGAGTTAATTTAACTTATTTTGTCTTATAGGAAACACCTATCTTCTGTTTTTTCTGCTTTTGAAAGGTAGTACTAAATTAATATATACTGTATATAGGCAAAATAAAAATAAAAATGTACACATTGTCATGTCAAAAGTTTTCAACCTGACTCTTAAGGCATAATGTTTCTCTCTGGAGCATCAGTGAGCATTTAAACTATTATTTTCTCTCGTGTATTATACGTAAACATCTTTAATGTGAAATATCTTATTCAGCTCAGTACTAAATATGCATTTTGTACGATCCGTCTTATATTGCTAAAATAATGAGCATTTTGCAGATTCTCTAAGGTGTATGTAAACTTGACCTCAACTCTAGATATGAAGATATATTCACATTTTTAAGATGTTTACATATTTTTGTGCTCTTGTTTGTATACATGTGACATTAAAAGAAATCTGAAAAAGCCAAATCTTGTCTAAGTATTATGTATGTGGATGATTTCTGTGTTTTGTGCAGTCCACCAGCGTTAGTGAGGGAATGATAGTCAGGAGAAAAAGAGCAGGAAGAGTAGTTTTGAGACGAAAGGCAGCGCAGGTCAGGCTCAGCAAGTGCAGGACCAAACTATGGCACCAGAAGACGAGAGAAGCGCTGATGGTGAATCAATCAACTCTTCAACTCTGAGCATCAAGATCTCTACAGCACACAGTAAATATGGGTCACCATTAATAAGGACTTTATTACAAATTAGAACGATGTGTAATGAATTACCAAAAGCTGAAATCCACATTGAGGATTGAGGCTGGAAACTGATTTTTATTCCAAATTTTAAATGCAGATGAAACCAAGCAGGCAGTTATTACCACCAGCCAAGTTTGTTCAATTTTTTAGACCAAAGTCTTTTGCGGGACATGAACTTTGCTGTAGCAGACGATGCTCTTCAGGATCCTCGTTCCAATCAGCAGAACATATTGACTCGATATAAAGTCAGCCGAATGCTTGGCGAGGGAAGCGCTTGGAGAACGGTCTTGAGGTATCGTCCTGTGCATTTCAAGTCCTGATGGATCACACGTCCACATGTTGAAATGGAAAGTTGAACCACTTTTTTGTTTTTGAACAGGTGGCAATAAAATTTGTCAAGAAGACGAAGAACATGGAGTGAATCAACACTGTAAGTAGGCTACCTTTTTCATAACAGTATGTTGAAGACTGAACTGAATCTATATTTACTACAGTTGATGTCAAAAGTTCAAATCTCCCTCTCAGAATCGGCAAAATGTTAATGATTTTAACAAAATAAGAGGAATCGTATCTATTAAGCACTGAACGTGAATAAGAGAAAATAACAGTTGAATTTACAAAAATGACCTTGTTTGAAAGTTTACATTCACTTGATTCTGAATACCATGTTGCTACTGGAATGATCCACAGCTTTTGTTGTTTAGTGATTGTTTTGAGTCTTTTTTGTCCTGTTCAACTGTGTGCTGTTCTTCAGAAAAATCCTTCAGGTCCCACAAATTCTTTGGCTTTCCAGCATGTTTGTGTATTTAAACAACAAAGACAAACAAAGGATGAGAATCAAAGGGATGTAAACTTTTGAAGGGCGTCATTTTTTATAAATTCAACCAGTTTCTCAGGAATTATATGCAAACATCTTTTATGAAAAATATCTTATTGAGGTCTGTGCTAAATGAAGAATAACACACATTATGTATGGTCCGTCTTGTTTTGATAAAATAACATTTGACAGATTCTGAAATGAGGATGTAAACTGTATAACACTTTCATCTAACAATCCTAAAAATGATCTGTTCTCTAGCCTGCTCATCCTACACCTCTTGGTCTCTCATGGGAAACCTGCTACTGTATGGTCTCTGGGAGTGGTCCTGTTCGTAATGTTGTGCGGACGCTTTCCCAAAAAGAAGGACCTGCTGGAAATAGGTCGGGATAAATGGTTTGAGCCTGAATTGTCAGACGGTAAGATGGCATTCTTTACTACAAAAAAAGACCAATTGTAAAGTGGGAAAATAATTAAAATTAAAACTATTTTTTTCTCAGCCTAGGGGTGACACTTCTGGTTTATTATCCACTACAGGGAAATAATGAGAAGAATTACAATGCGCACTGTTTGCACTTAAACCTAGTGTGTTCATAATTAAGATAATACATTAAAATAATACGTTAAGACACACCAATTTGCAATATCAAGTAGCAAAAAAAAATATCTGGACGCAGATGAGACCAGAAGCCAAACCAATAAACTTTACAAATTCATACGCAAAGACAAAGGTGGAGAGTTTAGAGCAGTCAAATCTTTAGTTTATTTCAAAGATATCCTCAGGTGTGAAGTTAAAGTTTGTAACCTGACTCTGTCCCTCATCATTTTGCACAGATTTCTGCTGATCTGATTCAACATCTCCTGCAGCAAGACCCAAGCCGGCGGATTGGATTGGATGAAATCCTTCTCCATTCATGGTTTAAGCCACAGATTTTGCCCTATCTTCCTTCAGTTGATGTGAATGGCCAGCCATCCATGCCTTAGTGTCTTTTGGAGCTGGAAAGCCTTGATAGCACCTGGACAGTCCCAAAATGCCTTGTCAACTGTCATCGTGGTCCAAGAATTTCCAGTATGTATGGGGTCAAATTTCTGCTAAATGTATTGCAAGTCATGGATAAAAAAATAATTAGAGTGAAACTGATATTTAAAAACTAGTAAAATGTATTGCACAAGATTTTAAAATGAAAGTATTGTTTTCAGAATAGCAAACAATGGTCACGGATCGAAAAATAATATGCGTAAATCAAAACTTTAAACACAAAATCATGCTGCACAAAACTGAAATTTATTAATGCAAAATGATCTGACTTGCAGACAAAAACATTCTCGTTGGTTATATTTCTGTTTTTGTGCTTTCTGTTTTTGACTTTGCTTTTGTTTCCTTGTTCTCCGTTTGCTTTTCCAAATGTTGCGGTTGGAGGTTCATGTAAATCAGGGCGGGCTCAAGCGTCATCATTGGTTCATTAGTTCTGGATTGACAGCTCCTCTTCTAGCCAGTCAGTCGAAGAGGGGCGTCAAACGTCACTCCAGCGCACCTCATTAAGCTGCCGACGCTCACCTTGCTGTTCACTTGCGCAGGTGAATGGATAACCGTCAGCTGGGGAAACATCTTTCCACACAGCACACTGTTATACGCCTTATTCAGCCCGCCGCCATTTTGAATCGAAAACGAGGCTGTGAGGGACAGCAGTCCAGCAGCGTTCACTGTGGCGTATTGTTGCGTACCGAGATGTAGATGGTTTAGTCATAAAAATAGAGAATATATCATTTCACAAATTTCCACAGGACAAAGAAAGGACGTAAGCCTTTTTCAGACGTGTTAAGTCATACAAAAAACTGTGGGTAGAAAGTTTTTATATTAGATAGTAGATCGATAGTTTTTTATTTTTATGCAAAGAGATCAAAAGATAACATTTATTTATTGGTTTGCTGTAATCGCAAATCGCAAAATGATATTCAGATATTCAGATATCAGAAGCGTTTAGAGGACAGCGAGCCAACAGGCTAGTTTCCACAGTCATTTTCCTTAAATAAATGCAATATTGTTACCTGAAAGTTAGGTCATATGTGACCCTGGACCACAAAACCTTAAGTCGCTGGGGTATATTTGTAGCTATAGTCAAAAATACATTGTATGGGTCAAAATTATTGATTTTTCTTTTATGCCAAAAATCATTAGGAAATTAAGATCAATTAAAGATCATGTTCCATGAAGATTTTTGTAAAATTCATACTATAAATATATCAAATGTAATTTTTGATTAGTAATATGCATTGTTAAGAACTTAATTTGGACAACTTTTTCTCAGTATTTAAATTTTTTGCACCCTCAGATTCCAGATTTTCAAATATTGTCCTATCCTAACAAACCATACATCAATACAAAGCTTATTTATTGAGCTTCCATATGATGTATACATCTCAGTTTTGTAAAATTTAACCTTATGACTGGTTTTGTGGTCCAGGGTCACATATGTCCCATCGAACAGTCCTTGTTTTCTGGAGCTTGTTGTCCTGTTAAAGGTGCCATAGAATGGAAAACTGTGTTTACCTTGGCATAGTTGAATAATAACAGTTCAGTACATGGACATGACACACCATGAGTCTCAAACACCACCATTTCCTCCTTCTTATATAAATCTGGTGTTTGCAAAAGACCACCGGAAAATAGGTCATCTCTTTGAATGATTTATAGATCCTATTCACCGCTGACAGCATCTAATCTTGTGTGGTAAGTGCTTGTGTCGCTGCAGTATAACGTTACACAGAGCACATGCATCACAATAGAGAGAGTAAAATGGATTCAAAACGGCAGATTCAACAAACCGCATATTAAAGCTCCATAGTTAAATAAATATTTCCTTTATGTGGCAGCTACTGAGATGAGCAGCTCTGTGAAACAGCCAATCAGAGCAGACCTCTTCATTAATATTCACGAATATTCCAAATAAGGCAATAACAGAGCATTTGATTCTAGGGACAAATCCTAGGGTTGTAAATGGAGCAGTTAAACCATTTCTGGAGAATTTTTGCCCTTTCCTCTGCCATATACCTTATATGTAGATATCAGAGAACAATTTATAATATTGTTTCAATGCATTCTATGGCCCTTTAAAAATTGTGAAATGACGTATTATTTTACGGTTATTCGATTGGCATCCCGGTACACAACAATACGCCACAGTGGACGCTGCTGGACTGCTATCCCTCACAGCCTCGTTTCGATTCAAAATGGTGGCTGGTTGAATAAGGCGTTTATGTGTTTATACTCCGGGGCAGACGGACGTTCTAGAGGTGTGCATTATTTTCAGAGAAACACACGGCGAACGTAGTTCCAGGCAACTCTTAACCGCATTACATGTCTATATCACTTCGCCACACGATTTCAGTTATTTCAAAGGTCCTTACAGCCTAAAACAGCAAAATAACCAAAAATCCAAACACAGTAAACAATAGGATAAACGATAGTCGATTTTTGCAACAAAATTACGTTTTATTATGTACTGAAATCACATAAGTTATTTCTCCCATACTCTCTCCCTCACAGACGCACACACACACAGTTACACACACGTTAGCATACGCATAACAACTTAAAGACTACATGACAGCTATCACACACAAAGTGGTCTTGAAGAAAATGAACTTAGTTTCACTATTAGTAGAGACACTGCTGTCGATCTCTTTTGATAGACGCACAGACCAGGGGCAGTGCTAGACCCAAAGCTCTACTCATCGATAAGCACTGATATTCAACTAAATTGACCTTAGATAGTGGGATAGTCTTACAGATCCAAAACAGGGATGACGTTTTTTTTTATGGGTAGAGCCCATCTGGGGGAAGAAAACTCACTATTTTTTTTAGTTAAATCAAGTTATAAAGTCCGAGTTAGGAAATATAAACTTGCGTTTGCAAAAAAAAAAAAAGGCTGAATTGTAAGATTAAAATAAATAAATGTTATGTAAAAATGTTAATAGTAATAGGTTTAAATAATAAATCATGCTGTAACTGTAGGGCTAATACAATATGCCCCCTGTTAACAACATGTGAATATTATGTAGACCTATTGTTTAAATCAAATTCTTGGTTTAAAAGTAAAGTAAGCAGTTTTCATCCATAGTTTGTCTGTTTAAACATCTGCGTTTAGCTTCAAATGGCGTCTTTGACGACAGTGTTGTATAAAAATGATTTGCATTCAGATTTTGACATCAAAAGGCACAGAAATACATATTTTTTCTGGTGTTTTTCTGCAACCACTATGTGCGCAGCTGCAAGAGACTTAACTGTGAGGTCTACTCTAAATTGGTCTATAGTTTTACAGAGAAGCAGTTACAGAGGCACGTGCATTTGATAAACACAATGATTTATTTGTTTACATAGCTACATATGTATTGCTTAAAACTATCATATAGATGTTTTAAATATACAAAGTTTGAATATAGTGAGTATATGAGTAAGTAAGTAAAACAGCCAGTAGGTGGCAGCAAGTTACTATTTTTTAGAGTTAGTTATTAATTTAAATGGGTGATTAATTTAGTGAGGAATAAAGTGGATTATTCAAGAGTGGGTTTGAATTTATGTCACGATTTGGTCAGTTAACCGGATGCGTGGCCATATTGGTGATACTCGGATGTAAACAACAGCATGGATTGGACGGTTAATATACTACTAAATAGGTTATTCTGCTAATTTATGCTGTCTAAACCACACAAAATCATGTGGAAGCAGCTAAATCACAGAGAGATGGACTTAGTGAGCAGGAAAGGGCACAATATTTTGACAAACTAAAGTTAAGATACGTAGTATGAAACGGTTAATTACGCTTTTTCACTTTTTGAATTTGAGTCAGTGTGTGATGTGAGACGTAGCAGTACTGTGTCGGGCCTTCATCAAAAACAGAACTAATCCAGGCATTTGTGCCAGGTTTGGGAGAAAGGTATTGTAATAATGTAAATTATGTCAAAAATAATGTGTTTTTTGAACCACCAAACATGAGAGCATGTTTTATTTCAACCAAAAGACTTTTTTAAAAGATCATAATAGGACCCCTTTGATTAAGATATTAGACTAATATTTCAACTCCTGGACTGGAAATGATACGAACAAACATGAATGTTATCAAGATTCTTCTCCAAGAAATTCTAGTTCAGTTTCAACCACAAACGCCTTTTGTTCCTCAGACAGTTTTTTTAATTTTGTCAGTCTATAGTACTCCAAATGTTTTTCCCGGTCTGACCGATTAGCACAGCCTAAAACATGACAATACTTGACCATTTTCAGAAGCAATAATTAGGGAAATATGTGAGTTTCATTTGGTTCAGTGGTATTGTTTACGTTCAGTGGCGCCAATATGGCCGACTGGCTGCTCCCTTTCACGATGTGAACGTAGACTAAAGATGGTGAATATAATGGCGACGGTTATGGCTAGGATAGTTTGGTTTAATGTTAATGGATGGCCAGGCAGACGTACATCAGTGACAGACAGACAGACACAGTGTGCTGCATGGAAAGATGTCCCCAGCTGACGGATGGCCATTTTCACCTGCAAGTGAACAGCGAGCATCGGCAGCTGATGAGGCGCGTGGAGTGACGTTGACGCCCCTCTTCGACTGATTGGCTCGAGGAGGAGCTGTCAATCTAGAACTGGTGGACCAGTGATGACGCTTAAGCCTGCCCTGATTTACATCAAACTCTAACCGCCACATTTGGAAAAGCAAGTGCAAAACCTGGAAACAAAAGCCTAGTGACAAACAGCATAAGCATACGAATAAATCGAAATATGAGCAAAAATTGTCTGAGAGCACTGAGAGTAAGAAACATTACATTTATTACATTTTTGATGTACACTTGTTATTTTTTGATCCGTGACCATTGTTTGCTATTCTGAAAACTTTCGTTTTTAATTTTTTTTGCGATGTACTTCTACTGACATTTTCAAATTTTTGTTTTATTATTATTATAGCTTATTGTTATTATTTTTCTTTTATCCGTCGCTGCAATACAGCAGGAAATTTGATCTTATAAGAATGGCACACTTTATTTATTGTTTGAAATGTTACATGATGTGTTGAATAAAATAAATAAAAATGATGTTGTCACTCGTCATATAATGTTGCTGATTTATCATTTTCATTGTGAGGAAATTAGATTTATTTATTTATCTTTGGGTAATTTACTTAATAGTTTTAGTGGGCCTGGAGACTCAAAAATACATAATTAGTAAATATTCCTGTGGGTTCAGCTGCTGACCAATCGTGACTCGAAGAGGAAAGACATTTATGTTCACCAAGGTTGCATTTATTTAATCAAAAATACAGTAAAACAGTAATATTTAAAATTTATATTATAATTGAATACAATATAAATTGTATTTAATTTAATTACAACAACTGTTTTCTATTTTAATGTATTTTAAAGTAGAATTTATTCCTTTGATGGTAAAGCTGAATTTTCAGGAGCCATTACTCTAGTTTTCAGTGTAAAATTAAGTCATTCTTGAATAATAATAATAATTTAGTGCTTAATTATTGTGTTTTTTATACTCAGTTATTAACAATGGGTCTGTTACAAAACTGATCTGTAACCTTTCTGTCCGGTCATCACCAGATATTACACTCTCACTACACAAACTCTCGCACCACAACTACATTTCCCATACTCCTTCACATCAGGGACTGACACACACACACAATCACCTGCACCTCGTTATCTCCACAATGTAAGCCAGCGGTTCCCAATTCCAGTCCTCGCGCCCCACCGTTCTGCACATTTTGCATGTCTCTCTTAGTTAACACACCTGATTCAGATAACCAGCTCATTAGAAGTGAGGTCCATGCAGGAACTGCGATCCGATTGACATGGTCACTGCAAAGTGTTCATTGCTCCCTGGTCCCTGCTCCCTAAGCAGGCGGGGAAATCTGTTTACTATACTTCGAAACATTCATTCACATATTTGCGCCACGCCACCGCATGTAGCGTCTTCACACACAGATGAAACTTACTAGAGAAGTGTGACATAAGTGCATCTGTAAATTTACATCTCGCACGCTTTAATGACCTTCAAATGGAACACATATGCTCGCTTCGAACTAATGAATAATGGCGGAATATCCTGTGATGTCCACTTCGAAGGGCAGTAACGTTGGAATAGAACAAACGTCGGAAGCGATGCGTGAAACACACAAAATGTGCAGAGCGGTGGGTCGCGAGGACTGGAATTGGGAACCGCTGATGTAAGCCACACACACCCCCCACTTCCCCGCAAAGTCTTGTTTAGCCCTGGCGACATTTCTGAGTGTTTCTTTCCGTGTGTACTTTCCTGTGTTTGACTCTTGGACTGATTATATCGTTATACACCTTATTCAGCCCGACGCCATTTTGAATTGAAAACGAGGCTGTGAGGGATAGCAGTCCAGCAGCGTCCACTGTGGTGTGTCCCCAGCCAGCAATGACTTGTGGGGCCCAGCTGGGTTAACTAGGGGTTCCATGGGAACTGTGTGGGCATGGGCTTTGGCTGGGTGAAATCAGCGGGTCCCATGTAGGTTTTGTAGTATGAGTCCCACATAGGAAGCCCATATGAGCTGATTGGCCACATAAGGGACAGGTATGGGCCAAGTGGGCATAGGTTTGATCTGGGAACACATATATGGGTCTTGAATGGCACATTTATGGGCCAAGTGGGCATAGGTTTGATCTGGGAACACATTTATGGGTCTTGAATGGCACATTTATGGGCCAAGTGGGCATAGGTTTGATCTGGGAACACATATATGGGTCTTGAATGGCACATTTATGGGCCAAGTGGGCATAGGTTTGATCTGGGAACACATTTATGGGTCTTGAATGGCATATTTATGGGCCAAGTGGGCATAGGTTTGATCTGGGAACACATTTATGGGTCTTGAATGGCACATTTATGGGCCAAGTGGGCATAGGTTTGATCTGGGAACACATATATGGGTCTTGAATGGCACATTTATGGGCCAAGTGGGCATAGGTTTGATCTGGGAACACATTTATGGGTCTTGAATGGCACATTTATGGGCCAAGTGGGCATAGGTTTGATCTGGGAACACATATATGGGTCTTGAATGGCACATTTATGGGCCAAGTGGGCATAGGTTTGATCTGGGAACACATTTATGGGTCTTGAATGGCATATTTATGGGCCAAGTGGGCATAGGTTTGATCTGGGAACACATTTATGGGTCTTGAATGGCACATTTATGGGCCAAGTGGGCATAGGTTTGATCTGGGAACACATATATGGGTCTTGAATGGCACATTTATGGGCCAAGTGGGCATAGGTTTGATCTGGGAACACATTTATGGGTCTTGAATGGCACATTTATGGGCCAAGTGGGCATAGGTTTGATCTGGGAACACATATATGGGTCTTGAATGGCACATTTATGGGCCAAGTGGGCATAGGTTTGATCTGGGAACACATTTATGGGTCTTGAATGGCATATTTATGGGCCAAGTGGGCATAGGTTTGATCTGGGAACACATTTATGGGTCTTGAATGGCACATTTATGGGCCAAGTGGGCATAGGTTTGATCTGGGAACACATATATGGGTCTTGAATGGCACATTTATGGGCCAAGTGGGCATAGGTTTGATCTGGGAACACATTTATGGGTCTTGAATGGCATATTTATAAGCTAAGTTTGGTTTGAACTGCACTGTTTGAAAAAAATAAACTAATTTTACAGAAAATAACTAACTTTTTTACAGTAGTTTTCTGTTATTTCAAATTACATTCATAACTTAGTAATATTACTAACAATATCTGTAAACTAACAACTTGACTGTTATTTTAGGTCCTATATCATTAAAGACAAATTACAGTTTTTTTTCTTTTTTATACAGGAAAATTACTTTTACAGTATTTTTTGTGTTATTTTAAATTATGTTAAAAACTACAAACAATATCAGTAAATTTACAACTTAACTATTATTTTAAGTATTATTCCATAAATGACAAATTACAGGAATTCTCATTTTTTATACAAAAAATATATATTTTTTACAGTATTTTTTCTGTTCTCTTAAATTACTTACACATTTTAAAGTTACAAAAACAATCTGTAATTAAATAATGTAGCTCATTAAGGTTTATGTCCATACTAACAATTTAATGTTCTTTTTGTACACCGTGTTCCAAATTATTATGCAAATTGGATATAAGTGTAACATAACATTTTTTTGTTTTTCAATTAAACTCATGGATGGTATTGTGTCTCATGGCTCTTTGGATCACTGAAATGAATCTCAGATACCTGTGATAAATAGTTTGCCAAATGAGCCCAATTAAAGGAAAATTACTTAAGAAGAATGTTCCACATTATTAAGCAGGCCACAGGTTTCAAGCAATATGGGAAAGAAAAAAGATCTCTCTGCTGCCGAAAAGCGTCAAATAGTACAATGCCTTGGACAAGGTAAGAAAACATTAGATATTTCTGAAAAACTTAAATGTGATCATTGTACTGTGCAGATTTGTGGCTGATTCAGAGCACAGACTGGTTTGTGCAGGAAAAGGCAGAATGAGGAAGGTTTCTGCCAGACAAATTTATCAGATTAAGAGAGCAGCTACTAAAATGCCATTACAAAGTAGAAAACAGGTATTTGAAGCTGCTGGTGCCTCTGGAGGTAAAAGGTGTATCATATCAAGGTGTAGGATCCTCCAGAGGCTTGCAGTTGAGCATAAACCTATTCGGCCACTCCTAACCAATGCTCACAAGTAGAAATAGTTGCAGTGGGCCCAGACATACATGAAGACTAATATTCAAACAGTCTTGTTTACTGATGAGTGTCGTGCATCTTTGGATGGTCCAGATGGATGGAGTAGTGGATGAAACATGTCCCAACAAGGCTGCGACGTTAACAGGGAGGTGGCGTTTTGGGCTGGAATCATAGGGAGAGAGCTGGTAGGTTCCTTTAGGGTCCCTGAAGGTGTGATAATGACCTCGGCAAAGTATGAATATGAGAAACTCGTGTGTTCACCATCCTCCCCTGACCTCAACCAGATTGAGAACCTTTGGAGCATCCTCAAGCAAAAGATCTATGAGGGTGGGAAGCAGTTCACATCAAAACAGCAGCTCTGGGAGGCTATTCTGACATCCTGCAAGCAAATTCAATCCGAAACTCTCCAAAAACTCACAAGTTCAATGGATGCAAGAATTGTGATGTGATATCAAAGAAGGGGTCCTATGTTAAGATGTAACTTGCCCTGTTAGGATGTTTTTGATTGAAATAGCTTTTGATTTCAGTAAATATGACCACCTAATGCTGCAAATTCAGAAAATGCCAATTTTCAGTTCTTTACAACCTATAAAATGTTTTAACTCTGTTGTGAATAATAATTTGGAACAGTGCATTTTCAGTTTTTTATTTTTGAAATAAATACTGTTATCATTAGGAGGTTTGTTCAATATAATTCAAATTATACCCTAATGGTTGATGACTTGAAAAATGAAAAATTATACTGACTGTCATTTGCATTGACTAATTATGAAAATCGGAGAAAGATATCATTTGCATAATAATTTGGAACACGGTGTAATTTGAAAGTAAATCTTATTAGTTTTATATTTAGGTGTATTTTACATCAAAACTCTGTAATTTTTATATAAAACAGAAGTAGAATATGTATAAAATAGAAAATCAGTCTTAAAATCCACAAATCATGTAACCATGCAATAAAAATGTATTGCATTAAAAAAATATATTTTTATAAAGAACAAATTAACCAATAAAGAGTGAGTGTATAATTTATTTGCAGAAGTCGTGTCAAAAAGTAATACCACAGTAGTCCAAATGACAATACGTTTGCAGTCCTCTCTGGTGGAATATACAGTAGGATGATAATTTAGTGTGGGAAGCAGTGCATAATTCAAGTTGTTAAATGCTGAAAAAGCTATAGCGAATTCACTATAGCTCAGTTGACGCGCTTTCTTATTTAAATCGCATTATCGGCGGAAACACGGCAAGTTGCAATCTATGACGGTACTGGCGACAGCCAATGAGCGTTTGATTATCGCTGCCTCTGGTTATTCTGGCCAATGACTAGTAGGGAGCCGTTTCCCGATTAAATTGTAATATGCTGATCGGCTTCTGTTGCAGTCTGTTTCGGTCGTTCCTCTAGCAGCGGCTTTCACGTGGATTATTTTACGTCTGACTGTTTAATTCGTATTTTGAGCCAGTTTTGGTTGTGGAATGAAGATTGAGAGCAAACAAACACGAATATGGACTTTTACCAGCAGCTAAAGGTCATGCAAACTGCAAAAGGTAAGTCCTTTTTACTATTATATAAAGTTCTATAGACTAACGCTAGTTACATTAAGATACAGTGTACTGAAGTGATATACTAATCGCGATTACATATCTTAGTATCCTACCAGTGTGTGTTACTGTGTTTTGTTCGTAGAAGCTAATACTGTTAGCTGCGGCTAGGACGTAACGTTATATTTATGTCTTGCCGAATATATGTAGTGAAAGAAATCTGCAGCTCACTTGAATAGTCAAATACAGACAGTTTACTCCAGATTTACTTGACCTAAATACAGTCGCTAATGTTTTGATTCAAGATTAACAAACCAGGTTAGGTGTCAGTTACTGGATCTGTGCATTTTCTTCTTAAAGTTACAGCAGTATAATTAAGCCTAATGTTACCAGCAGTCGTTCTTAATTATAATCAAACAACAAAATACTAAAGAGAAAATCATTAAATGTACTTAACTTGCCTTTGTATTAGTCCTATTGTTTGTAAGGTTAATTTGCTACTTTGATCGTATGTTGAACGAAATACAATATTATAAATAACTATACTGTGATATATTACTATTGTGAAATAATATGGTCATATCGTGCACCCATGCTAGTTTTAAGATCAAACTCACAAAATTAGGGTTGGGTACCGAAACCCGGTGCCAATACGGCACCGGTACCCATATAACCGGTATGTACCGGACCGAAACACAACGCGAATTTCGGTGCCTCATTTCGGTGCCACTTAAGTGTCTGAACTGTCTTTTGAAATATTTGTCTTCTGGTGCTATGACACGGATGTAAGAAGCTTTGATTTGTCAACATGCATGATCGCTAGTTAAATTTAAATACTGCATTCATGGGGTGTCAGAATGATCGGAAAAATTATTTCCTGAATGAGAAAACTCACGTGAACGTCGGAAAGCTTTGATGATACAAATCCAAGACATCTGGCCATTTTTACATTTCAAATTAAAAGCACAAATCGTCGGGAAATGAAACCATCCAAGAAGCACGTGAATTCAGAAGCTATCGTTACTCTTGCTCTGACTGCAGCAGGTGGTCTGTCGTTAGCTAACGTAACATTAAACACGCTTAACTTAAAATGCCAAAAACTAAATGTTCTAAAGTGTGGCTATATTTCACAAAAAAATGATTCAGACAACGCGACATGCAACGCATGTTTTACAACAGTTGTGTGTAAAGGGGGAAACACGTCAAACTTAATGAAACATTTGAGGGCACATGGAATAAACTTGAAAGCATAGGGATGTACCGTGTTTGACAGTTTGCCGACATCAGCTGGCACTATCAGCAGGGCGCGATTTGCTCTAGTCTATGTATGCATCCCTGCCTCTGCTGAATTATTTGAATTCCCGTTGGGATAAAATATCCCGTGAAGCTCTCCTACGTCCTGATGTAAATTGTCTAAATGAATCAAATGATTCGCGATACACGCATTGAAGTTCTGTTCCCTTTTGAAAGCTACAGTCGATGCTGCGCTGCTAAGCGCATTGGGAACGTCTTTAGAAGTGACCAGCTGTGAATATTGTATGTAAAACGTCAATATAATTGACTAAACGGCATTATAGCCTCGATTGGTGACGTCACCGGAGCGCACGCGCACGAGGCTATAAATAGATGAGCCACAGGTGCATCGTCAGGTCTTTTGTCTTCAGAGATCACTCTGTGTGTTGTGTGCGTCGGAAAACTCTCTCTCTTACTCATCCTTGATTTTGTTAGGAGTTAGTTTGACTAAGCAGAACGCAGAAACGTCACTCTTTTTCTCACTTTTCTCTCTTCTTATTTTAAGAGTTTAAAAAGAAGGAAAAGAGCATCATGAGTCAACAAGCAGGTAAGCGTTGTGTTCCTCCATGCTCGCGTCCCATGACCGAGATGGATACACACGATTATTGCTTTGTTTGTTTGGGGGAACAGCACGCGGTCATGGCGATAGAGAAGGGCGGGTGTGAGCATTGCGACCTGTTAACTGTCAAGATGCTTCGCACTCGTCTTAATTATTTCCAGTCCGCACCTGCATTGCAATCGTGGGGCTCTCACATGGATTTGCTTGACGAGCAAGAGACGGGTTCGTCCTTTTCGCTTGCTGCGTCACCAAATCCTGACATTCCTTCTCGTGATCTCGAAGCGCGCTTCGGTGCTTCTTCGGTTCACGGAGGGGATGACATATCTCTTGGTTCATCAGATCGCGAGCCGCCAGCCTCTGAGCGTTCTTCTCGCGATAGAAAATCTGTTGAGGAATTGCTGGAGGTGATCACTCGCGCTGTGGACAGGTTGCAGCTTGACTGGCCAGATGAACAAGAGACCCCCAAACGTAGCAAGCTTGAGGATAGGTTTCTGTCCGGTGGCAGAGGGGAGAAGAAACAAAAACCTCTCCCCTTTTTCGAGGACCTCCATGACGAGCTGTCCAAGTCATGGAGTAAACCATATACCTCTCGTGTCTTTGTGCCATCGACGTCGACATTCTCGGCTATCGTGGGTGCGAAGTCACGAGGATATATGGAGATGCCTCGGGTCGAAGAGACGCTCGCGAGCTATCTCTCACCCGAATCAGCATCGTCTTTAAAGAAACCTACCCTCCCCACTAAACCGTGTAGAACAACTTCGGCTTCGGTGGGAAAAGCTTATCAGGCTGCAGGTCAGGCTGGTGCTGCGCTGCACACAATGGCTGTGTTACAGGCATACCAGGCTGATCTGTTGAAGGATTTGAGTGCGGGCAGTACAATCGACGATGAAGCTTTCTCTGAGCTTCGTCGAGCCACAGATTTGTCTCTCCGTGCGACCAAGCAAACGGCTCGTGCCATCGGCCGATCTATGAGCGCTTTAGTCAGCACGGAGAGACATCTATGGTTGAATCTGACAGGAATAAAAGAAAAGGATCGCGTGTTCCTGTTAGATGCCCCCGTTTCTCCCTCTGGACTATTTGGAGACTCGGTTAACACCGTTGTCGAAAGATATAAAGAGGTAAAGAAACACGAGGAAGCGTTTGTTCAGTTTCTTCCTCGCCGCACTCAAGGGGAGGGGCCGTCTGCCACCCAGCCCCGTCCCGGTCCTTCAACATCCAGGGAGGTCAAAAAGCAGAGCGTGGCTCAGCGTGCTCCCCCTCGTAAAGATTGGGGACAGGCTCGCCGCGCTCAACAACCTCCTAAGCCAGATCTCAGGACTATTATCAACAAAAAGAGAAAGTCCTGATGGTCTGGCGCCCAATCTAGTGGGGGTAGCCCCCCGCGGGATGGGGCGCGTTCAACATTTAAAACTCGCCTCTCCCCGATACCCTCACGAAACCTCTCCATCCCCGCCACTTCTCGTGCCTCGGGGGGCAGCGGTTTCCAGAGAAATGTTAGATGTTCCGTCGTTTTCGGCTGTCATTCCGGACGCGGGACATCTAACATCCCCTCAAAAGGAAGTAGTAAAATTAATACCACTCTCAGAGAGTCTGGCAGCGTGGAAACTTCTGCCAGGCATCTCAGAGTGGGTATTAAGCACAGTACAGATAGGATACAGAATCCAGTTCAGTCGTCGTCCTCCGCGTTTCAACGGCGTGGTTTACACTTCCGTGAAACCGGAGCTGATGCACGTACTGTCACAAGAGCTGAAAACTCTTCTGAGCAAGGAGGCCATAGAACATGTTCCTCTTCCAGAAAGAGAGTCAGGCTATTACAGCAGATACTTCCTGGTTCCCAAGAAGGATGGGGGGTTGCGTCCAATCTTAGATCTTCGAGGCTTAAACCGTTCAGTCAAAGCACTCAAGTTCAAGATGTTAACTGTCAAGATGGTCGTGACGCAGATTCAACATTACGATTGGTTCGTCACGATCGATCTAAAAGACGCATATTTTCACATACAAATATTGCCACAACACAGGAAATTCCTGAGGTTCGCTTTAGGGGGCGAAGCGTACCAGTTTCGGGTTCTTCCATTCGGCCTAGCTTTGTCACCCCGCACATACACAAAATGCATGGATGCAGCACTGGCTCCATTACGACTCCAGGGCATTCGCATTTTGAACTACATCGACGACTGGTTAATACTGGCACAATCGCGAGAGTTGGCGCTTCAACACAGAAACATCGTGTTGGCTCATTTAGTTTCTCTAGGGTTGAGACTCAACACCAACAAAAGTGTTCTTTCTCCTGCCCAGAGAACGACTTATCTCGGTATCGTTTGGGATTCGATCACGATGCGGGCACAGCTGTCTCCCGCTCGAATCGAGACCATTCTGCAGACAATGAGCAAAGTCAAGCTAGGTCAAAACCGTACTGTTCTTCAGTACCAAAAAATGTTAGGCTTCATGGCTTCAGCATCCACGGTGATTCCTTTGGGGCTGTTGCACATGAGACCGTTTCAGTTGTGGCTAAAAGCCAGAGGATTTCATCCAAGAGCCAATCCTCAAAGGCAAATAAAAGTGACGCGCCGCGGGCTTCGTACACTAACTCTGTGGTTCAGACCCCGGTTCCTTACCTTGGGTCCCACTCTAGGGGCGCCCTGTCGTCGCAAACTGCTAACGACGGACGCCTCCCTGACGGGCTGGGGAGCGGTCTTACATGGTCGTCCAGCTCAAGGGGAATGGGAGGGTCATCAGCTCGATTGGCACATCAATTGCCTCGAGTTGATGGCTGTATTTCTGGCTCTGAAATACTTTCTCCATCAGTTGAGGGGCTGTCATGTCTTAGTGCGGGTGGACAATACAGCAGCAGTCTCTTATATAAATCACCAGGGAGGTCTGCGCTCACGCAATCTGAACAGATTAGCGAGGCAGATTTTTCTCTGGGCCCAAGGAAAGTTCCTGTCACTCAAGGCAGTTTACATTCCAGGGCACTTGAATGTGGGAGCAGACTTACTGTCCAGACAGACATTACCGATGGGCGAGTGGAAACTCCACCCGGAAGTAGTGAATCTGATATGGACCAGATTTTATCAGGCGGAAGTGGACCTCTTCGCCTCTATACAGACAGCGCAATGTCCCCTTTACTTCTCTCTGAGTCACCCAGCTCCGTTGGGTCTGGATGCGATGGCGCACTCATGGCCCAATATGCGCCTGTATGCGTTTCCTCCAGTCTCTCTGCTCCCGGGGGTTCTAGCCAGAGTTCGCCAGCAAGGTTCTTGCCTCTTATTGATAGCGCCGCGTTGGCCGAACAGAGTATGGTTCTCGGAGATAATATCTCTCCTCGACGGCTCGCCTTGGGCGATTCCGGAGAGGAGGGACCTTCTATCGCAGGCGGGGGGAACGATATTCCATCCCAGGCCCAACCTGTGGAATCTTCACGTTTGGCCCCTGAGGGGAACCAACTGAGGGACACGGGGCTTTCACCTGCCGTTATTGAGACCATCCTAAGTGCTAGGGCTCCCTCCACTAGGAGGATTTATGCCGTTAAATGGGGTATTTTTGAAAGGTGGTGTGCTGCACACAATGTAGATCCAGTTAACTGCCAGATTGCTTCAGTGTTGGACTTCATGCAAGAGAAATTATCATCAGGCATTTGCCCCGCTACTCTTAGGGTATATGTGGCCGCTCTTTCGGCTTGCCACGCCCTAATTGATGGGGAACCGCTTGGGAGGCACCCTCTGCTCTCCCGCTTCCTTCGTGGGGCCAGGAGACTGAGGCCTCCAGTCAAAACCAAGATCCCTTCTTGGGACTTAGCAATAGTCCTTGAGGGTCTGGTTGAAACCCCGTTTGAACCTTTAGAATCAGCGTCTGACAAACTTCTGACTCTTAAAATGGTTTTTCTTATGGCAATAACTTCCTTAAAAAGAATTGGGGATATGCAGGCTCTGTCTATCGCGCCATCCTGCTTAGACTTTGCCCCAGGATTGGTGAAAGTGATTTTGCATCCTCATCCTGATTATCTGCCCAAGGTGCCATTCTCGGCTGTACATCCGGTCATTTTAGAAGCCTTCTGTCCTCCACCGTTCACAACGCCGGAGCAGGAGAATTCTCATAGACTGTGTCCAGTCCGCGCTCTTCAGGCTTACATCCACCGCACTAGCCAGTGGCGTAAGTCGGAGCAACTCTTCGTCTGTTATGGCCCCCATAACAGAGGAGCAGCTGCCACCAAGCAGACCATCTCTCATTGGGTCAGGGATGCTATAGCTCTTGCCTATGAGGCGCGCGGTCAAGCTTCGCCTATAGGCCTTAGGGCTCACTCCACCAGGGGGGTCGCCTCGTCCAATGCGTTGGCAAGGGGTGCTCCCCTACAACAAGTTTGTGATGCGGCAGGCTGGTCCTCTCCGCACACATTCATAAGATTTTATAGCTTGGATGTTCATGCCACTCCGGGCTCTCGCGTCCTTGAGTCGACATCACAAGCTAATGTCTAGGTCTTCCTGCGTTCTTGTGAAACACACCTGCACAACCGTAGGAGTCCAGACATATTCAAGCACGGCGGCGTGGGTATTCTCGTTCCCAATGCGCTTAGCAGCGCAGCATCGACTGTAGCTTTCAAAACGGAACAATCTCAGGTTACTTGACTGTAACCTTGTTCCCTGAGAAAGCGGAACGAGATGCTGCGCTACTTTGCCGTGCTGAAGATGTCCCAGGACTGCTCTTCAGACGAAATATCCTGACGATGCACCTGTGGCTCATCTATTTATAGCCTCGTGCGCGTGCGCTCCGGTGACGTCACCAATCGAGGCTATAATGCCGTTTAGTCAATTATATTGACGTTTTACATACAATATTCACAGCTGGTCACTTCTAAAGACGTTCCCAATGCGCTTAGCAGCGCAGCATCTCGTTCCGCTTTCTCAGGGAACAAGGTTACAGTCAAGTAACCTGAGATTGTTCTCAATAAAATGATCCGATTGGAGCGATTCGAAAGAGTGAATCACTGTGCGTTACTTAATAACCACACGAAGCCAGTCACCATTAACAAAGGGGTTATTATTAAAAGGAAGAAGCAACAAAAAAACGTTTAGGAGGATGATTCCTCCCGCATATACATTTGAGTGCAGTGCAAGGGAAATACCCCGAAACCCGAGCCTTAAAGGGACAGACACCCAGACCGTTACAAGTGGTTTACTAATTTGTAAATAGTTTCAAATAGTTTCAAAAAGCTATGTTTATACTTTGCTCACTTTCTCTATATAATTGATTTGTTGTCTGAAATTAAATCATTACAATTAATAGACCTAACTTACTAAACTTATTTCATTTTAATGAAATTGTGATCACATTAGACAGTTTTTGTATTAAAAACATTTCATGACATGACACGTAACAGATTACACTAACAATTTGGTCACCCTTCCACCTATAGGAAGAGAAAAAAGATTTAGACCAGAATGGAGACAGATTTGAACACTGGGCATGCGCACATCAATCTAACGTTATTTTTATCACAATGTACAACAATAATACTGTTTTATGTATAATAGTAAGGGCTAAGTGTAGACATTAAAAAAAAAACACAATCTTTTAGGTAGAACAATTAATTTCATTGTTAGTTTCCGGTCAGAGCTGTACCCCTTCTAGCCACAACCCTGCCCCCTGCCCTAGTCTTACCAGGACATGCAATAAGTCAGGAGAGGTGTTCTATTTTGCCAGAGAAGGCAAATATGGTAATATTTCTGCAAAAGAATTGATGAAATTTGAAGCTGTTAAATTATTGTAGTTGGGTTAGGTGGCTTAGATTTTATTGTTGTGTTTTGTATTTACTTATATATTAATTTATACTTTAAACTTTTAATACATTTTTCATTTTAAAGAACCTTTTTTGTCCAATAAAAAGATATTCTTGTGTCATCCACCATTTTGTGGCTTTTTTTAAAAGTATCGGTTCAGGCACCGTTTTGGCACCGGTACCGTTTTAAAAGTATCGATTTGGCACCGGTATCGAATAAACTGTTGGAAGTTGTCGGTATTCTAAGAATACCTACTTCCCCCCAGTCCGTTTAACCGCCCTTTAAATAAAACAGTTCGAGTCCGCATTAAAGTTTAAAGCCAATTTAATAGTAAAGTCAAAGAGTGCTGAGCTTAGGATTCTGGAACAGCCAATATCAAATCTGACACCTGGGCAGTCCAGAATGTCTCACAAAACTAAATGCAAGTATTTATATTCTTGATCTCCAGGTCTCTCCTCCTGATATCGTTCGACCATTCTCCTCCAATCAGGGCCTGTTATCGCCAACCGCTCCTGCACAGAAAAGACAATACAGCCCCATCCCATTCTTCTTCTTAGAGTGACCGAAAGTCTAGTCTAAAGTGACCTTCAAATTGCTACTACTTTTGCAGGGCTTCTTTTTCCTATGTGCCTGTAAACAAAGGTTTCTCAGAAATGACATAAATGTAGAGAGTTCGCAACTACACACACACACACACACACACACACATTTTACTAAACAGTTTGTTACACAGTGTCTTCTTTGTCTTTTTCATTAAGCACAGAACATTCTGTCTTCTCATAAGCACAGAACAACCAAAACACAAATTTAAAAGCATTTAGAAAAAGTATTTTCTACAAAACCCCAAACGATACCCAACCCTACACAAAATGTGACAGAACTTCAAAATGAGTAACCTAAGAACACTGTTATGTGAACTCATCTGACAGAGAGAGGACCTGAGTGAAATCATGATCATTGGACTCCATGGAGAAGAATACTAGATGTAAACCAGGATTTTGGATCAGCTGTGCAGATTTAGTATGGAGCCGGTGAGTACATTTTCGCAAGCCCATGTCTGTCAGTAAGTAGATAATGTCTTATCAAACAAATTAATTTTTATTTAATTGATTGCTTGGGTACAGTGGTGCCCAAAATTATTAGAACACTAGTATTTTAAATACCTTAACTAATAGGTTAAACTTAGTTATTTCTATCATTTGCTATAGTGTGTCAGTATGAAATATCAGTTTACATTTCCTCATCATTTAAATCCAGAAGAACTGTGGCATAACTCCAAGATGCTTAAAGAAACGTACCAGCAAAGCAGTACTGTTAAAAGTTTTAAGCACTTGTGTACAAATTCTGTAAAATGAGAATATTGATAAAAATATCATAAATGTTTTCTTTATCAATTAACTTCTTTTAACTAAATTAAATCAACATTTGGTGTGGCCATCATCTTGTATTTAAAGCAGCTTTTGCAATAGGTGCACTTGCGGATAGTTTTTCAGGTTTGCAGGTGGGTCTCTTGAAGCATCTTGGAGACGTTGCCACAGTTCTTCTAGATTTAATCTGTCTCAGTTTGTTCTGTTTCTTCATGTCATTCTGTGCAGAATGGATGATGATAAGATCAGATCTCTGTTTGGAGCACTGGCTGTTGTCAAACAAAAGTCTTACTGGATTATTACATTTAATGGCAAAATTGATGTTTAGAAATATAAAATAAATTACCCATTGAAACACTACAGCAAAAGATAGACATGACTGAAATAAAATCCTTTTTAGCTGGTAAAAATACTAGTGTTCTAATAATTTTGGACACCACTGTATTTGGAGCCCATGGGAGTCAGTAGAATATTGTAGATTAAAATAAAATGATGTGGATGAAATAGAAATGTATTTTCAGTTAAATTTCACCTCGGAGCTCTGAATAACTGGTAATGAAAAATTCAATAATCTAAATTTACATCTGAAACTAATAAAATTGTTAGTCTTGACAATTTTGTAGATGTGTTGGTTTTGTATTTATTCAGTTTTAAAGGACTAGTTCAATTCTGACACAAATATTTCCTGCTGATAATTTACTCACCCCTCTGTCATTCAAGATGCTTATGTCTGTCTCTTTTTCTGTCAAAAAGGTTTTTGAGGAAAACATTCCAGGATTTTTCTACATATTTCGATGGGAGCCAACAGGTTGAAGGTCCAAATTTAATTGTCAATGCAGCTTCAAAGGGCTCTACATCATCCCATCCAAGGAATAAGGGTCACTGGGAACTTGTAAAGCCCTTTGAAAGCTGTATTGAAATTTTGAAACCTTTTTCCTTGACCTTAATCCCACTGAAGTCCACTATATGGAGAAAAATCCTGAAATCTTTTCCTCAAAAACTTTACTTTCTTTTCGACTTAAAGAAAGAAAGATATGAACATCTTGGATTACATGGGGCTGAGTGAATTATCAGTAAATAATTTCTAATAGTTTTAAGGTAAACATATATTTAATTCAAAGTTTTGATGAAACTGTCCCATGGTTTTTTAATGTAATTGTGCCGTATTTCTTAAAAAAAATAGCTGTAGCTGTAAATGTAAAATGTAAATTTTATATGGCATTTGCACAGACTTTGTATTGCAGACTGTTTTTTTTGTCTTTTTAATAAAAATGTTAATTGTCCACCTTAAGCATGCTTTGACACTTTATTGAAGGTTTTTTAATCGTAATGATTTGGGGGAGGGGGTGCTGCCGGGGCACGGTATTGCCCTGTTAAGACCCACTTAAGACCCTTACAGATCCCACTTAAATCCCATCTGGGCATCCACGGCTGGCCCCCATGTGGATCCCGGGTGCAAGCCCACTTTAAACCCCTACAGACTGGTGGGCCCCAAATGGGTCTGACATGTATTGCCCGGTTAAGACCCACATAAGACCCTTACAGATCCCACTTAAAAACCCATCTGGGCATCCACGGCTGGCCCCCATGTGGATCCCGGGTACAAACCCACTTTAAACCCCTTTGGGCAGGTGGGGCCCAAATGGGTTTGGCATGAATTGCCCAGTTAGGACCCACATAAGACCCTTACAGATCCCACTTAAAACCCATCTGGGCATCCACGGCTGGCCCCCATGTGGATCCCGGGTGCAAATTCACTTTAACCCTCTGGGGCCTGAGGTGTTTTGGGGCCCTGAAGAAGTTTTGACATGCCCTGACATTTGTGCTTTTTTCAGTATCTTAAAAACATATGAATGGTTAAAGTCAGATTACATTGTAATCAGCACATATTGGGCTACAATAATATGCAAGCAACATTAATGTGCATGTTTGTGTTTTTGAGAAAACTATGTTTATGCGTGGTTATTGAAAATCTAAAGTTTTGAAGTCACTGAAATAAGGCCATGAACGACTTATAGGACATTTCTTTACAAGACTTTAGATAATTGGATGTCGTAGGCTAGAATTTTTTCAACCAAATGATGTGAAAATCATCTCGTTCACTCGTTCAGAGAAAACAATATATTGATTTAAATTTTATAAAACATGTTTTGTGATCGAAAGGGATTATTCATAGGTGTGGCAATGACCCATGAATATTTAGCAATTCACACCTGAAAGACAAAAGAGCCCTCCCTAATGGCCCCATCAATGACTGACTTGACTATAGCAGGTAAGGAAACAATGTGAGAAGATTCAGAGAATGGAGTTTTAGATTATTTTTATTTTATTTACTATCACTGTATAAACAAAACATACATAATGAAGGTCCAAGACACATTATTGAGCTCCCTCATCTTACCACACAGATGTGCACAGACTTTGTGGCATTTCTGAAAACTTCTTCTGAATTCTGTTCAACAAATGAAACAAATCTTACCTGCTATTTTTTGTGCCCTTAAAAAAATACAAAAAAAGTCAAAAACTTGTTTTACACTAGAATATCAGTGTAGTTGAACATCTCAAGTTTCTAGTGCTCTCAGAGGAAAACAGTTTGAAGGGACTCAAGGGAAAGAGGGCAGGATTCATCTTTTGAGCAGGTTTGAGATCACTACAAAAACAAAACAAACCAAAAATCATATCAGGATCATCTGTCAGAATACAGTCTATACTCTAGAATTTGTACTAATGTAAAAAAAAGGACATGTAATATCTAAGAAACGAATAATTATCGTTTAGCACTATATTACTAATAAACGTGATGTAAACACACATTCAGTGTAAGCACTCATATTACTTTTACACTGTTATACAATAAAATAAATAAATAAAGTATGATTCTACATTCATAAAGATATCGTCATAAATGCATCTCACAGTCATAATCACATCGTTTTTCTAGAACATTATAAATATCCTGCCATTGTAAGAGATGCAATGCAATCAAACGTACTTCATAATGTTTCATTTGATAAAGTCAGGAATTTTAGTTTGGAATAAGTCTAACTAGTAAAATGTGTACATGTTTTGTCAAAGTAAATAACAGCGAAAGCTAGTAGGAAAATGAAAGTAAGACTTACTCATGTAAATGTCTCCTCCTGCTGGGTTTGCGTCGCATCGCGTCCTTCTTAGGATTGAGGTACATATAAGTCTTATTCCTCACAGCATGTCTTCATTCAGTAACAAACTGTAACCAAGATGAACTTGAAGTCATGTTGCTTTGTTGCAGTGATGTGGGAGTTTCCTCGCGTACAGATACTCCGGTCCTTGCTGCGCTAGTAGCACATGGCTAATTTGCATGGCAAAAGATTTCGCGATAGTGGGCGCGGTCACATTAGAGATAATTAGTTGGAACTGGATAGACTAGACATCTCCTTGGTTTCATATAGATTAATTTATCACAGATTATTTGTTTTTGATAAAACTTACTTCGTTTAAAAGCATAAATCTCAAGCTTTCAGTAGATACCACTTTTATGTTTGTGTGCTAAATATTCACCGTGTTTGAATGATATAAGTGACGCATTTCTAAAAGCAGTTCACGGAGACAGAGAAAACAGAAATCACCCTGTTTGTTTTCTTTATTCTAAATAAAAAAACACAACTTTCTGCTGTTCTTTTGAGTGTGCCCAAATAAAAGTACACGCTTTACAGTTTCCATTGATGTATATCTCTAATGTGTATGACTTAAACCGACAGAGCATTTTTAGTGTCTTTTGCGCTGATCTTAAAAAAAGTAGGTTGGTCACGCCGGCGTGACCGTCGGCCCCAGAGGGTTAAACCCCTTTGGGCAGGTGGGGCCCAAATGGGTTTGGCATGAATTGCCCAATTAAGACCCATGCAGTACCCTTACAGGTCCCACTTTTAGTAAGTCTGGGCTTCCACGGCTGCCGCCCATGAAGCCCTGGCTGGGTGGTGATAAAGGCATGAACAAGTTTCTCCAAGTCTTGACGGGAAACAAAACATCTAATTCTTGCAATGTTTTTGAGATGATAGTATGCCCATTTAGTTACTACTTTGACATGGCTACTGAAACTGAGGTCTGACACCAGAATCACACCAAGATTCTTGACTTGTTTTTAGTTTTTTGACCCCTAGCGTCAAGGTACGCATTTACCTTATGAACTTCATCTTTGTTTCCAAATGCAATGAGTTCTTTTTTCTTCTTGTTTAATTGAAGAAAGCTTTGGCACATCCAACTGTTAATTTCATCAATGCATTGGCAGAGAGAGTCAATGGGGCTGGGTGTCATCTGCATAGCTGTGATATGCAATTTGGTTCTTTTTCATTATTTGACTTAGTGGGAGCATATACAGGCTGAACAACAGCTGCACAAGAATTGAGCCTTGTGGGACTTATGTTCTCCTATACTCTCATAATAGCCTCTCCCTTCTAAGTATGACCTGAACTATTTGAGGACCATCTCAGAAAGCCCGACCCAGTTTTCCAGTCTATCTAGAAGAATGTTATGATCGACAGCGTCGAACGGAGCACTGAGATCTAGCAATATCAGCACTGATAGTTTGCCAGAATCCTCGAGCTCCTCTGTGTCCCCTTTTGCCGTCCGTTTTTTGGTAAACACAAGCTCGGCTGTATTGTGGCGCGCAACCAAAGGCATCGCTGGGATTCGAACACAGGATCTCCTGTTTACTAGACTAGCCGGGCAGCACGTTCGCCCTCCGGGAGGGCGACTCAGACGATCCAGGCTTCCAGAGAAGAGGCCAGGGGTTGGCTGACCGGGCGCTGGACAGCTTTAAGGCGTTTGCCGACAACTGAGTCGGGGCTGTTTGCAAAGTTTCCCACTCGCTATCCCTGTTTGCAGGTCGCTTTCGGAAAAGCTTGCGCTTGCTGGACTGGAAAACCGCCCAAGGCACCGCTGGGATTTGAACCCAGGATCTCCTGTTTACGAGACAGGCACTTTAACCAACTAAGCCACGGCGCATGCAAGGCTGTCGGGAGGGTGACTCCAAGGCTCAAAACATCCAGAGGCTGGCACGCTTAAAAGAGAATCTCTACAAATTTCTACTGCCTGAGGGCAACTCTGCACAGTATGAGAGTTACCAGAAAGCCGAAAGCCACGACTCTGGAGGGACTCGAAACCCACAACCTTTGAATGGCCTCATCTGGCAGTCTAGAAGTCCAATGCGCTATCCATTGCGCCACAGAGCCTGTAGGCATGCCAGGCTGGGCCACTGAGGCCTTTTCTTACAGATTTGTGCCCGTCCAGCTCGGCTGAGTGGCCCGCTGTGTGGGCAGAAAGACAGGTCCTCAGGTCTATGCACAATTGAGGCATGGTTCAAAAACATAGAGTGTCGTCGGGATCTCCCATCCAACAGCGAGGCCAGAGACAGCCACTGATGGAAAGGCACCGCTGGCATGCGAACTTAGGATCGCCTGTTTACAAGACAGGTGCTTTAACCAGCTAAGCCACGGCGCCTCCTTGGTGGGACCCGTTAGCCTAGGATGCTATCCTTCAAAAGCAGGTGAGAGGGTAGTGTTGCAAGGGAAACCGCCCGCTGTCCTCGAGCTTCTATGTGTCTCCATTCGCCGTCCATTTTTTGGTAAAGCACGACGTTGGCTGTATTGTGGCGCGCAACCAGAGGCATTGCTGGGATTCGAACCCAGGCTGACCTTCCAGTTCTGTGGCCGTCCAACGGTAAGAGAGCGCGTGCTCTCTCTGCAGGAAGGACAGGCCCTCGAGTCTCTGCACAATTGCAGTGTCCAGTGTCGTTTGAAAGGCAGAGGCACTGTAAGGGCCTCAAGTCCAAGGGAGGGCAAAAAGGTCCAAGCTGCCATTTTCAAGGTACCGCTGGGATTCGAAACCAGGATCTCCTGTTTACGAGACAGGCACTTTAACCAACTAAGACACAGTGCGAAACCGCATGCAAGGCTGTCGGGAGGGTGACTCAGAGGGTCAAAACATTCAGAGGCAGGCCAGGTGCTGGTACGCTTAAAAGAGAATGTTGACAAATTTCTACTGCCTGAGGGCAACACTGCACAGTATGAGAGTTACCAGAAAGCCAATACTCTGGTGGGACTTGAACACACAACCTTTGAATGGCCTCATCTGGCAGTCTAGAAGTCCAATGCGCTATCCATTGCGCTTCAGAGCCATACAGTGAACAAGCAGAGCCGCATGAAGGCTGACCTTCCGGGTCTATGGCCGTCCAACGGTAAGAGAGCGCGTGCTCTCTCTGCAGGAAGGACAGGCCCTCGGGTCTCTGCACAATTGCAGTGTCCAGTGTCGTTTGAAAGGCAGAGGCACTGTAAGGGCCTCAGGTCCAAGGGAGGGCAAAAAGGTCCAAGCTGCCATTTGCAAGGCACCGCTGGGATTGAACCCAGGATCTCCTGTTTACTAGACAGGCACTTTAACCAACTAAGCCACGGCGCCAACCCGCATGTTAGACGATGCATGAATCAACACTTCGAACGTCCTGCTGCCTCCACTTGATGCAAGACAGTGATTGCCATACCTCACTGAATTGGTTCTTGGGTATGTTTTGCTACCTTTTAAATATGATTGACATTTTTTTTAAATCAATTTACGCTGAGAACAGGAGGCCTTCAAATGGTTTCTGCTGTCCGATGGCAACATTGCACATGATGGGCTTAACAAAATGGCAAAAAGCACGACTCGAGCTCCTCTGTGTCCCCATTTGCCGTCCGTTTTTTGGTAAACACAAGCTCAGCTGTATTGTGGCGCGCAACCAAAGGCATCGCTGGGATTCGAACGCAGGATCTCCTGTTTACTAGACTAGCCGGGCAGCACGTTCGCCCTCCGGGAGGGCGACTCAGACGATCCAGGCTTCCAGAGAATAGGCCAGGGGTTGGCTGACCGGGCGCTGGACAGCTTTAAGGCGTTTGCCGACAACTGAGTCGGGGCGGTTTGCAAAATTAACCACTAGCTATCCCTGTTTGCAGGTCGCTTTCGGAAAAGCTTGCGCTTGCTGGACTGGAACGCTGCCCAAGGCACCGCTGGGATTTGAACCCAGGATCTCCTGTTTACGAGACAGGCACTTTAACCAACTAAGCCACGGCGCCAAACCGCATGCAAGGCTGTCGGGAGGGTGACTCCAAGGGTCAAAACATCCAGAGGCTGGCCAGGTGCTGGTACGCTTAAAAGATAATATCTACAAATTTCTACTGCCTGAGGGCAACACTGCACAGTATGAGAGTTACCAGAAAGCCAAAAGCCACGATTCTGGTGGGACTCGAACCCACAACCTTTGAATGGCCTCATCAGGCAATCTAGAAGTCCAATGCGCTATCCATTGCGCCACAGAGCCCGTCGGTATGCCAGGCTGGGCCACTGAGGCCTTTTCTGACAGATTTGTGCCAGTCCAGCTCGGCTGAGTGGCACGCTGTGTGGGCAGAAAGACAGGTCCTCAGGTCTTTGCACAATTGAGGCACGGTTCAAAAACATAGAGTGTCATCGGGATCTCCCATCCAACAGCGAGGCCAGAGACAGACACTGGTGGAAAGGCACCGCTGGGAAGTAAACCCAGGATCGCCTGTTTACAAGACAGGCGTTTTGACCAGCTAAGCCATGGCGCCTCCTTAGTGGGACCCGTTAGCCTGGGATGCTATCTTTCAAAAGCAGGTGAGAGGGTAGTGTTGCAAGAGAAACCGCCCGCTGTCCTCGAGCTCCTCTGTGTCCCCATTCGCCGTCCGTTTTTTGGTAAAGCACGACATCGGCTGTATTGTGGCGCGCAACCAAAGGCATCGCTGGGATTCGAACGCAGGAACTCCTGTTTACTAGACTAGCCGGGCAGCACGTTCGCCCTCCGGAAAGGCGACTCAGGTGATCCAGGCTTCCAGAGAAGAGGCCAGCTGTTGGCTGACCGGGCGCTGGACAGCTTTAAGGCATTTGCCGACAACTGAGTCGGGGCGGTTTTCAAAATTAACCACTCGCTGCCCTGGCTATCCCTGTTTGCGAGTCGCTTTCGGAAAACCTTGCGCTTGCTGGACTGGAACGCCGCCCAAGGCACCGCTAGGATTTGAACCCAGGATCTCCTGTTTACGAGACAGGCACTTTAACCAACTAAGACACGGCACGAAAACGCATGCAAGGCTGTCGGGAGGGTGACTCAGAGGGTCAAAAGATTCAGAGGCAGGCCAGGTGCTGGTACGCTTAAAGGAGAATGTTGACGAATTTCTACTGCCTGAGGGCAACACTGCACAGTATGAGAGTTACCAGAAAGCCAATACTCTGGTGGGACTTGAACACACAACCTTTGAATGGCCTCATCTGGCAGTCTAGAAGCCCAATGCGCTATCCATTGCGCTACAGAGCCATACAGTGAACAAGCAGAGCCGCACAACAGAGTCTCTGCACAATTGCAGTGTCCAGTGTCGTTTGAAAGGCAGAGGCACTGTAAGGGCCTCAGGTCCAAGGGAGGGCAAAAAGATCCAAGCTGCCATTTGCAAGGCACCACTGGGATTCGAACCCAGGATCTCCTGTTTACTAGACAGGCGCTTTAACCAACTAAGCCACGGCGCCAACCCGCATGTTAATCGTGGGGATGGCGGCTTAGACGATGCATGAATCAACACTTCGAACGTCCTGCTGCCTCCACTTGATGCAAGACAGTGATTGTCATACCTCACTGAATTGGTTCTTGGGCTGAGTCGGGGCTGTTTGCAAAGTTACCCACTCGCTATCCCTGTTTGCAGGTCGCTTTCGGAAAAGCTTCGGTATGCCAGGCTGGGCCACTGAGGCCTTTTCTGACAGATTTGTGCCCGTCCAGCTCGGCTGAGTGGCACGCTGTGTGGGCAGAAAGACAGGTCCTCAGGTCTTTGCACAATTGAGGCACGGTTCAAAAACATAGAGTGTCATCGGGATCTCCCATCCAACAGTGAGGCCAGAGACAGACACTGGTGGAAAGGCACCGCTGGGAAGCAAACCCAGGATCGCCTGTTTACAAGACGGGCGTTTTGACCAGCTAAGCCATGGCGCCTCCTCGGTGGGACCCGTTAGCCTGGGATGCTATCTTTCAAAAGCAGGTGAGAGGGTCGTGTTGCAAGAGAAACCGCCCGCTGTCCTCGAGCTCCTCTGTGTCCCCATTCGCCGTCCGTTTTTTGGTAAAGCACGACGTCGGCTGTATTGTGGCGCGCAACCAAAGGCATCGCTGGGATTCGAACGCAGGAACTCCTGTTTACTAGACTAGCCGGGCAGCACGTTCGCCCTCCGGAAGGGCGACTCAGGTGATCCAGGCTTTCAGAGAAGAGGCCAGCTGTTGGCTGACCGGGCTCTGGACAGCTTTAAGGCATTTGCCGACAACTGAGTCGGGGCGGTTTTCAAAATTAACCACTCGCTGCCCTCGCTATCCCTGTTTGCGAGTCGCTTTCGGAAAACCTTGCGCTTGCTGGACTGGAATGCCGCCCAAGGCACCGCTGGGATTTGAACCCAGGATCTCCTGTTTACGAGACAGGCACTTTAACCAACTAAGACACAGTGCGAAACCGCATGCAAGGCTGTCGGGAGGGTGACTCAGAGGGTCAAAACATTCAGAGGCAGGCCAGGTGCTGGTACGCTTAAAAGAGAATGTTGACAAATTTCTACTGCCTGAGGGTAAAAAGAAATGATTTCCAAATGAAACTACTTGAATAATTCACTCTTCATTGAAACACTATATTTGTCTATTAATTAGACTAAATAAATTACAATATATGGTAAATTCAACCTTTAAACTGCATTCCAGTGAAAACCCCAGTCATACCTTACAGTAGCCTATCATTAAGAACATTAAGAGATCGAAATAAAGGGGAAAATAACGAATATAAACGAATAATACAAATATTACGTAAAAAATAGGATCCGTTAATGGACAAGAATGTGGGATGCATAAAATATTTTTTGTAGGGCTATTTTATTTGATGTACTTTGTAATATTTATTCATGATAAACTTTTGAATGCTGTCTACATTGGGCACAGACAGCATCGCCTATTGGTAATATAATAATTAAATATTGTATTAATTTCTAGAATAATTGATACAATCATTTGTTAACTCAAAATAAAATAGTAATAAACCTATCAAATCCTGGGTTACTATGGTCACGCAGGTTTGTTTATGTAGTAAACTCGTGGCATAAGGATGTCATTCCCACGAGTTAATATGACGTTTCCACGAGTTAATATCTCGTGGCCACAACATAAGGATGTCGTTACCTCGACAAAATGATCTCGTGGCCACAACATAATATGACATTCCCACGAGTTAATATGACGTTCCCACGAATTAATATCTCGTGGCCACGACATAATATCACGTTCCCACGAGTTTATATGTCGTGGCCACGACAAACATAAGTGAACCGAAGGTGTCCCCTGGCGGGCACCGTACAGTATAAATGTTTTGATGTCTGTTGCTTTTTGCCATTAAACTGGAGATAAATTTCATTTGTTTAAATCCTAGACCTGATGCAGCGGAAAGAGGAGAGTCAAGAACTGAATAAAAAGGAAGGTGAAAATCTGTATAAAAATTTTGATGCCATAGCTGGAGAAAAATGTTGGTTGTTCATCAACTAAAAATACTTCCACACCAACTAGAAGCCTCTCCTGTGATCAGTGTGGAAAGTGTTTCACTAGATATGGAAACCTTGAATGCCATATGAGAATTCACACTGGAGAGAAGCCTTTCACATGCCAACAGTGTGGAAAGGGTTTCACTAGATATGCAAACCTTGAATACCATATGAGAATTCACAGTGGAAAGAAGCCTTTTGCATGCCAACAATGTGGAAAGAGTTTCACTGGAAAAGCAAGCCTTAACAGAAACATGCGAATGCACTCCGGAGAGATGTTCACCTGCCAACAGTGTGGGAAAAGTTTCTTAGATAGGGGAAACCTTAGCAACCACATGAGCGTTCACACTACATAGAGACCTTTCACCTGCTCTCAGTGTGGCAAAAGTTTTGTTCAAAGACGAATACTTCAAGCACATATGAGAGTTCACAATGAAGAGAAGCCTCACGTATGTCTGCACTGTGGAAAGAGTTTTAAACAAAAAGTAACATGTACCACCCATTTGAGAATTCACACTGGAGAAAACCCATTCGTATGTGATCAGTGTGGAAAGGGCTTCAGACGTAAAGAACATCTAATGCTGCACATGAGAGTTCACACTATCCACAAACCAGACGGACCTCATATGTCAGTTGCAATTCCGATGGTAGCTTTCTGTTTTCTATTACAGAAGTAATATATTGTAGAAATCAATGTGTTCTGGTCATTATCCATTCCATTATCTATGATGACACTTTACTGTGAGTTTACAGTAAAAGAACCTGTTATTTCCAGTTTGATTAGAAATACCAATTCTGAGTGGTAGCATAAACATGCTATTTTGGTGTTGTTCCCCAGCCCCTTTCCAGAATAAAGTTATGCCTTTACAGCTTTACATTTTGGATACTCTGCCAAAATAAATCATATATTTGATTTTGATTATCATGAGTCCATTTTTCATAAAATGTCTGTTCAATATCCTGCCAGTTCTCATAAGAACTGGACAAAGTTTTAAGGAGGCGTAGCAAAAAACAGTACTTTACTTTTCAAAATAGCCACTACTGTAATGGGTGGAGTCTTAATGTAAGCTATTGAATGTGATCAGCATGAGCATCAGCATTTAATTCTTCTAGAACAAAAGGTTCAAAATATTTAACCATATGAAAAGTGAATTTTTGAACTGGTGCTGGCCCCATAGGGTTGCTTAGCCCTGGATTATTTTACTGATAGAGCCACCTTCTGTAGATCTATATGTAACGGGGGAATTTTAGCCCGTTGTGTAGGGGAAATGAATTGGCTGCCCTGGCAGTTTAGACAACGAAGGATCTTAGTCCCCGTTCTCAAAACTTTTTAGTCTCTTTACACACTAATGTGTGTATGTGGTTTTGTTTACCTTATTGTGTTGGGACACTACTGATTGACAAGGGTAGGCTTCAGGTATAGAAATGTTACACGGGGCTGCCTGAAGTAACTTGCATATGAGCATGCGGTCTGATTGACTCCTCCCTCCCCAGATCTAATAAAGTAAATAAGACGCCCCTACTCCCTGACAGCTTTCAACAAAACAAACTGTAGATGTGAAGTGCAAAAGAAAACAGAATTTATTCTTTTAAATTCTTATTCTTAAGATGTATTAGTTCCTTTGTTTGAGTAGTCAATTACATTAAAGAAAAATAAAAAAAATAATAATAATTTACTGTCTTTGTGTTGTCTTTTAAATTTACACAATCACCTTAAACACAAAAGGTGAAAACTTTACTTGAAATATGACAAATCCCTTAAGAAACTCCAAAACAGTAAATGCTTTCAATTTATCAATTTGTAAACTCACCAATTCTCAGTTTCAAATGACCACCCTCAAACGGTCACATTTGAAAATAACAAACAAAAACAACCATTCACAAACAAATTTCAATTCAAGATGAGCCCTTATGTGAAGTGTTCCTTCAATGGTTTACTCACTGCTCACATCACATTCTGTAGTCCACTTGAATTAGCACAGTTCACTGTGTCAGTTCAGTCCTCCGAAAAATGGGAAATTTAGAAAAAAAACTGTTCGAAGAACAATGAATTGGAGTGCGTTGTCTTGACGTGGGGTGCGTTGAAATTAACTGAAGACAGTAGCTGAAGTGGTTAACTTCAAAGATCCACTCTATTCTGTACTAATGACCCACCGATGAAACGTCTATTTAAAAGTAATAGAATTCAACGGGAGATGAATCAAACTAAGATGTCACTTGGATGGCAGGGCTATAAAATTATCTGCAAACTGGAATCTTCTAAAACATTACTTCTTTGCATCCATTACGTTATTCAGCGGTCGCAGTATCACATGCTCTGACACGTGCGGAAACTCAAATGCACGTGAATAGTCTTGTTGACACGTTATTCTCGGCGCTGCTTTTTAATCAAAGACGAAAAATACAAAATACAGCAAAAATGTGCTGCATATCTCTCAGATGACGACAACAAAACTCGATCTGCACCTGAAGCGCACTCACAGCTTTCGTGGCCTTCACTATATGTATACTGCGTTATTATAACAGCTAACACATACCACAAAACGAAACTGGAGAAACTCCCTTCCGCCACGAAACGCGGGTCACTGTCCACACTTTTCCTTAGTGCTTTTGTCGTTAAGCCTCGATAATCTTCCGCTGAAGCAACTTTATCGAACGAGCTCTCGAAACGACAACACTCACTTCTGTGTGCAACACACTCATACAATGCGCTCTTCTTCGTCTCTCTCTGCTGCACTTTCAGCACGCGAAAACGGGATCACTCGTCAAAATAAAAGTCTCTCACAAATAATCACTTATTTAAACGAATATACATATATTTATATATATCCGTTACATTCCCCCCTGCTAAACCCTGCCACTCCATTGACATCTCCAGCAGGCTCATCTCTGAAACACAAAACAACATATTAGAAAAACATCACATTATACACGTATATTCTCGTATGTCATTACTTGAATTTACAGAAACCTCTGAACTCCTATTTGACAACATAATCACTTCTGTACTTCACAGGTAAGATACCCTTGTTTTGCCTCTGAGAACGTCTGAGTTCAGGAATACTTTCTCTTTCAGCTTCTGAAACATCAGCATCACTTGAGTCATCTTGTACCCTCAATTCTGATTCTGCTATTACACTCTGAGTTTCGTTATTGTCACCCTGTTCTACTTCCTCTGATTCCCCTTGACCTACCCTTGTTTGTGCATGGTAAGTGGGATGTTGTGAAGTTGCAGGAAAGCAGACAATGTCTGACGTGTCTGTGTCTGTTTCTGATTTGTCTCTCATACTGTGCTGGCATGTACGAGGTATTGCGGGTGATGGCAATGAACAGTGCCTAAGCTGATCTCGGTGTACTACCTTTGTAGGACCTCCCTTTTCAGGTTTAATGGTAAACACAGGTATGTCAGCGTGGTTTTGCTTTAACACTATGTATGGTGCGTTTTCCCATTTATCTTGAATTTTGTTTCTACCACGGTGTTTGTGATTACGCATTAGCACTCGATCTCCAGGCCTCACAAGAGCTCCAAATGACTTGCGGTCATAAATCCTCTTTCTCTTTCTGGAAGCCTCTTGAGATGCTGCATTTGCAATCTCCACCGCCGTCTTTAATCTTGCATGATGATTTTTCACCCAGTCGTCCAGATTATCCACCTCATCCTCTTCTAAATCCTTCTCCCCTACAATGTCCATTGGTAAGCGTGCGTCCCATCCGAACATTAAATAGAATGGAGAATAACCAGTAGATGAATGAACATGACTGTTGTAAGCCATTACCAGTTCTGGCAGGTGAGTTTTCCAATCTCTCTTCTTCTCTGGCGGTAAGGTTCTCAGCAAGTCGTGCATGGTACGGTTGAATCTCTCACATTGAGAGTTACCCTGTGGATGGTATGGGCTTGTACGACTTTTTCCTATACCATAGATCTTGCAAAGCTCTTTGATCACATTAGCTTCAAAACACCTGCCCTGGTCAGAATGCAGGCGAGCTGGGCAGCCATAATAAACAAACCAGTGCTTGAGTAGGGCTTTTGCTGTCGTGTTTGCTGTCTGGTTTCTGGTAGGAACAGCAACTGTGAATCGGGTAAACATATCGGTGAGAACAAGCACATTTTCATATCCTCCAGAAGACTGCTCAAGCTGCGTATAATCCATTGCTAGGACTTCTAGTGGAGCTGAAATGTTACTGCATGTCATAGGGGCTCGAAGTCTGGGAAAAACATCTTTGGCCAGTGTACATCTCTTGCACTGCCTTATCCAGCATGGAACATCCTTTGACATGGTAGGCCAGTAATAACTTCGTCTCATTCGAGTCAATGTACTTCTCTCTCCGAAATGACCTCCGTGTTCATGTTGTCCCTCGTACACTTCACGTTGTAGAGATTCTGGTACGACCATCTGCCAGATCTCCTCTCCATCCCTAGGGTCTAGGATGCGTCTGAACAGCACTCTCTGACGCAGCTTAAGACGGTCAAATTCTTTGGCAAGTTTCTTCTGTTTTGGTTCCATACAACTGTGGTCCATTCTACTTGGTCTCTTGCTCTCGGATACTGCTGTATAAATGGGACCAATCACAGGATCGTTTTTCTGCTGCTTTCCTATCTCGCTCCAGCTATACCCATTTATTTCTCCCCTTATTGACGCTTGCACTGCTGCTTTACCCTCAGGTTCTCCTTCATCAATCCTCTTGCCTGGCCACAAACTTGCTCTTACCTCGTCAGCTCCTAGCCAGATGAAATCCTTTTCATCGTCGTCCTTCTCCGGTTCCTCTCTGGAGGGAATCCTCGACAGGGCGTCAGCATTCGTGTTGTGTCGGCCAGGTCTATAGCATACTTCAAAGTTGTACTCTGCCAGCTGCGCTACCCAGCGCTGCTCAACCGCTCCGAGATTGGCTGAGTAGAGATACTGTAGTGGATTATGGTCAGTAATCACAGTGAATTTTGAATACATAAGGTATTCTCTAAACTTTTCTGTGATCGCCCACTTTAATGCAAGCAGCTCCAACTTGAATGCACTATAGTTTTTGTCATTTTTCTCTGAACCTCTTAATCCTCGGCTTGCATATGCCACAACACGCTCAATCCCTTTCTGCTTCTGGCTGAGGACAGCTCCTAATCCATGATGACTTGCATCTGTGGTCAGTGTGAAGGACTCACTGAAGTCGGGATATGCCAGAATTGGTGGTGACATTAAACACTCTTTCAACTCATCCAATGCAGTCTGACATTCTTGACTCCAGGTGAATGTTACTGGGGTCTTACTTCTCTTTCCGCCACTTATCAGCGCATGCAGCGGTTTGGCAATTTGAGCGAACCTTGGGACAAATCTGCGGTAATAGCTCATAAAACCAAGCACCTGCCTGACTTCTCTCACATTTCTAGGAACTGGCCACCTTTCCAGTGCTCTAACTTTCTCATCATCCACTTTAATGCCTTCTGCGGAGATCTGGTGCCCTAGAAACTTTACTTCAGGCCTTAGAAGAAAGCACTTGCTTGGCTTTAACTTCAGACCATGTTGTTTTAGACGGTTAAAGACAAGTTCTAACCTCTCGCAGTGACTTTCAAAATCTCTGGAGAAGATAATGACATCATCCAAATAGACCAGAAGAACGTCAAAGGCCAAGTCGCCAAGCACCACACCCATAAGGCGCTGAAAGGTGGCCGGAGCGTTGCACAACCCGAACGGCATCCTGGTCCACTCAAACAGCCCAAATGGAGTGGTTACAGCTGTCTTCTCCCGATCCTTCTCACTCACAGCCACCTGGAAATACCCAGCAGTCAAATCCAGCGTAGAGAACAATTTAGCATTACCCAATGCGTCCAAAGACTCGTCCACCCTTGGAAGCGGATATGCATCCTTATACGTCACTTGGTTCAGCTTTCGATAATCGCAGCAGAAACGCACACTGCCATCTTTCTTCATAACAATGACTGCAGGTGATGCCCAGGGGCTACTGCTCTCTCTGAGGATTCCCTGAGAAACCAGGTTCTGAACATGCCTTTTGACCTCTTGGAATATCTGCGGTGGTACTCTACGATGACGCTGCTTTATCGGTGGTGCTTCACCAGTAGGAATATCATGCACCACAGCCGTGGTGTAACCATAATCTTGGTCATCTCTGGAGAAGACATCTCTGTGCTTTGATAACAACTTAGTGAGACTTTCACATTGTGCTGGTGTGAGACCTTCATAGTTCACTTCAACAGGAACTGGTGGCTGCATGAGTGAGTTCTTGTCAGCCTGAAGCTTGTTTTGCTTCAATTCCTTGACATGAAGTACACCGTCATCTTCCTCAAATTCAAGAACATCCTTTGTAACCACCTCCTTTGGTCTATAAACAGAAGCTACTCTAGAACGGGGTGCAATTCTAATGGCTTTCTCGCTTAAATTCACCATACGCACAGGGACCTTTCCACAGTTTGCTTTAGCAAGAACGTGAGCCACTAAGAGTCCTTTCGGCAAACTTGTTCCAGCTGCAGGTTCCACTAGCACATTACTCTTCACCCCAGATGACACTCCACAGCGGCCCTCCAGTACCTTCTCACAGCGGGGAGGAATAGTAACAGCTTGTCTTCCAGCAATTTTAACATGCCCAATTCTTCCGTCTGGCCCCAGACGTCCTGCTTCCTTCTCAACTCTAGCAAGTATTCTCCGGACTTGTGCTTCATCTCGCTGACTATACTTGTCCACCTTTTCCATTCCCTCTGCTGGGATGAATAGAGACTGAACTTCACTAAGTATATTCATACCGATGATCCCAGACACTCCTTTCATTTCCTTGACATCAGGACTTGAGTCAGTCAGAACGAATATACACTTATTAGGAAGCACCTTTCCCAGACATTCTACATCAGCCTGTAAGCAACCCAGGACAGGAATGTCTAGTCCATTTGCTGCTGTCAATTTAACCCAGCATGCAGAGGACAACTTTAGGTTTTGCTCCTCAAAATGCTGTCTGAAATGTGACTCAGAGATGGTGGACACCTCTGACCCTGTATCTAAGAGGCACTTGGTTTTGACACCTGCTATCCTCACCTCAACAGCAAGGCAATCCCCAAAAGCACTATCCTTCAGTTTTTCAGTAGTCTCATCAGCCATCCATTCTGCTGTGTGACATCTAATTAAAGAGGGCCCCGGGCTTTTCTGTACTGCCCCTCCTGAATCTTTCTCTGTAACATCAGCTGATTCCACTGTACACTGTGGTGGAGCTGGTCCCCTCCTCACCTTGCCACCTTGTGGACAATGGCGACTGGTGTGTCCGGGTTCGCCACACGAATAACAAATATAACGCCCTTCACTGTCTTTTAACGGTTGTTTCTTTAGATGACTTTGCTGTGGCCTATTCCTCTCTTTCGCATGAACGACTTGATATAATTCCTCTTGACGAGCAGCTATTTTCTGGATCTCCTCATGCAATTTCTCAAGTGACAGAGTGGAGGGAGTATCCTGTGCTGCAGCCGCATTCACTACCCCTCTGGCACGGGTACTGGACCTTACATTACTAGGAGGCTGTGCTTCCTCCTCTCCTGACCAGGTAATTGCTGATTGCATCAATTGCACAAAACTCAAATCTGGCTCAGCCTTAATTCTGCGCTTCATCTCTCGACGCAAGAAATCATCTTTCAGGCCTAACACCAACTGCTCTTTCAGAACCTCTTCAGCATCTGCCACTCTGGTTGGCTCTCGTCGTTGAACACGATTTAGTTTTTCCCGAAGGTCATATGCATAGGAGCGTATTGTTTCTCCTGTATTCTGAGCACGATCGTAGAATTCTTTTAGCCTCGTACCAATGGGCACTTTATCTCCATAAGTGTCAAGGAGAACAGTGAAGATGTTGTCAACAGACTCCTCTTTTCCGTCCATCATAAACTTAACTGTGGCTTTGGCTTCATCTTTTAGGTGCTGTTTCACCAGCTCAACCCGGTCTTCAGTAGGCACCCTCATGACCTGAAATGCAGACTTCATTGACGCCACCCATTCTTCAATACTCAGCTCTCCAGGTTTTGACACACAACCAGTGAAATCAGGGAGCTTACGGTCTCGAGGGATATAAATGGCAGCGGGAGTCGTTTGTGCAGAGGCCTGACTCTCTATTACCACTTTAGCTAGGGACAGGGCTTCTCTCTGCTCTGTCCTGGCTTGTTCAAGTGCCCCTGCCTGCTCAGCAAATCTCCTCTGCATCTCAACCATTTCTCTCCTTAACTCCTCTAGCTCAGCCATCTTCTTATTGGACAAAAAAACACTACTTGTGGGCCTGGAGACGTGTGACTATTTAAATCTGCCTAACTCGATCCTGTTCGTGACGCCACTTTTGTAACGGGGGAATTTTAGCCCGTTGTGTAGGGGAAATGAATTGGCTGCCCTGGCAGTTTAGACAACGAAGGATCTTAGTCCCCGTTCTCAAAACTTTTTAGTCTCTTTACACACTAATGTGTGTATGTGGTTTTGTTTACCTTATTGTGTTGGGACACTACTGATTGACAAGGGTAGGCTTCAGGTATAGAAATGTTACACGGGGCTGCCTGAAGTAACTTGCATATGAGCATGCGGTCTGATTGACTCCTCCCTCCCCAGATCTAATAAAGTAAATAAGACGCCCCTACTCCCTGACAGCTTTCAACAAAACAAACTGTAGATGTGAAGTGCAAAAGAAAACAGAATTTATTCTTTTAAATTCTTATTCTTAAGATGTATTAGTTCCTTTGTTTGAGTAGTCAATTACATTAAAGAAAAAAAAATAATAATAATAATTTACTGTCTTTGTGTTGTCTTTTAAATTTACACAATCACCTTAAACACAAAAGGTGAAAACTTTACTTGAAATATGACAAATCCCTTAAGAAACTCCAAAACAGTAAATGCTTTCAATTTATCAATTTGTAAACTCACCAATTCTCAGTTTCAAATGACCACCCTCAAACGGTCACATTTGAAAATAACAAATAAAAACAACCATTCACAAACAAATTTCAATTCAAGATGAGCCCTTATGTGAAGTGTTCCTTCAATGGTTTACTCACTGCTCACATCACGTTCTGTAGTCCACTTGAATTAGCACAGTTCACTGTGTCAGTTCAGTCCTCCGAAAAATGGGAAATTTAGAAAAAAAACTGTTCGAAGAACAATGAATTGGAGTGCGTTGTCTTGACGTGGGGTGCGTTGAAATTAACTGAAGACAGTAGCTGAAGTGGTTAACTTCAAAGATCCACTCTATTCTGTACTAATGACCCACCGATGAAACGTCTATTTAAAAGTAATAGAATTCAACGGGAGATGAATCAAACTAAGATGTCACTTGGATGGCAGGGCTATAAAATTATCTGCAAACTGGAATCTTCTAAAACATTACTTCTTTGCATCCATTACGTTATTCAGCGGTCGCAGTATCACATGCTCTGACACGTGCGGAAACTCAAATGCACGTGAATAGTCTTGTTGACACGTTATTCTCGGCGCTGCTTTTTAATCAAAGACGAAAAATACAAAATACAGCAAAAATGTGCTGCATATCTCTCAGATGACGACAACAAAACTCGATCTGCACCTGAAGCGCACTCACAGCTTTCGTGGCCTTCACTATATGTATACTGCGTTATTATAACAGCTAACACATACCACAAAACGAAACTGGAGAAACTCCCTTCCGCCACGAAACGCGGGTCACTGTCCACACTTTTCCTTAGTGCTTTTGTCGTTAAGCCTCGATAATCTTCCGCTGAAGCAACTTTATCGAACAAGCTCTCGAAACGACAACACTCACTTCTGTGTGCAACACACTCATACAATGCGCTCTTCTTCGTCTCTCTCTGCTGCACTTTCAGCACGCGAAAACGGGATCACTCGTCAAAATAAAAGTCTCTCACAAATAATCACTTATTTAAACGAATATACATATATTTATATATATCCGTTACATATAGATAGCCCAAGTTTAAGAGACGTTCTGTGAGAGTCACCTCACGTAGTCACTGTTTGGACCAAAAAATGCCATGAAAGGCAGCTTGAATCTCGTCAATCCCATGATCCCACGGTCTTTACGAGGGGTGACTTTTTTGTGGAGGGCAAATTCAGACCTTATTATCTTTCATTATGTAACATAAATGCATAGATTCTGAAAGTTTAGATTGTAAGGTTTCAAAAGATACTACATGTGTCTATATTTGTGCAACAATATGTATAACATTTTCATAAAATGACGCAATTCCTATACCGGTACCAGTATTACAAGCTTAAAGGGATGGTTCAGAGTAGAATTGACTTTATTGCTATGCACTCCGAAGCCCATCTAAATACCCCATCCAAAGTTTTTTTTACCTTAGTCGAACATTTATGGAGATATTAGAGTTTTTCGAATTGCTTGTTACAGGAGTGAATGGTACATGTGATGTATCCCGTAAATTGCACCACTAAACGTGCAAGTAATCTTACCAAACTTGTACAGTAGTGTAAATAGGTTATGTACTCACAAAACGCTGCATCAGAACATTTGTAAGTCCACCATGAGTGTTTTAAAAACACGTTTTACCCGAGAACTACTAGTCTCAGAAACTACAAGTCGACGTCACTTCCCTGGTTTGAAAAAAGCACGTAAAAGTCCTCCTACTACATCTGTGTGCATGTCAACTTGTAGGAGGACTTTTACGTGCTTTTTTCAAACCAGGGAAGTGACGTCGACGTGTCGCCATTTGTAGTTTTTGAGACTAGTAGGGATCGGCTAAAACGTGTTTTTAAAACACTCATGGTGGACTTACAAATGTTCAGATGCAGCGTTTTGTGAGTACATAACCTATTTACACTACTGTACAAGTTTGGTAAGATTACTTGCACGTTTAGTGGCGCAATTTACAAGATACATCACATGTACCATTCACTCCTGTAACAAGCAACTTCGGATGGGGTATTTACATGGGCTTCGGAGTGCATAGCAATGAAGTCAATTCTACTCCGAACCATCCCTTTAAGGGGTTACACATTTTTATTAATCAGCCGATCATGCCAAAGATGCAGTTTGCCAACGAATGCACCGACTTTGTGTAAAAAAAGCAAGATGTTGGCATCTCACCCTTACATCAATATATTCAGCGAATTTAAATTGTTGAAAATGTCTACAAGGTATGACAACTTCGCTAACCACAGGGTCATCGAGGTATTGCGCAAGGTCGGACTTCACATTAACAAGAAATGTCTTTACCTCTGAATGCAATCCGTAGAGGCGGTGTAAAACCCGCCCTCTGGAGAGCCAGCAAACCCCATTGTGAAAAAGGAGCTCCTCATGTTCAGTTCCCAATTTCTTACAAAGCAAGGAAAACAAGCGTGCTTTCATTGGGTGTGCTTTATTGAAATTGACCATTTGCACTGCCTGCTTTAAAACTGTCTCAAGACACTCGATGGAGATTTGCGATGAATCATACAGTGGGTCCACTTGGCTAAAGGGGCTAAATTCGAGACCGCTAACCCTCCTAGTCATTGAACAGGTCCTGTGCAAATCCCAACACAAATTTATCCCATGACATGCCTGCATCCCGTATATATCCATCCAGAGCTTCAAACTATGTCTTGCCGGTTGTGTGCTCTGGAAGAGACCGACAGAAAACAATGTCCTTCTCAACATTACGTTTTTTTACATATATGACATGGGAAAGCAACTGTGCTAGCCCTGCAACATCAGTTGTCTCATCAAGCTGTAGGGCATAGTACTGGCTTTGCATAATGTTAGCTAGCAATTGTTCTTTAACGTTGCTTGCCACGTCAGATATGCAGCGGCTAACGGTGTCATTAGAAATCATGTCACTAATCTGCTGAGCGAAAGTATCTCCAAACATAACATGACAGATGTCTTTGGCAGCAGGTAAGATCTGCGCCTTGGCAATTGTGTGAGGTTTTCCTTTTTTAGCAACATGTTTGGATCCATAAACTTCCCAATATCTGTTCTGCTGCTACAGACGTTCTGAATCTGTCTGCACTGACAGCTGAAAAAAAAAAAAGGTTAATAAGCTCCGCCTCTCCAGACCATTTTTTGAAAAAAAAATTCCTATTGTACCAGTTATTATTCACAATAGTTTAGGACCCCCCCCCCCCCCCCCCCCCCCGTGATTCAGCAAAAGTACCCAAGTGCTCAATAATGACAAAGCGCTTTTAGAAATCACACATTTATTTAAATTCTCTAAAAATTATATGAAAACCTTATTGCCCTGTAAAAAATATAATCTCTTTTAGTATTTTCTTTATATAGGACTAAAGCAAACATAAATAAATAATAGATAAAATGCTTAAATAAGAATAGCATTGTTAATTTTATTTTATTTTATTTTTTTTTGCAATTTGTCTCTGAAACTACATTTGCGTTTCGGCATGTTAGTGACACACAGCTCTTGCAGCGCAGATCCTCGTTTGTTTTGTTTTGACAATTGGGTCTTTCACGTCATCAGACAGGTACCCAAGGCTGGACTGGGGTTAAAATTCAGCCCTGGACAAATTCAGCCCATCCGGCCCACAAGTTCCACATGAAAGTTTTCTTGGGTTCCCTGGTGAAAAAAACCCTAGCTAAAACCAGCCTGTGCTGATTGGCTGGTTTTAGCTGGTCAGCAGGCTAGTTTTAGAAGGGTTTTGACAACTTTTCCGGCTTGGCCAGGCTGGTCTTAGCTGGTCAGGCTGGGAAACCACCAACTAAAAGACCAGCTAAAACCAGCTACTTCCAGCCTAAACTGGCCAACCAACCTAGGCTGGTTTTAGCTGTTTATTTCAGCAGGGTTATAGGGTCTTTAATTGGAGTACATGAATAAATAAAACAGGACATAAACAAATAATGATAAATACTGCTGAATTCAAATGTAACAAACTTAACTGCATTTTTGTCACAGAGAAATGCATGCAGTAAAGCATTGATTTTGAGCTAGAATGCATAAAATTTGTTGCTAATAAATTATGTAATAAAAAAACATTCAGTAACAATAATCATCACCCTCATGTCGTTCCAAAACTGTATGGCTTACTTTCTTCTGTGGAACACAAAAGATATTTTGTAGAATGTAATCAAACATATTTGGTTACCCTTGATTTCTACTCTATAGACAAAAAAGTTTTGAATTTCTCAAAGTATCTTCCTTGATGTTACACAGAAGAAAAAAAGTTCATACAGGATTAAAATTACATGATGTTGAGTAAATGATGACAATTTTTATTTTTGGGTGAACTGTCCCTTTAAGAACTTTATTATGTATAGTAAACACCTAATTTATATAAGACCCATATTTAATTCTTTAATCAGGCTCTTATTGAATTAACATTTTACTCCAATTAAAACGAATTACAACTAAACATTTAAAAGAAAGAAATTATTGCTTAGAATATTAGTATTAGTAAGACGGTGGTCACAAGAAAACATTAGTTATATGGTTTTTAAAATAAATAGTAATAATAAACTATGAAATTTGTAATAATTTTGTTTTGACAGTAATTATTTATTGGCGTTTTCCACTTTACTTCATCATGCAGTGACAGTCAAGTCAAGTCAAGTCACCTTTATTTATATAGCGCCTTTTACAATACAGATTGTGTCAAAGCAACTGCACAGTATTTAAACAGCACAATAGTGTGTAAGTAACGCATTATTGTAACAATCAATTTTCAGTTAAAGGCAGTTCATCAATGAATTCAGTGATATCATCGTCAGTTCAGTTCAAATAGTATACGATATCGCTGGAAAGCGTCCCCAACTAAGCAAGCCAGAGGCGACAGCGGCAAGGAACCAAAACTCCACAGGTGACAGAGATGGAGAAAAAAACCTTGGGAGAAACCAGGCTCAGTCGGGGGACCAGTTCTCCTCTGGCCAGACCAAACAACAGTTTGTACCAATGTCTGATTGTAGAGAACTCATCAGGATCCTGTGGTGTAGCGCCGATGGCCGTCAAGGTTGGCGAGGTCTTTATTGATGATCCGCCTTGGAGCTCATCTGGTTGACATCCACGGCTATTGAAGTCATCTCTAGGTGGTGATCCATGATCTAAGCTGGGTACGGACTGGATCCGGGGGACTGGAGTGACCATCTGATCCGGATACAGGCTGGGTCTGGTGGCTACGGTGACCTCGGAATAAGAATGAAACAGACTAATATTAGCGTAGATGCCATTCTTTTTACGATGCAACGAGTGCATCAGGTGTTATGGAAGGTGTTTTCGGTTCCGGTTGACCTAATTAATGCAGCCTAACAATCCTTTAACGGATTTGAATTATAGAAATGTGTTAATGATTTTATGTGTAAGCCAGGTTAAAGAGATGTGTCTTTAATCTAGATTTAAACTGACAGAGTGTGTCTGCCCTCCTAACAGTGTTAGGTAGATTGTTCCAGAGTTTAGGCGCTAGATAAGAAAATGATCTGCCGCCCGCAGTTGATTTTGATATTCTAGGTATTATCAAATTGCCAGAATTTTGAGAACGCAGCGGACGTGAAGGACTATAATACGATAGGAGCTCGTTAAAGTACTGAGGAGCTAAACCATTGAGGGCTTTATAAGTAATTAGCAAGATTATAAAATCTATACGATGTTTTATAGGGAGCCAATGCAGTGCTGACAGAACCGGGCTAATATGGTCATACTTTCTGGTTCTAGTAAGAACTCTAGCTGCTGCATTTTGGACCAGCTGGAGTTTGTTTATTAAGCGTGCAGAACAACCACTCAATAAAGCATTACAATAATCTATCCTTGAGGTCATGAACGCATGAATTAATGTTTCAGCATTTGACATTGATAGCATAGGTCGTAATTTCGATATATTTTTAAGATGGAAAAATGCGGTTTTGCAGATGCTAGAAATGTGGCTTTCAAAGGAGAGATTGCTATCGAATAGGACGCCTAGGTTCCTAACTGATGACGACGAATTTACAGAGCAGCCATCTAGTATTAGACTGTGTTTTAGGTCATTACTTGTGGAGGTTTTAGGTCCAATAATTAGTACCTCTGTTTTTTCAGAATTTAACAGTAAGAAGTTATTCGCCATCCAGTTTTTAATATCAGCTATGCATTCTGTTAGTTTTTCGAATGGATATGTTTTGCCGGGCTGCGAAGAAATATAGAGCTGAGTATCATCAGCGTTACAATGAAAGCTAACACCATGTTTCCTGATGATATCTCCCAAGGGTAACATGTAAAGCGTAAAAAGTAATGGCCCTAGCACTGAGCCTTGTGGTACTCCATACTGCACTTGCGATTTAAATGATACCTCTTCATTTATTGCCACAAACTGATGACGGTCAGATAAGTACGATTTGAACCATGCCAGTGCACTACCACTAATGCCTACATAATTTTCAAGTCTATTTAAAAGAATGTTGTGGTCAATAGTATCAAATGCAGCACTAAGATCCAGTAGCACTAATAGAGAGATGCAACCACGATCGCTTGACAATAGCAGGTCATTTGTTACTCTAATTAGAGCAGTCTCAGTACTATGATATGGTCTAAAACCTGACTGGAAATCCTCACAGATACCATTTTTCTCTAAGAAGGAGCATAATTGTGAGGATACTACCTTTTCTAGTATCTTTGACAGAAAAGGGAGATTCGAAATTGGTCTGTAGTTAATTAATTCATAGGGGTCAAGTTGTGGTTTTTTAATGAGTGGCTTAATAACAGCTATTTTGAAGGTTTTGGGGACATATCCTAATGATAGTGACGAATTAATAATATTCAGAAGAGGATCTATGACTTCTGGAAGTACCTCCTTTAGTAGCTTTGATGGAATAGGGTCTAACATACATGTTGTGGGTTTAGATGATTTAACAAGTTTATACAATTCCTCCTCTCCTATAATAGAGAATGAATGGAATTGTTCCTCAGGAGATCTACAACGCACTATCTGATGCGATACTGTAGCGGGCGGCTGTATGGTTACAATTTTATCTCTAATAGTGTCAATCTTGGAGGTAAAGTACGTCATAAAGTCATTACTGCTGTGCTTTTGGGAAATGTCTAAACCTGTTGCTGCTATATTTTTAGTTAATTTAACCACAGTATTGAACAAATACCTAGGGTTATGTTTGTTTTCTTCTAAGAGAGATGAAAAGTAATCCGATCTGGCAGTTTTTAATGCTTTCCTATAAGATAAATTACATTCACGCCAAGCAGTACGAAAAACCTCTAGTTTTGTTTTCCTCCAGCTGCGTTCCATTTTTCGTGCTTTTCTCTTTAGGGCGCGGGTATGATCGTTATACCACGGTGTTACACTGTTTTTCTTAATCTTTTTTAGGCGCACTGGAGCAACTGTATCTAAAGTGCTAGAAAAGAGAGAGTCCATAGTTTCTATTACATCATCAAGTTTTTCTGAGCTATTGGATATGCTGAGGAATTCAGATAAGTCAGGAAGATTACTTACAAAGCAGTCTTTTGTAGTAGAAGTGATGGTTCTACCGTATTTGTAGCAAGGAATTGAATTAACAGTTTTAGCTATCTGGATTATACAAGAGACTAGATAATGATCTGAGATATCGTCGCTTTGCTGCAGAATTTCAACGCCATTAACATCAATTCCATGTGACAGTATTAAATCTAGAGTATGATTTCGGCAATGAGTAGGACCTGACACGTGTTGTCTAACCCCAATAGAGTTCAAAATATCTATAAATGTTGTTCCTAATGCATCTTTTTCATTATCAACATGGATGTTAAAATCACCCACTATTAAGACTTTATCTGCGGCCAGCACTAATTCGGATAGAAAATCAGCAAATTCTTTAATAAAGTCTGTATGGTGCCCTGGTGGCCTGTATACAGTAGCTAGCACAAACATCACAGGGGATTTATCATTAGTACTTGTTTCTCTGGATAATGCTATATGAAGCACCATAACTTCAAACGAGTTATAATTGAAGCCCGTTCTCTGAGAGACATTGAGAATACTGCTATAAATAGTAGAAACACCTCCTCCTTTACCTTTTAGACGCGGTTCATGTTTATAACAGTAATCTTGGGGGGTGGACTCGTTTAAAATAATGTAATCGTCTGGTTTTAGCCAGGTTTCTGTCAAACAGAGCACATCTAGCTTATGATCAGTGATCATATCATTTACAAAAAGTGCTTTCGTAGAAAGGGACCTGATATTCAATAAGCCAAGCTTTATCAATTGTTTCTCTGTATTATATATATTTTTAATTTGTTGAACATCAATTAAATTGTTAGTCTTGATTTGATTCAGGCGTTTTTTTGTATTTTTTTGCTCGGGGAACAGACACAGTCTCTATAGTGTGATATCTAGGTGAAAGGGTCTCTATGTGCTGAGAATTAACTGATTTCTGTGACGTGAGGCGGCTAGCAGACGGTCGGTTTAGCCAGTCTGTCTGCTTCCTGACCTGGGCCCCAGTTAGTCAAGTGCAAACTCTAAGACTATGTGCCATATTTCTAGATAGAAGAGATGCTCCACATCCGGAGGGATGAAGACCATCTCTTTTCAACAGGTCAGGTCTGCCCCAAAAACTAGTCCAATTGTCTATGAAACCTATGTTATTTCACGGGCACCACTTTGACATCCAGCCATGGAGTGACCACAGTCTACTGTGTATCTCGTCACCACGGTAAGCCGGGAGGGGACCAGAGCATATTACAGTGTCTGACATCGTACTTGCAAGTTCACACACCTCTTTAACATTATTTTTAGTGATCTCCGACTGGCGAAGTCGAACATCATTAGCGCCGACGTGAATAACAATCTTACTGAATTTACGTTTAGCATTAGCCAGCACTTTTAAATTTGCCAAGATGTCAGGCGCTCTGGCTCCCGGTAAACATTGGACTATGGTGGCTGGTGTCTCTATTTTCACGTTCCGTACAATAGAATCGCCAATTACTAGAGCACTTTCATCAGGTTTCTCAGTGGGTGCTTCACTGAGTGGGGAGAACCTGTTTGATGTTCTGATCGGAACGGAAGAGCAGTGTTTTGACCCGCGACTATGCCGTCTCACAGTCACCCAGTTGCCCTGCTGCATGGGCGTTGTTACCGGAACCGAACAATGTACAGGGCTTTCTGAGCTAGTCACATCCAAAACCGTATCTAAGGCCCTCACATTCTTACTATCCTCCATTAAAGTTTGGATGCGTGACTCTAGTTCTGAAATCTTCTCTGTCAGCCTGACTATATTCCTGCATTTATCACATGTATAAGGCTCACTGCTGACAGAGATAGATAAGCTATACATGTGGCAAGCAGTGCAGACTACAATTGTAGGAGAAGAAGCCATTACTCACCGTGATTGTAGAATGATTTCAACTTACCAATGTTGTTAGAGTTCCTGAAGAACAGATCAGGGGGAGAAAAAACGGAACGGAACCGGCTAAAAGAGTACTAACGATATTAAACACGAGAAAAAAAATAAAAACGTGAATGGAACGCAGATGGCAAGTTAACCGGCCAGCGCAATGCTAAAAATAGTAAACAAGAGTTAAAAGCGTGAATGGAGTGCGAGCGGCAAATTAACCGGCTATGGAATGCTAACGCGCTGCACTCGTGATTATAGAGTAAGGCGAACAATCAAATTAGTCAGATTAGTTTGATGGATAAGACCAGAAATTAAGTTAAGCTATATCTATCAATTTAAAACGGCAGAATTAACAATAAGATAGACAATAATAATAATTTTCCAGTAGAAAATCCAGTAGAAAAACGAAGCTGCAGAGAGCTACAAACAAACAGACCACTCTGTGTAATCTTTCCTGTGTAAATGTATTTTCTAGGATCCTTCAGAATACATCGGCGTCACGCGAGACCACTTTACTTCCCTCGCGCATTTTAAATGGCCAGATCTGTACGTACTGTGTGTGTGTGTGTGTGTGTGTGTGTGTATACCTGGTATTCATCACGTTGTGGGGACCAAAAGTCCCCACAAGGATAGGAATACCAGTAGATTTGGACATTTCTCAGGTTTATAAGGCTTATAAATCATGCACAATGAGTTTTTTTGATGAAGTACAAGTACGCAAAATGTTGTGTGAGGACTTGGTTTTTAGGTGTAGGGCGATAGAAAGTACGGTTTGTACAGTATAAAAACCATTACGCCTATGTCCCCATAAAACATGTAAACCCAACGTGTGTGTGTGTGTGTGTGTGTGTGTGTGTGTGTGTGTGTGTGTGTGTGTGTGTGTGTGTGTGTGTGTATGTGTGTGTGTGTGTGTGTGTGTGTGTGTGTGTGTGTGTGTGTGTGTGTGTGTGTGTGTGTGTGTGAAATTATAGGGTGGTTTTCGGGGTTTTTTTTTAGTTTATTTTCTGCATGTCTTCATTTGGCTTTTTCTTCCTTAAACCTTGTGTACACTTATTTTTTATTTATATATATATATTTATTTATTTTTGCCTTTTTTCAATTAAAAATACTCAATTACAAGTTCACTACAATGCATTGTGATCTTATAGACCAGCTGTTCTTGAGAAGATTTTTTTTTTTTTTTTTTTTGAGGGATAAAAGGAGGGGATGTAGTATAAAGGGGTTATAAAATGCGTAATGTCGGTCTTACATATCATTTACGTTGATTTATAAATGTCATTTACTTTTCTTTAGGCTCTTCACTAATGCTTTAATGGCGCAGTTCAATATGAAGGGGAAGGGGAAAAAGGGCAAGAAATCTTTGGAGAACACTGAGGTTTATAGAGCAATAAAAGGTAAGCCCATATTTCATGTTGACCAAGTAAAGATGATTAGCTCCTGCCAGCCTGTGAATAATGATCTGATTGGACAAAACATTTCCTTTCCAGTTGACTTAAAATTCACCGCTAACTGTAACAAAACCATTAAAATTGCCATGGTATAGTCCAGTATTGGCAGTTGATGCATAGTGTTGTTTTTGCTTACAAATATGGGGACTTGTGTATTACTGCAGATTGCCTTTGCATATTTCTAATCATTTGTCTTTTTGTACTTGTGCAGATGCAGTCATGAAATTTTATGCCACAGCACAGAGGATTTTATACAGATAACCGCTTCAGAGCATCTAAAGCATGCACCACAACGAAGTGGAGGTGGAGGACACACAGCAGTCACTCAGGACTGATAATCATTTTTGGAGAATATTTTGTCTTTGCTGTTTTTAGTATAGTTGCTTGTTTCAATTTTACCACTATATACATTAAAATTTTATTGTTCAACCAAATATATATATATATTTTTTTTTGGTACAGACCCACGCAAGGTGGCCTGTGTAAAAATTTTTTTTTTTTTTTTTTTTTTTTTTTTACCACCAATGCTGATTTACAAAAGTTTTGATTGACATGTTTAATTTACAAAAGTTCATAGTTTTATAATGCACAATATTGTTCTTTGATATTAATGGTAGCTGGCAGAAATTAAACAAATCGCTTATTGATGTTTGTGCCAGTTAAAAACAATAAAGCTGGAAATGAGTGATTGAGTTGTGATGTGACTACAGTTATTTGAGCAGTATAAAATGTCAAATGTTTGATGTAGAAAATGCGTCCACAACGACTTCATTTGACCTAGAGTTAGGCCTTATACAGAGGTCCTGTCAATACTGGACGTTCGGTAGACGTTGAAAAAAAGACGTCATCTGGCGTCACAGTCTGCACCTTAAGACGACCAAATTTAGACGTTAAAAAATGACGTACAAAAGCCATTTGAACACGTCTTGGCATAGTTTAAACGTCTAAAATGAGTAAGTTTGACATATAAAAGACGGCCACATTTGGCATTAGTTACAGATACAGCCCTCATACAGAGGTCCTGTGTACGTCAATACTGGACGTTCGGTAGACGTTGAAAAAAAGACGTCATTTGGCGTCACAGTCTGCACCTTCAAGGGACTGAAATTGGACGTTCAAAAACGACGTACAAAAGACGTTGTTTGGACGTGTCTTTGCGCAGTGGGAAAGGTCGGTAATACACAGTTGTGTTATGTGTATGTAGTGGAGGGTTCATAATCTTATTTCCGGAATAGAGTTTGGCTTTTAGATGCCATAATCTATTGAATTCATTTCATGGAATACAATCCTTTGATATGTAACATTAATGTAATTCTATCTTGTAGACAAGGAGGGCAGAAATAAAAATAGCTGTGATGCTGGCAAATCACATTATACCACTGGCTGTCACAGATCATCTCAGTCCACTGATAAAAGAGTGCTTCAAAGACTCTCCTACTGCACAGGAGTACAGATGTGCAAGGACCAAGACCACCTGTATTAAAAAACACACTGGTAATGCAGATGAGAGAGAGTCCATACACCCTTGTTACAGACAGCTCAAATGACACAGGTAAGAAGGAAACGTGGTTACATTTTGGTATAAACTGAATTACATTTTCCCCCTCTCTTTCTCTTACTACAGTAGAAGTCCCAGAGAGCAGCCATTTGGCTTTTCCACCTATAAAACCCACAGGACAGCCGATGGGCTGGAAGGCTTTTAGCTAATATCCTTAATCAGCTGTGAACAGATGCTTTTGTTATGTAAACAAGGTGGGGCCATGCTGAGCCACTTCAAGGAAACTTGTGTTTCACTTTGCCATCTTGGGGAGAAATCAACACACATGTTTTTTTTTCCCTTTGTTGCTGAGATTTATTGATAAAAACAGTACAAAGTAAAATAAAAAAACAACAACCAACCATTTGTACACATATTTACAAATAATAATAAAAAGTGAGTGAGTACATTCCAGCAATCACTCACAATCCTGGCACTGCCATGGTATCTCCCATCTGCATTTACCACATGTGTATCTGTAGCAGCGAACACATCGCACAGTGGCATGATTGTTCTTGCATTGGTGTTTGACCTGACACATGGCTCTTTTTCCTGGGCTAGGTGTGGAGGGTTGTGTCGTTTACTAATATAGTCCACCTTACAGAGATAATGAAAAGTAATGAGTGACTTCCGACATTGACGAACAGCAGCTGCTAATGAGCAGAATCACTGATTGACAGAGAAACGAGACAAACACAAGAACTATATAACTGACTTCAGCCACAGCCTTAGATGAAATCAACTGAAAATTTAAACAATTCAACACACAGCTTTACCAACTTCACGCATTTCCAACCGGACAGATTTTATTTCTGTCAGATGTCTATAGAAGATCTTATTCAGAATGAACAGATGTTTAGATGATGATGTTTTGTTTTGTTTGACCAGTGTTTGCTTTAATTTAATTGGGTTCCGGACTCTTGATATTTAAACATAGATTTTTATTTTTTTATTTTTTTGTTGCTGCAACTGGGTTTTTAATGATGCATTAGCCACAGTAATGCTGGTTAGTTGATGTTGGCTATTTTTAGTTGAGCATGAACATGATCTATAGTTGTTGTTGTTTTTTTCCACCAAGTGTGTTACAGCACAGCGAAATCCCCAGTGTTAATTTATCACTCTGAGTGTGGACACATATAGACACTGAAGCAGTGTTGAAGTTAACGAGGTAATTAGGTGATTAACAAAGTGATGATTGATCATTATTGAAAATACCTGATGTTAACAATGTCACCAAATGAGAAAACCAAAAGTTTTAAGCAACCATTTTAGTGGTCAATGTTTGCATTAGTTGGGCTCTTGACGCTTAAATCTTCAATATTAGGTCTTGTCTGCCTGCTGTATTTGAGTTAAAACAGCCAGACATAAGCTCATGTCATCAGGTGATGATTATGTTTTAACATATTCATTGTTTAATGTGGATCATCTAGTGTCTAATCTCTTAGGTTTTTTTTTTTTTTTTCTTTTTTTTTTTGCTTATTGTGATAGCCTTTACAAGCTATTGAAGATCCAGCACTACCTATACTTTTTGGAAAGATTTTTTTACAACCCGTGTTTCAAATCGGCACACATAGACATCAAGAACCAGTCCATAAATCTCAACAATGGTGACAAATGGCATATTCAGATAAACAGATCAACTCTGAACTCTCATAATTTATTCATGCCGCAATGCATGATGGGAGTCATGGATGAGTTCTGATTGGTTACAACATGCTTTTTGATGGTCAATGTTGTTGTGGTTCTCATGCTGATTCTTCATGTTGACTTTTTGATGATCTGATGATTTTTGCTCTTGGCTTGTCTGGCTTTTATAACTCAGTAATTGCAGTCAAACAAGATCTAATATTGAAGATTTAAGGGTCAAGAGCCTAACTAATGCAAACACTGACCACTATAATGGTTGCTTATAAATGTTGGTTTTCTCCTTTGGTGATTCTGCTTATTAGCATCAGGTGTCTTCAATAATGATCAATCATCCCTTTGTTAACCTAATTATCTTGTTAACTTCAACACTGCTTCAATGTGTATATGTGTCCACACTCAGAGTATTAAATTAACACTTAGGATTTTGCTGTGCAGGAGATTTTTTGGTAACATGGCAATCAGAAAATAAGGATTCAATAGATAATATTTAAGACTACTTTAGCATTTATACTCAAATGGAGACATGAAGAATCAGCACATGAATCTCAACAATGGTGACAATTCAAAAGCTTCATGCTGCAATGCAAGGATGTTTTACTGTAAATACAGCTCAACTCAAATGTTTTCAGAAAACTAACATTTTTTTGCCTAAACCCATATATTTTGTTTATATTCAATTTATCCTGTTAAGATGGTCTGTTGGCTCATTCTGAACAAGTTAAACAATGATTGTTAAATGAAACAATATTGTTGTTCATACATTCAAAGTTTATTTTTATTTTTTTCAAAACGCTACAAATCCATTCTTTTTTTCTAAAACATTGCTCGTTTATATCATAAAAAAAACAAGAGAACATGCAACATATGGCATAAGGGACTCATACTATAAATTAATATAAATCTTTATTTTTAATGTCAGTCTTTTCATTTGTTTAGACTTTCAGATGCTGCCTTTCCACTTGCGTCATGTCCAGGAGAAGTATGGTCCAGTCCTTGTAAACCTTGTTTGGTCTTTCATAAAACTAAATTTATTATCAGGTCATCTGGTGACAGCTCTTAGTTTGCGTGTTTTAGTTTGAAAACTCCGGTGTTGCGTTTCATTGTAAATGGACCAAAACTTTTGGAGAATTTTGAAAACGAAGGCGTGGCTGTCCACATTCTCTGCATATCCTTGACGACCGACAGTGTCAACAATTACATCTTGATCGTTGCTGTACCCATAGATATGTATAAGTAGGTTCCCCTTCCCCTAGTCTGTGTTTTGTAACCACAGGTGCAGTTATCACTGCCTCATCCAGGCCATCAAAATTGTTAATCGAGTTTAAAGCTCTCATTTTGAAGACGTAACATCTCTCGCTTCAGAGCGCCGCCATGTTAGATTGCGTCGAACGCTCGCCGAATTCTTATTGGTCGAGAGGATATATCGCATTTAGATTAAAAACAGGTTTGGCGCTTATAGCATTTTGGAAAGAAACTGCATCTTGCAGTACATTTTAAACAAGGAAATAAAGCGATTTGGCATGAAACATTTATGGAGCAGTGAATAGGTTCAGTTCACGGCAAAATGGCATAATTAACTATTTTTTTTGGAAAAGAGCTCTTCAATTCAAGGTCTGCTGTGGTAAACTATGGAATGTGGGATCAGGTGTGCGTTGACCACGGCAAGGAATTCTACTTGACACTCTTCATTCAGGAAATTCTTGCGTCCTACAGACATTGTCAGGACAAACTACCATACACAGCAAAAAGGCCAGAGTTAAATTAACTCTCCAGGGAGTTTATATGAGTCCACTCTCAAAAGTGTTAAGTGTTAAAACCAGAGAGTTAAATTAACACTGAAGCAGAGTTAAAGTCAATGAGATAATTAGTGATTAATTAAGTCATGATTGATCATTATTGAAGACACCTGATGTTAACAAGCACAATCACCAAAAGAGAAAATCACATTTTTTAAGAAACCATTACAGTGGTCAGTGTTTGCATTAGTTGGGCTCTTGAACTTAACGTTTGTAAAATCTCATCTTGTTTGCCTGCTGTAGCAGTGTTATAACAGCCAGACAAAAGGCAATCAGGTTTTCAATAATTCTTTGTGAAATATTAGACTATGGTTTTTATCACTGGTTACATAGATTCTATGAATGAGAACCACATCTTTAATCAGACAGATATGTAAAAAAAAAAAAAAAAGTATTTTGATCAAAGTCTATACAAAAAGAAAATAAACTAGTTAAGACACACAGACATGAAGAATCAGTGTGAGAACCACAACAACGGTGACCATCAAAAATAGTATTGTAGCCAATCAGGACTCATCCATGACTCCCATCATGCCTTGCGGCATGGATAAATTATGAGAGTTCAGAGTTGATCTGTTTATCTGAACACGTTGTTTGTCACCGTTACTGAGATTCATACGCTGGTTCTTGATGTCTGTGTGTGTCTAGAAAGATGGAGAGATTTGTTTGTTGTGGACTCATAAGACTAAATATATACAACAGTTAATAGACTGAACTCTTTTAGAAGCTAATCTCTGAGTTACAGATCCTTTAATGGAAATTAACTCAGAGACTTGATTCTAAATTGAGTTCAATGATTCAGGTCAAGCGATGATTACATTAAAACATAACCATCACCCCCTGATGACTTGTGGTCTTGGCTTGCCTATGTTGTTACCCCTCAAATAAAGCAGCCCAGCAAGATCTAATGTTAATGATATAAGGGTCAAGAGCCCAACTAATGCAAACACTGACCACTACAATGGTTGCTTAAAAAATGTGGTTTTCTCCTTTGGCGATTCTGCTTGTTAACATCAGGTGTCTCCAATAATGATCAATCATCACTTCGTTAATCACTAATTATCTCATTAACTTTAACTCTGCTTCAGTGTTAATTTAACTCTCTGATTTTAACACTTGAAACTTTTGAGAGTGGAATCATATAAACTCCCTGGAGAGTTAATTTAACTCTGGCCTTTTTGCTGTGTACTACAAAAGCATGTCAACAAAGGTAAAAAAAATAAAAATAAAAAGAAAGAAAGGAGTATGCTGACATTTCAAAAACATTCACACATGTAGTTGTTGTGGACTGCGCCTTGGTTACATTTAGTTATTTAATTGATGCTTTTATCCAATCAACTTACAACCGAGAACTATATTCAAGCTACAATTCAACAAAAGCCTTGGTGTAAAAAGTGTAAAATTAAAGCTACATTTTACTTACTCCAAAAGGTCTCTAAAATATTTTCACCCCTTACTATGCTCCATAAACACATTCATATTTGTTTGTTCTATAGAATCATAAAGTTGAGCGGTGTGGCCTGAGGTTAATAGCAGGGTCAATTACCCACTGAAAGAGGCCCTTATCCACCTTACCGACCAAGAACTCCTGGACATGGACTGCAACATCAGCAGATACTGTGTGTCTAACCTGACTAGACAACTGTCTGAACTGGGCACAAGGAGAGTAATTGACTCTTGGAATGCACACAGAATTCCTGGTATGGTAAAAACAGTTACAGAAAAGAAAAATCATAAACTTTCCTCAGTTGCAATGTATTTTATTGTAACAATTTAATTACAGGAAAATGAATACCTAATCAACTAGCAAGAAATGGGTGTCTGAAAAAAGTCCAAGAGGGGCTACTACCTCACGCGCCTGAAGCAGCTGACCTTTATGCAGAGAAATTGGGAAACCCCTTAACATGACTGCCGTTCTATACATTATCCCCTTATTATATAGCTACTTGGCAAAAGACAGAAACTTCACATAACGTGTTTTTTTCATTAACATTTTTTCTTGACCTCTGCTGAGAAACAAAGTTTACCAAAACCTACTTGCCAAAATGTAAACATAAACTTCACCCCATGTAAAAAATTGTTTAAAAGTATTTGTTTGTTACTGTTTTGCTTCTGATAAATAAAAACATTCTTTGTAACACAGCTTACGTGATTCAAAAAGGTATTTTTTTACTTGACAGTGGTCAATTATACAGCACAATGGTCAATTATTCAAAAAGGTCCGACCTCCGAACATTGGTAAGGCCGATCAAGTGAACAGAATATTTAACAGGATAATGAACAGCATCACTAACAATAACAAAACAAAGTGTTTAATCCACCTTAATTATCTCCTCTAAAGCATTTAAGGCCTCAGAAAGGCCAGACACCTCCACAATGTTGATGGCAAAGTTGTCTGCCCTACACTTTACACACTGAGTTGAGGTCTGCAGTGAGTGATTGATGCATGCTTTGCATCCGATTATTGCTCTGCAGCTTTTTCAGAGAATCGGTTCCTTTACTGGCCCTGCAAGACAGAGATGAGAAGTACTAAGACACAGAGTTGCAACTGAAATTATTCTAATTATAATTGCAAATTATTTGTAAGCAAAACATAAATACTGGTACTCTGAGCAATATACTGTATACATATGGTATCAAATTATTAAGACACTGCATGACAAGTGTCTTTAGTACTTGCTGCATATTAATATCCATGCAGCAGGTCTGGGAGTGCTCCTTAGAATTATTGGAACATACTTCAATAGCCTCCAGTTCACTTACTTTAGATTTGTATAGATTGTTATAAATGGTTAAATATTTTCTCTTACACAGTTAAGTCCCCAGTGTTAAATCAACACTGCTCAGAGTACATATGGTCCCACTCCAGATAGTGTTAAACTAACACTGAAGCAGAGTTAAAGTTTACACTGAAGCAGTGTTTAAGCTAACGAGGTAATTAGGTGATTAACAAAGTGATGATTGATCATTATTGAAGACACCTGATGTTAATAAGCAACCAAAAAACCAACATTTTTAAGCAACCATTATAGTGGTCAGTGTTTGCATTAGTTAGGCTCTTGACCCTTAAATCTTTAATACAACATTTTGTTTGGCTGCTGTGTTTGAGTTAAAACAGCCAGCCAGAAGCTCATGTCATCAGGGGCCTCATGTATCAACGCTGCGTACACACAAAAACTTTGCGTACGCCAGATTTCACGCTCACGTTTGGATTTATTAACGATGAAATTAACGTGAGAATGTGCGTTGATCCACGCCAACTCCATGTCTGGCGTACATGTATTTTTTGTGCGTGTGTTTGTTTTATTTCCCTTGTCGACTCCTAGAGGCAATTATTTTAAATTGCACACTACAAAGTATCGCACCAACACATGTGGAAAACATTGCTATTAATTTATAATTGATAAAATGGGTTAATCGAGACAATATTTTTCTACCAGTTATGTGATTTAGAACATATAAAAGCATTTGCAAATGTATACATCCCTTAGTCTATGGCAATGGCAGTGTTGGCCTTATTGGAGGACATTGTCAATGGCCAAATCCGAAGGGAACGCGTTTTTAGGGATCACAGTGATTTTCTGGCCCACGATGATGACTGGCTTATAAGCTGTTTCAGATTTCCAAGCTATCCTCTTGGAGCTCTTTGCTGAGTTGGGTCCAAATTTGGAGACAGCGAGGAGCCATGCATTACCCGTTCCCTTACAGGTGCTGATAACGCTTGGTTTCCTGGCAAATTGTTCTTTCCAAAGGGAACTGGCAGATCGCTCGGGGTTAAGCCAGTCGTCTTTGAGCCGTGCAATGCCAGCTGTATGGGACGGGATCATCCGCATGTCTAGCAGGTATATAAGATTTCCATACCATGCAGTTGACCAGCCAAACAAAGCGCAATTTGCAGCGATCACCGGTTTTCCTAATGTAAGCGCAAGCGATCGACTGCACGGACATTGCTATAAAGGCGCCATCTGAAGAACAATTTGGATACGTGAATCGGAAACAGCTAAGTTTTACTTTATTTTATTTTATTGAGTGTAATTATTTAACTGCATATCAGGAGACCGCGGTTATCCATTAAAGACGTGGCTGTTAACCCCCCTCAACAACCCACAAACTGACCAAGAGCGCAGATACAATGATGCCCATTTTTGCACTTGTAGAGCGGGCGATTAGGCAGCTGAAATGCCGGTGGCACCAGAGCCGTGCACAGACCTTTTGAGGGGCATGTGCTGAAACTGAAAAAAGGGCACCCCCCCCCCCTTATATATATATATCTTATGTAAACTAATTCAAACAACACTGCGATCCACTGGGATGTCCCTCTCAATGGCTATATAGGCTATATAATATGATGAAATGTTAATAAATTACATCATGTAATTTACAAGCATCAGCAAATTCAGCAGATAACCATAAAATCAAAATAGAAATTTCTTATAAAATATTTTACCTAGCTGACAAGGATCACTCGGTTGCTTTGTGTCAAACTAAATCACATTATGTCAACATCACACCGTGTGGTGAGGCATTATATGAACCTTTATAGACATAGGCCTACTATTGTTTATTTCATAAAGACAACGTTGCACTTATTCAAACAAGATATTTTACCGTTACAAGACAACGATGTTCATCTGCTTGCGCTCTATGACTCTGACTGATGCGCTGAAACGTAGGCTAAGTCGCCGCTGTTCTCCACCTGCATCTTTACATCGGACCATTTCTTTTTTAATTCGTTCACAGTGCGATGTTCAAACCCCACTGCGTTAACCGCGTCAGCTAAACTCTCCCATTTTTTTTTTTTTTTTTTTTTTTACAAACTTGCAAATAACAGTTTTTCTCCGGTCTACCGGTGAGGAGCACCTTCAAATCACATTCTGTTAAGTTTCTCTTGCTTGCTTTTTCGTTTGGTTTTGCCAAAGTGGAGTCATTACCATATTAATACGGGGGAGGAGGCAGGGAGGGGTTTTGCGCTCGTGCATGTGCGCTCAATTTCACGTTAATTCGGATGTACAAAGAGATATGCGTGGAATTCCGCATACGCAGTGTTTCATACATCTGATTTTTTTACTGCGTACGCACATTTACAGCTTTGTCCGTGCGCTATGTTTTAGTATGAATTCAACGCAAGTCTTTGTACATGAGGCCCCAGGTGATGATTATGTTATAACATATTCATTATTTGATGTGAATCACATTGTGTCTAATCTTAGTTTTTTTTTTTTTTTTGCTTACTGTAATAGTCTTTACAATCCACAGAAGATCCAACACTTCCTTTTTTTTTTTTTTAGAAAATACTTTTTTTACAATCAGTTATAATAAAAAAAAAAAAAAAAAAAAAAGTCTTTCATAACGGCACACATTGACATCAAGAACCAGCCCATGAATCTCAACAATGGTGACAAACGGCATATTCGGATAAACAGATCAACTCTGAACTCTCATCATTTGTTCATGCCGCAATGCATGATGGGAGTCATGGATGAGTTCTGATTGGCTACAACACGCTTTTTGATGGTCACCGTTGTTGTGATGCTCACGCTGATTCTTCATGTCTGTGTGTCTACATTAAATTAAACTCTTTTTTTCATCATCTGTCTGATTATGCCAAAACTGATTGCTCTTTTGTTCACAATTTCTTGTAGTCTGTAAGGAAATCCTATGTCAAATACTGAAATCAATATACGATGATTATGTTAAACACAGTCAATGCCACCTGATGACTTTTGCTCTTGGCTTGTCTGGCTGTTATAACTTAGTAACTGCAGCCAAACAATCCCTTATCTTAAAGAGTTAAGGGTCAAGAGCCCAACTAATGGAAACACTGACCACTATAATGGTTGCTTAAAAATGTTGGTTTTCTCCTTTGGTGATTCTGCTTATTAACATCAGGTGTCTTCAATAATGATCAATCATCACTTTGTTAATCACCTAATTACCTCATTAACTTTAACTCTGCTTCAGTGTTACTTTAACACTATCTGGAGTGGGACCATATGTACTCTGAGCAGTGTTGATTCAAGATGGCGCCGTGTATAGTGTTGGCTGGCCGTCGCTCTGTGTTGTCCATTTTATTGTTTTTGTTTTTACTCGTATGTTTTATTAGTCCCAACTACTCTCTATGGACTTATGACTGCAAAACTTTGCTTCACATTCATGCAGTGATGACAGATCTCTCTCGGAGTGGAAAATGTTGTTTTTACCCGCGATTTATGCCGTCTGTACCGGCGGAGCCTTGGATTGGCCTAGCTTCTGTGTGCCGGCGGTCCCGGAGTAAACACCGGCGAAGACGTGGTAGACGGGCGGGAATCGCTGTAAAAGCCAGAGCGGCGTGGAAGCTTGAAAGGCATTTGTTAACTTCAGGAGGTAATGCAATCGAGACACTTCCTTGTTTGCATCCAGTCGGCCCGGTTTTCTGGATACCATCTTCACGGTTTGTGACTCAGCGTCGTTCGAGAGGAGTAAATGGTAACAATTTGCGTTATATTGAGCCGACTGTGGTTTCGGATGGAACTTCGTTGCTCCCATTGAAGACTGGTACAGTAAAAATGGCTTTGGTTAATGCAAGATCACTTGCAAATAAAACATTTGTTTTAAATGACTTTTTTACACAACATGATTTGGATTTTCTGTTTATTTGTGAAACCTGGCTTAACGTTGGCGAAATGTATCCTTTGATTGAACTTTCTCCAAATGACTGTTCATTTTTTAGTACCCCTAGAGCTTCTGGTCGGGGTGGGGGACTTGCTTGTGTTTTTAAGAGGAGATTTAAATGTCGCTTTTGTCAACAGTGAATTATCAGAGCTTTGAGGCACAAGTTATGATGTGTGATGCTTGGGAAGCTGTTATGTGTGTTCTGGTATATAGACCACCAAGATATAATAAGGATTTTATTCAGCAGTTTTCAGAGTTTTTATCCCATATTGTGTCAAGCTGTGATAATATTTTAATTCTTGGGGATTTTAATATTCATGTGTGTTGTCCGAATAAGCCTATGGTTTCTGAGTTTTTACAAATGGTGGAATCTTTTAATTTTAAGCAGTCTGTTTCAAGTCCTACTCATGAACAGGGCCATATTTTGGATTTGGTCTTGTCTCTGGGCCTTCCAATTTGTAATATTGAAGTTGGTAATGATGTTTTGTCTGATCATATACCTGTGACTTTTAATGCCTGTATGCCGTGCAAACCATATTTGCCTCAGACAGATGTGTTTTGTACTTGTCTTATTACGTCATCAACAGCTGTGGAATTTACTGAGGTATATAACTCCTCTTCATCTGGAAATGTGATCATTTCTTCTCCTCTTTCTGTGGACCCAAATGAGTTGTTAATATTGTTTAATTCCGGTTGCTCAGATATTTTGGATGTAGTGGCTCCATATAAAGTCAGGAAACCTAAGCGTAAGTCAATACCATGGCTTAATAATTCTACGCGTTTATTGAGGCAGGAATGCAGAAAGGCTGAACGAAAATGGAGAAAGGATAAGCTGCAGGTTTCTCTTCAAATTATGAGGCAGTGTTTTTCTGACTATCAGGCTGCAGTGAGAACTGCAAGGCAAAATTACTTCTCTAGTGTCATTGCACAGAAGTGTAATGCCCCTTCAGCCCTCTTTACGACGATTAATAGACTTCTAAAACCAATTGGCAGTTCTGCCTTAACTCCATCATCGGAAACCTGTGAAATGTTTCTATCATTTTTTATGGAAAAAGTAGAGAAGATCAGATCCAGTTTTCACTTACTGCCGGGTGAGACTGTGCTGTTGACAGACAGGGTTAAGAGTTTTTGCATCTTTGAGCAGGTGTCAGTGGCGCAAATTAAAGATATCATTATTCATATGAAGCCTACATCTGATGATTGTAATGTGGTTCCTTTACGCCTGCTCAAGGAAGTAGTGGATTGTGTTGGGCCAAGTATTGCTTCTATTCTTAACAGTAGTCTTCATAATGGGATTGTTCCAACGGCCCTTAAGCAAGCGGTCATTCAGCCACTTCTTAAAAAACATAATTTGGACCCGTGTGAATTGAAGAATTACCGGCCCATCTCAAAACTTCCTTGTCTATCTAAGGTTTTAGAGAAGGTGGTTCATGCACAGCTGATGTCTTTTTTAAGTAAACATGAGATCTTAGATAAATTTCAGTCTGGTTTTAGGGCAGGCTATAGTACGGAATCTGCACTCTTGAGAGTTGTTAATGATCTGCGTTTAATCCGAGATGCAGGTAATGTTGCAGCTCTAATTTTACTGGATTTAACTGCGGCTTTTGATACTATAGACCATGCTATTCTTATAAAGCGGCTCTCCGAATTGGTAGGAATAGGTGGGACAGTTTTAAAGTGGTTCAAGTCCTATCTTTCAGATAGAGCATTCTCAGTGAAGTATGGCAACTTTGTCTCATCAACGGTACCCGTTACATGTGGGGTTCCTCAAGGTTCTGTTATTGGCCCAATTTTATTTTCCTTGTACATGTTGCCCTTGGGTTCGATTTTTAAAAAATATGGCATGTCTTACCATTTGTATGCCGATGATACACAAATTTATCTCCCTTTGAAAGCAGGAGAGAATTGTGGTGCTAACTCACTGTTAGCATGTCTGGAAGAGGTTAAAAATTGGATGACTCATAATCTGGTTCAATTAAACCAGAGTAAAACTGAGATTATGCTTTTTGGACCTGCCAGAGGAAGCTTTGATGTTGTTAATTATTTGGGCACATGGTCAGACTATTGCCATGACCAAGTAAAAAACCTAGGTGTTGTGTTTGATCGAGATCTGAAATTTGATAAGCAGATTAATGCCGTGGTTAAGAGTTGCTTTTTCCAGATTAGGACTATTGCACGTTTAAAGCCTATTCTGTCGATGAAAGATTTAGAAAAAGTTATTAACGCCTTTGTTATGTCCCGTCTTGACTATTGCAATGTTTTGTTTGTAGGGTCCAGTCAGACTACTATATCACGTTTGCAATTAGTTCAGAATGCGGCGGCACGGTTGTTAGTGGGTGCTAAGAAAAGTCATCATATTTCTCCTATCTTATCTTCTCTCAGGTGGCTTCCAGTGGATTTTAGGATAAAACATAAAACTCTGCTGTATGTTTTTAAATCAGTGCATGGAATAGCTCCTGCTTATGTATCTGAGCTTATTGCTCTTCACCAAGCACCTAGGTCTTTAAGGTCAAATAATAAGTTTTTGCTTTCTGTTCCTCAATCTCATTTAAAGTCTAAAGGTGATCAGGCTTTTTCTGTAGCGGGTCCAAAGCTCTGGAATAGTCTGCCTCTTGAACTAAGAGAGATCACTTCTTTGAATGTATTTAAAGTTAGTGTTAAAAATTATTTCTTGTCATTAGCTTTTTGAGAGGTTGGGCTAGTATTTGTATTTTAAGTTGCATGTTGTTTTTGTGTTGTTGTTATGTGTTTGTTTTAAGATGCTAATTGTACAGCACTTTGGTCTGCATGTGCAGTTGTAAAGTGCTTTATAAATAAAGTAAAGTAAAGTAAGTAAAGTAACACTGGGGACTTTACTGTGTAGTATTTCCAAATTTATGAATTAATCAATCTTCCCCTTCATATGCTGCAAGTTTCTGTGCCAGAGAAAGCAAAGCATCACCTAACCATTTCCAAGCTTGACTTTAGACAGTGGACTTTATGTATGCTTCTTTCTTCCTCCTCCTGACACACTACTATTACATAGGCCCAATCAGAAAAGAATCCTGAACAAAAATGAAGGTATATGAATAAAAGAACTTTGAGGATTTTCTTCTATGGAATTATGAAACAAAACTTGATTTTTGGAGCTAACTGGCTTGGTCTGGAGGATGAAAAACTAATGAAGAAGTGCAATATGTTAAACGCATAGCATCTTTTTCCATGAGAAATGGATTACTATTTCTCAGGAACAAGACTAAGCCCTGGTTTGTGGCTAACATTTCCAGTAGGCCATAGCAGAAAAAGAGTGCTCTTCTTAGTACAAAAGACATAATGTCATAAAGGGTTTGAATAATGTTGATACTGCAGTGGTTATTAAAAGTGGCATTTTGTATTGAATAAAAACAAAACAAAAAAAACGAATCTGTTTGCTTTAAGGAACACGCCAACTTTTAGGAGAAGTAGCTTGTTTGAAAGTGTAACAATCAACATACACTTGCACACAGAACAGGTGAATGCAGCACGAACATGCTCAGCTTGTGTCTCCATCAAGACATAAATGTTTCTTGACTCGATGGCCAGCTCAGACAGGTTTTTTATAACTTAAGTCACATCTTGGAGCGACTGGGCAGCCATCACAACCTCTTCTATTTTATCAGAAATCTCCTGATGGTCCATTGATTCGTCACCTTTTCTGCTAAAAACAAGAACAGCAGTAATAGCTTTGAGTTATTTGTTTTATAGACCAATTATTTTGACAGTTCATTTGTTTAAGGGTGCTTACGTTGATCTCCTTCTTTTCCAACTCTTCATATCGGCAAACTGCTGCTCTGGCACTGCAAGGATTTTTCTAGCATTCTGCTTCCAATAGATAGAGCCTATAGAGTGGAAACAATAATATTTCAGATAAATAGATCTATGAATGCATAGGCAGTCAGGCAAGAAAAACATCCAAATATCTATGATTGAAATGACCCAGTACTTTTTGGAGGGACCAATGTAAGCAACACAATATTCAAACCTTCGAAAGGGGCGCCTAGCTTGCAAAGGTTTAAGAACCCCTGATCCACACTACAAAGATAAAGAAATTTTTTTTAAACCTCTGGTTTCCTCCGAATCTAATTTCCCTGTCCGTCTGTCAGCACCAAGGGGTCATAGGCTCCTAGGGCATCTTGGACTTTTGTCAGAACGCCCTGCACAGTGGCATCACCCTCCATGAACCTGATGACGATCATTCCGCTGGGCTGAAGTTTTCCATGTACAAATTTGGCCATGAACACAGATCTAGAATATATTCAAAGTAGATTAGTAGATACCCATTTACTTCAAGGCTGTAAGACTGGACTAATGCTAAAGACAACATATGGAGAACAATGTCACAGCCAATTAGGTTAACTGGCAACATGAGTTTGTACATAAAAGAGCATAATCTAAGCATCAGTAAAGATCTGGATTTGTTCATTACTTATTTATCAGAAGATCCGGCCAAATTTTTAAATGCATATAATTCTCAGTGTATTTCAGTGTATTTTGTGCATTTCTGTACTTTCTATTACTGCATTTATTTTGTGCAAGTGAGATGAATAAAGACCATCTTTTTCATGAATCATTATCTCTCTGGTGATTATAAGCAGCACACACAGTATTTTACTACATGTAAAAATACACAAAATTAGCTATATTAATTTGTTTGTGGTACCTACTGTCAGGATGTCACCACAACCACACACTAGGAACACACCCTCTGAAGAACCTCCCACTCGTTCCGGATCACCTGACTACTGATTACAATCACCTGACTTCACTTACCACACCCTATAAATACCCACTGCATTCAGTCACTCACCATCTGGTCTACAGATCGCACTCCATGCTATGCTGCTCCTCTGGATCCTGTTTGGACTCTGTTTCTCTCCTCAGTGCCGGTCGATTCCATTACCATTACCATTACCATTACAAAAGGACTGTTCAGATAAGACTATTCATCTTTACAACCATCATTACGAATGTTTGATACTCACCTGCTGTTTTAATAAACTTACCTCAATCTTATATACACTTACCTCCGTCTCTGTCTCCATCCGTGTGTGTGACACCTACAGTTACAAATGTAAAACATGTGATAATAATATTAATTGAGCAATTGATGTAAGGTAAGTGAAAATATATGCGTAGAATTGAGAAAATAGTACTAATGGAGATAAATTGTAGCCTATCACAGCTAGGCAAACGTGTGAATGTTCACGGTGCACTTTATACAAACAACTCTAATCGTAGTTGTAAATCTATATTTACAGTAGGCATAATTGTCATTGCGTATGCAGCATGAGTCAAATACAATCTTCTGTTCGTGAACAGTTGTATTTCATTCATTATCTGACTATGCATCCGTGCATTTAATTGCCATTGGCTCGTGTGATAGTAATATGGATCTTAGTAGTATTTTAAGTGATACTAGACAATAATAATTGATACCCGCACGACGGTGTAATTTACTTCCGGGTAAAGATACGATCAGTCAAATGAAATACAATAAATGTACAAATAAATATTACAAATTAAAAACGATCGGAAATGCGTCCAATTTTCTAATACTATTATTTGATGACAACAATACATTTGGAAAACAAAATACAACCATTTCTGCTTTTTTTCTTTTAAACAAAAAAACCAAGCTGCAAAATTTAAATTTTAAACTTTAAAAAAGCTTTAAATTTAATCGTTCATTCCAAAATATAATAATGAATGAACGAAAAAGTACACGGACCCCTATTATTATTATTTCATTTTGTTTGAGAAACGGAAAAACGAAAAGCTTGATTTTTCGTATTTTTGTTCGTGGGTAAAACACATGAGCTTATTGCTTGAATATTAATTTAACATGCCTGGGCGGCATTGATACTTAGTATGATTATATACAAATTATACATTTTTTATTATTTATTATTAAATTTTATATTTAGCTGAATCAATCCATGAATCCGTTTTTTCATCTGGATTATAGCCTACTGTGGAAATATGCTGCGCTGGCTCTGAGTGTAAGCACAATAGGTTACAGATAATGAACTCACACGGGAAAACTCTTGTTGGATTTATACTTATTAAATGAACACAATTTTGTTTTTGATCCTTTATTGAAGTAGACCTTTCAAACTGCATAGAGACATAAATTGCAAGAGCGCACCCTGTATTTTTACAAAGGAAATTTGTAGCGTTTTGTTGTTATTGTGAAAGTACATAAAATAATGCAGACATTTATATTTCTTTGCTCTGTAAGTCAAGTCAAGTCAAGTCACCTTTATTTATATAGCGCCTTTTACAATACAGATTGTGTCAAAGCAACTGCACAGTATTTAAACAGCACAATAGTGTGTAAGTAACGCATTATTGTAACAATCAATTTTCAGTTAAAGGCAGTTCATCAATGAATTCAGTGATATCATCGTCAGTTCAGTTCAAATAGTATACGATATCGCTGGAAAGCGTCCCCAACTAAGCAAGCCAGAGGCGACAGCGGCAAGGAACCAAAACTCCACAGGTGACAGAGATGGAGAAAAAAGCCTTGGGAGAAACCAGGCTCAGTCGGGGGACCAGTTCTCCTCTGGCCAGACCAAACAACAGTTTGTACCAATGTCTGATTGTAGAGAACTCATCAGGATCCTGTGGTGTAGCGCCGATGGCCGTCAAGGTTGGCGAGGTCTTTATTGATGATCCGCCTTGGAGCTCATCTGGTTGACATCCACGGCTATTGAAGTCATCTCTAGGTGGTGAACCATGATCTAAGCTGGTGCGGACTGGATCCGGGGGACTGGAGTGACCATCTGATCCGGATACAGGCTGGGTCTGGTGGCTACGGTGACCTCGGAATAAGAATGAAACAGACTAATATTAGCGTAGATGCCATTCTTTTTACGATGCAACGAGTGCATCAGGTGTTATGGAAGGTGTTTTCGGTTCCGGTTGACCTAATTAATGCAGCCTAACAATCCTTTAACGGATTTGAATTATAGAAATGTGTTAATGATTTTATGTGTAAGCCAGGTTAAAGAGATGTGTCTTTAATCTAGATTTAAACTGACAGAGTGTGTCTGCCTCCCGAACAGTGTTAGGTAGATTGTTCCAGAGTTTAGGTGCTAGATAAGAAAATGATCTGCCGCCGGCAGTTGATTTTGATATTCTAGGTATTATCAAATTGCCAGAATTTTGAGAACGCAGCGGACGTGAGGTACTATAATACGATAGGAGCTCGTTCAAGTACTGAGGAGCTAAACCATTGAGGGCTTTATAAGTAATTAGCAAGATTTTAAAATCTATACGATGTTTTATAGGGAGCCAATGCAGTGCTGACAGAACCGGGCTAATATGGTCATACTTTCTGGTTCTAGTAAGAACTCTAGCTGCTGCATTTTGGACCAGCTGGAGTTTGTTTATTAAGCGTGCAGAACAACCACCCAATAAAGCATTACAATAATCTACCCTTGAGGTCATGAACGCATGAATTAATGTTTCAGCATTTGACATTGATAGCATAGGTCGTAATTTCGATATATTTTTAAGATGGAAAAATGCGGTTTTGCAGATGCTAGAAATGTGGCTTTCAAAGGAGAGATTGCTATCGAATAGGACGCCTAGGTTCCTAACTGATGACGACGAATTTACAGAGCAGCCATCTAGTATTAGACTGTGTTTTAGGTCATTACTTGTGGAGGTTTTAGGTCCAATAATTAGTACCTCTGTTTTTTCAGAATTTAACAGTAAGAAGTTATTCGCCATCCAGTTTCTGTAATCACAATGGAAGGAATCGCGCTGGTACTGCCGACCCGAGAAGTGCAGTGTTGTGATTTATATATGAGACTTGCAAAGAAATGTTACTGTGACTAATTTGCAGAGCGGTACATCAGACGAACATTTATTCTGCGTGATGGGATAGACAGTAGACAGGCTGAGTTGAAAAGTTGCACAAATATTAAAGCATAACATAAGCACTCTTTTCATGAAAAAAAAAAATTATTATAATTTATAATAACAGAACGAAATTATCATCATCATCATCATAACACGATCAAACGTGCGTCATTTTTCTTTAATTTATTTCTGATACTATTTAGGCCTAATTTTCTGTAAAATCAAACTTTCATCCAATATTCCATGCTCAGAGTAAGAAATAACAGTTTTGATCTGATCATCTTAAATCCTCTGGGTCTGAGGGCAGATTGGAGATTAATCCTAATAAACTTGCCGCTACCATTGAAACAATTACATTAAAATTATTAAAACAGTGTATTTCTATATGTGTGCATCCTCCTTTAGGTCAGAACTGTGGCGAAGCTCGCTCACATAATGTTTATAACAGGAACATCAGATAATTTTTATGACACAATATGTCATTATAACGAAAAAAAGAAGTCGTTTTAACAAGAAAATTGTCCTTTTATGAGAAAAGATGTCGTTTTAAAGAGAAAAGATCTAGTTTTTACTAGAAAAGATGTTGTTTTAACGAGAAAATATGTCGTTTTTACGATAAAAGATCTGGTTATAACCACATAGCTGAGTGGGGAAAAAAATAAGTGTGTGGCAGCAATGCGTCACCGTATCAATCTGCCAAAACATTTCCCTCAGACTTTAACTTCACGTCTCGAGCTAACAGAGGCGGACAGAGTACACAGCTTCACTACTTAAAAGTACAGATACCCCTTGCTAAATTTTACTCAAGTACAAGTAAAAGTACTAAAGTCAGATGTCTACTTAAGTCAAAGTACTGAAGTACTTGTTTTTAAAAGTACTTGAGTATCAAGAGTACATTTTCTAAATATTGCATTACTACTGCCACAGTGATTACATTTATGTACAGAAACGTCCTACATGGAGATATGAACATTTTTAATGTTAATACCTGAATGTAAGAGAATGTAAAAGGAATTGAAAGTAAAATCAAGTCATTTTCATATTTTTTACCATGTTGCTTCATTTAACATGTAACACAAGGCAATGGCACAATGGCAACGCTCAGACATTGCATACTCAAGAACATTAAAGCAAATGCTCAGCTTACATTTAATGTGTAATATCAGAAAAGAAAATTCAGCTAACAATTGTGTGTACATGTGAGTTTCTCTGTTTTTTCATCTATCAAATCAGTAAACCTAAACCAGCAAAGAAGGCAAAATAGCAATGTTCTGACACACCTCAACTTTGTTGTTACATTACGTCAATCTGTCAAAGCACTCTGAAAACGCTAACCTAACGTTACTATACTATACTGAGAAGAATCCACAATGGATAAATATTTAAAAATGTCAAGTATTGATAATCCCAAACAAACAAACAGCAAAGTGAGGAAGTACGATGAAAAATATATTGTGTATGGATTTATTAAGAAAAGCGGTGGGAAGCCGATGTGCGTTGTGTATCTTCAGGTCTTAGCAAATTAATCGATGAAACCGGTTAAGCTAAAGCGCCACCTCATAACCAAGCACCCGGAGTATATGGATAAACCAAAGGAATTTTCCGTCCGAAAAAGCGAAGGGTATCACCACCAGCGAACAAAACTGACTAATTTGGCCACAACATCTGAGAAAGCTCAGAAGGCTTCTTTTTTAGTAGCCCAGCGAATAGTACAGTGCAAGAAGCCTCATACAATCGCACAAGAACTGATCCTCCCAGCAGCAGTCGATATGTGCGAGATAATGCTTGGGACAGAGGCAGCAAATAAATTAAAAAGCATACCCCTCTCCGATGACACCGTGAGGCGGAGGATTGGTGACCTGGCCGATGACATCCTATCACAACTTGTGGAGAGACTTCGTTGCTGTGAATTTTCCCTTCAGCTGGATGAATCTACTGATGTGGCCAGCACAGCACAGCTAATCGCTCTTGTCCGCTATCCGTGGGATGGAACAATTCTAGAAGACTTCTTGTTCTGCAAAGAGGTCCCTGGCAGGACAACGGGCGAGGAGATTTTCAAGATCCTAAATGAGTTCATTGAGTTTCATGGGCTGAGTTGGAGGAAATGTGTGGCCGTTTGTACTGATGGGGCAGCAGCAATGACGGGCAGAAAGAGTGGTCTTATCGCTCGGATAAAGGCAGTAAACCCCAGAGTGAAATCTGTCCACTGTATGCTGCACCGACAAGCGCTCGCCTCCAAAGGTATGGAACCAGACCTGCACTTTGTGTTGAGCACAGCTGTGACTGCAGTTAATTTTGTTAAGTCGAGGGCATTGCAGTCGCGTTTGTTTGGGCAACTTTGTCGGGAGATGGATGCAGGCCATGACACACTTCTTTACCATTCTGAAGTGAGGTGGCTCTCCCGTGGGAAGGTGCTTCAGCAGGTGTTCGAGCTACGCAGCGAGATGTCAGAGTTTCTGAGAACGGAAAAACCCGACATCGCCGAGTTTTTTTCCGACCCTGAGTATGTTGCCAAGTTGGCCTATCTGGTGGATGTATTCAACATTCTCAATAGCCTCAACCTCTCCATTCAAGGACGCTATGCATCCATCCTTGACGTTAGCGACAAAATCACAGCATTCATGAAGAAAGCTGAGCTATGGAGAAGACTTGGAGATGGAGTGACCGACATGTTCCCTCAACTCACTGATTACCTCAACGCAAACAACATACCTCCTCTCACCTCACTGCACAAAGCAAGCACTTCACTTCCTACTTCACGGATGTAAACACGGATGCTTGGGACTGGGTGAGAGATCCGTTTGCTCCATCAGCAACATGTAGTCTCTCTAGTAAAGCAGAGGAGGAGTTGGTGGACTTATCTTGTGACCGGTCTTTGAAGGCCCGATTCCAGCAGGTGAGCCATGCAGACTTTTGGCCCTCCCTCTCACGTGAGTATCCTGAACTAACAGCACAGGCCATGCAGATTTTGCTCCCATTCCCTACCACTTACTTATGCGAGTCATCTTTCTCAACTTTGACTGCAATGAAGACAAAGTACAGAGCTCGTCTCCATGTGGAGAATGATCTTAAGAGTCTGCTTATCATCCATTACGCCAAGACTGGACAAACTATGTAGTGAGAAACAGCCACACCCATCTCATTAGTTACACATCATCTTCTTAAGGGTAGGCCTACATATGCATCTCTTTCTGTTTAAGGATATGCATTAGTGTCATCTTTTTTTCCCTCCCACCACTGAATTTGATTCACTCTGTTTAAGAGTACATGAAGCACTTGGCCTGTGATTTATTTGTTTGTTTGTTCACACTATTTGATTAATCAAAAAGGTGATGTTGCACTATTTTTTGTGTATTGTGTTCCACTGTGTTACTGCAGTTAATTGTTAAACTGGGTAAACATATACTCTCTGTTTATTGCCTATTACTGCATTTGTGCATTGTCATTGTATTTTGTATTTTAGCACTATAATATCCTTATCAAAAATCCTTTTGCACTATTTTCACTGTGTTCCACTGTGTTGCTGCAGGGTTAATTTTTACTTGTACCCCCCCCCCCCCCACCCCCACACACACCAGTTAAACATATTTTCCTAACACATGAAGTGATTCCAAAAAAGTTTGATTCTCTGTTTATTGCCTGTTCTTGCATCAGTGCATTTTCATTGCATTTTAGGACTATACCTATAAAAAGCCTTTTGCACTATTTACATTGTGTTCCACTGTGTTCTTGCAGTTCATTTTTACTTGCTCAACCCTTTCCCATCGTTCGCACACACACACACACACACACACGCACACACGCACGCACGCACGCACGCACGCACGCACGCACGCACGCACGCACGCGATTTAGCTATTACATTTGTGTTGCGGTTATGAGGGGGTCCTTGGAATTTTTTCTGCCCTATGAGGGGTCCCTATCTCCAGATAGTTTGAGAACCCCTGGTTTAGACTGTATGCAGAGTCAGCCACAATCAAAACAGTTATGTCAACCGTTTTAATCTTTCTTGTTATTTTGTAAAGAAGTTTCAAATCTCAAGCTTTTGGGAAAGGTGACAACATGTTGGCTGGCCAGGGAAATGCCACAAAGCTTTCATCAAAGTCAAGGAATTTGTAATTACGGTATACAAAGGTTTGAAGCAGGACACTGTACCAACCTTTAGGATGTGGTAGTCAATGTGGTATGCTTAAGATGCAATATGAATGTGTTTGCCATCTCGGGCACCACCACACATTGGGAATTCAGTCTTGCTTTCAAAGCCATCCATAATTTTTTTAGCTTGGTCACATATTTCTTTTTATTTAAATGTTTTTTTTTTTTGGTGCCATAATGTTTGCTGTTTTATAACAGTCATGTGATTGCTCCAAAATACCACTAGATAAAAATCTATTTATCTTTATGCCACTCTGTGGTTTTCCCTACTTCAAGGTGTATTGTTGTTGTTTCAGCTGCATTTGATATCAGTTTCTCTTTTAAATAATGTTACACAGTACAATAAAGTACCATGTCCCTTTGCTCAGTGGAAAGAATAAGTTTGTGAACCTTTTTGGATTTAATATCTGGATTTCTGCACTGATTATATAAGGAATAGTTCACCCAAAAATTAAAATGTTGTCATTAATTACTCACCTCATGTCGTTCCAAACCAGCGATGGACAAAGTATACAAACCAACTACTTGAGTTAAAGTAGAGATACACTAGGTAAAATATTACTCCAGTAAAAGTTAAAATGCTCCCTTTACAATTTCACTTGACTAAAAGTACTAAAGTATGTGCCTTCATATGTACTTAAGTATCCAAAGTACTATGATTTATTATGGCTATAATATCCCGTAATCATTGTAGAAAATGTCATTAGCTCAAAGAATTTCAAATTGATCAACATGTGTGTACAAGTGTTTCTTATCTCCACCAGGTCTTCCGACCAATGAATAGGATGAAATGAGTTATTTAAAACATACATTTCAGTCAGGGAAAGTAGTTTAACTCACAGGAAATTGTGTATAATAATAGTCATTAAATATACGCAATTTCCAGTTTCTGATCAGTAACAGTAATGATGATATCGACTTGTTTCTTTGTCAAGCAAATTACTCAGCGATACTCATTACTCTGACGTTGGCCGTCGTCACGGCAACGTTTTTTTTTTACGAATCAGAACGGAGTTAAAACAATTTGAACACAATAGGGCTTTAAGGTAGCAATATGAGATCGACACAGTTTAAATGACTGTTGTAATGTAAGCGTTCAGCACAGAGAATCATTATATGTGAATATATGGTTGTTTATTAAACTCAACTATTTACAAACGATCGCACATAGACAAACGTACATAAAACACAAATAGACAGAGAACACGTGAGAGAGAGAGTAAGAGAGAGAGAGTAAGAGAGAGACAGAAAGTGAGTTGCATTGGACAGGAATGAAACGGTTCTGAACAACCTGAAATCGTTTTCATAAAACGCCTTAAACGCAGCTATCTACGTTAGAAAGGACAGATACTTGCAAGCTCTTGTTGTTGTGCATTGGTTCCGTATGTGTTCAGTTCAGAAAGTCCTTTTCAGTTCCTTGAGTGTCCTTGGAGACCGCATGGCTTCGAAGAAGGGTTTGTAGGCCTCATGATTGCAGGGTGAGCACCCCCCCCCCCCCCCCCCCCATGGATCTGGGGGAGGCGCGGGTGACGTGTTTTCAGTCCAAGAGAAGAGAGAAGAGTAAGAGAAGAGAGATGAGAGAGGCTGAAATTCCAAGCGGGAGGTTTGGATAGAAAGGGGGCTTTTTTATGACCCTTTTCCTGAGAGCATGTGGGTACTCATTCATATCTACTAGGGATTCATGCAACTGTAATATGTTGCATGTGTATTGACATATAATATGCATCATCCTTTAGGCCATCAAAATACGAATTCAGAGATACCAAACATGACCATGTGGTTACACCGCACAACACATCCATCCATATCTATAGTAACACATGCATAAAAACATTACACTAAAAGACAAGATACCCAAACCACAATGAAATACACACTGACTTGGGGATTGGTGTGTTCATTCATAGGAAGGTTTGTTAAAGAATTAATGAACGAAGTCAGTTACTATTGCAGTCTGTTTAAGAGAGAGTTGGTTGGGGAAGTTGCGATTCACATTCTTTTACGTCGTAAAGTTTATCTGGTCTGGCAGAGGTGTCCTGGTCACTATAGCAACCGGGGCCTTGTGGGCCATTTTTTCCTACTTCTAATGAACAATTGTGTGTTTGCAGGGTTCCCGCGGGGTCTTAAAAAGCCTTAAAAGCATTGAATTTATTAATTTGGAAATAATACCTTAAAAAGACTTTAAAAAGTCTTGAATTTTGATGTCTGGGTCTTAAAAATTGTGCTGTATGTAACTTCTCCGTGTTGTAATTTTCCTCAAAAGTTTCATTTGTCAACCACGATTATTTTGATTAAATGACGTAGTATAAATAAAGAGTGGCGGAACCAATAATTGAGAACGCAATGCAGCCCCGGGTCACAGTACAAAATACTGTGAACACGTAACGTTAATGCCTTCAGTAAATGAAGATCACGGGCTACAGCATCACAACCATAGACTACAACACAACACAACACAGACCTCAAGCAACAAGCAAAGGAGAAGCGCGAAAAATCAAGGAAAATCTCAGCATTCCACAGGACAGGTTGACTGACGCCGTTATATTTTTAACGTTTGTTTTTACGTTAGTTAGCTACCAAGTTCATTCTGAGGTTATGGGGAAATGTAAATTTAATGAAGCGTGGCTGGATAAAAACTCTTTTCGTCATTGGTTAAAACCAGTGGACAACAACGTTTTTGAGGCTTTTTGCACCATATGCAAAAAAAAAGGATTCAGCTAGGTACAATGGGAATGAAGGCATTCTCTCCTGCGGAGAGGCCATAAGGAGAAGTTGACGGAACTGGCTGTCCTTGATAAAGAGATTGCTGCCCTGAGTGAAGAGCTAAGGAGTTGACTGTGTTTCTTAATTTAATTTATTGTTGAGTTCTGATTTTCGATGTTTATTGTTCAGGGGTCTCTCAGTTCCCCATATTCCCAGGATGGAAGTAGCTAGCTAATGTTAAAAAACTGTTCGGCAAACTTTCTTGTGGTTTAGTGAAATGTTTTTATTTTTCACACCTGCTTGGCTTATCTTTTACCCATTCCACATTTGAAAAATAAATGAACACAAGTTCAAGGATTTTGGTTTTTTTTGCTGGTAGGAAGTGAAGTAGGTATTAATTTTTTTATATAAATGGTCTTAAAAAGGTCTTAAAAAGACTTGAATTTAACTTGAAGAAACCTGTAGGAACCCTGTGTTTGATTGGTCCAGACCCTACATATCCCCTCTTTCGAACGTTATTGTCCGTCCAACAGACAACAGCGGGCGACGTCAAAGGTGCGGAACAGTCAGACATGCACCCTGCACTCACGGCTGGAAGAGAGAGGTGGCTCTCTGGAGGTTGGAGCTTCAAGGAGTGGCTGTGGTGCCGTGGTCGATGTTATCAGGTGTGAAAATGTAGACGGTGGCAAGGTATGGGTCCTCGAACTCGTGCGGCAGGTGTCGAGGCACTGTCACTTGTCATCCTGACCCAAGTTGGTCTGTGTCAGGTGGTTGTTATCTCGAATCTGTGGTCCCTGCAGTCTGGAATCGCTGGTTAGACTCTTACTTGTGAGAGGACAGGTAGTTCCAGGGTTCGCAGGGAATTGTCATAAAGATTTTGTAGTGTAAAGAAAGTTTCAGACGGACCCGGTTAGAGTGGCAGGAGGGCAGCAGGTGTCTGTTATCCCGGTGTTTTGCTCAAACGTCATCAGGCGTCTGATGTTGGTGGTGTCGACACTGGCTTGAGCTTGTCTGAGTTGCTGGTGGTCTGATTGAATGGGTCCTGGCTGTTGAGCCAGGAAGCGTTGCACCTCTGGGCTAGAGGTGACCCAGAGCAGACGGAGTCTATCTTAGTGATTCCCACTGGTCCAAGACCGCAGGTGAAAGTCAAATGTCTCTCAGGTAGGCATGGACATCATTGTCTCCTACACGTTCTGGTGTGAATGCAGGGATGTCTCTGGCCATTCGATTGAGATAGTGTCACTTCATGTGCTGTTTCAGGACTCACCTGAATGAGTCCTTTTCCTTCGGACACTGCAGAAGTTCTCAGGAAGTCGACTTGTGTCGAGCAGAGGGTTTTGCCCCTTCCCCTCTTGTATCTGTGTACCGGGATAAGGGGGTCTGCACTGCCGGCTGTGTGATGTGCAGCAGGGTGTATGTTATTTGTCTAGTCCATCTGCAGTCCGTAGGACTTTTCCAAGTCCTTCTGGACCGTGTTGAGCTCCTCTTTAAGGTTGCAGAATTGCTGAGTTAAGGTTTGGACTACAGCTCTGGCTGCATGCAGAAGGCCTTCTACGGCCTTGGCTCTTGTGTCTCTCTTATTAAGTTCTGTGTGCACTGTTTTAACAGTGACTTTGTGTGGAACAGTTCTCTGTTTAAGTCTTGTCTGGTGGCCTTTTCAAGCTGCTCCCTGTGTCTGGCAGCTGTTAAAGCCTTCGTAAAGACTGGTGATTTCCTTCCATTGCTCTGTCAGGTTCCTTGCGTCTGTCGGTTCCTTCTCTTTTCCAGCGGGTGTCGGTTCCCTTCGGAACTCTGTGACTTGCAGGTTCAGTTCATTTATCTCCTGTCTGAGGCCCTTGAGGGTGTGGGCCAAGGAGATGATGATGCTGGTCAGCTCCTGGTTGTCCAGGCTGGATGTGAGGCGACCATGTTGCAGTCCCGCTGTTCCTTTCTCTGCCGTTGCAGGCTGTTGGCTGCTTTAGGCTAAAGGATGTCCCTCACAGCACTCTGCCGAGTCTCCAGTTGGTCCTGGTGGTTGGCAGGGCTGGATGTCTGAGACACGCTGGTTAACTTGTGGAGACACGAGAGAGAGAGGCAGAAGGCAAATGCAAGTACAAACACAAAACAGAGGTGGTAAGCTATCTTTATGGTGATTGGCTCTGTAGGCCAGGTAAGGTGTGGATAGCTGTCGTTGGGGAGCTAGTGAGATTGGACCCTGAGATTTTGTGCAGGTGAGCACAAAGGGAGTGGTTTGAGTAACTTTAAAACAGGATGAAAGCAAGGGTCAGCTACTGACCATGCTGTACATGTGGTCACATTTTTACTCAATGCACTGATGGTTCTCAGGTTGGGTCACTAGGAAGGTATTGAATAAAACAAACCGAAATAAAATCATAAAGAGACAGTGGGAGAAAGAAGGGCTTTCCTTATTTAGTTTAAGTCTGAGATATGACCTAGCAGTTGTCACTCGTTCAGAGGAATGCTGCAGGAGTGTCATTAAACCTAGGGGCTGTTAGCTCGGCTAGCAGAGACACATCAAACATCTATGTAAGGAGGGGTATAGAGAGGGACAGGAATTAGTCTGCCAATAACCTGCTTGGTTCGTTAAGGGGGCAGCAGTTTCTGGAACTGCTATAATCCTATACCGGGACAGAGATGATGATGGTCGGACAAACTTAACTAAGGTGAAAGCTTAATGAAAGTGTCCTAATAGCTTTAGGGAACACAAGAGAGAAGTGAATAAATTGATTTAATCAAATTTCTAATTTAATTTAAATCATCTTAGCTGAATTTGTTACATTCAAGCTAAATAAAGGTTAGTAAATTAAACCAAATAAAAGAGAGGCAGAATGAAGTCAAAATAAAGATAACATGGTCAAAACCAAAGTATGTGAAGAGGGGCTACCCTGACTGATCCTACATAGAGGGTGACAGCCAAGCAGGAAATGAATCCAAGAGAAAGGGGGAGCTAAATTGTTTAAACTAGTGATGGGGTCTTTGAGCATACTTTGTAGAGGTTTGGGCCCTCAGTCAATTCCTTATTTCTCGAATCCATGATTCGGAGTGCATGGTGATTTCAGTAAACGAGGCTTCTTACACCATGGCTTTTCAAATTGAATTGAAATTTCAGCCGTTCGATGCTAGGTCTCATGAACCAATGTCTAAGATTTGTATTCAATCTTGGATCAACTCTATATATTGTACACATTTAGTGACACATTTAAAGGCAGGAGGCATACTTTAAAGTCTCATATTGGTCTGATTGGCAAAGCTTTCATTCGTTTACTGAAATATAACTCATTAAAAGACCCTTATTTTTTAAAAGTATTAGGGATCGTTGATCACCTTTAATTAATTACACCTTCAATAAATCATTGTTTATTGGTTTGGTAGGGTGTTTCATTGAGTTACATTTTCACTACAGTTTCCCTGTCTTGACCAGCAGGGGTTTCCAGCACTGGGCGTTTCGCAACAGTGAATCATTTGTGGCACAAATGAATTGTTCGATTCAAACCTCAAGCAGCTTTGTCTCTCCCATCACTAGTTAAAATCAAAGTCCCTTAGTCTAAAATGTTCCAAAGTCTGTATTCTTTGGGTTAAATGTTACACTCCACACTCACACGTGTCTAAGTGTTAGCTGAGTGCTAACAGCTATCAGTTGAGGTGGAGGGCTTTAACTTGCATGCGTTTAGGGCTGCTACAGAGCTAGCTTTAGCTATACGCGGTTGTTAGTTTACCCTAAGGTCTGTGAATTGGGTGGTGCCGTTATCAGATTAACCCAGAAGTGTCTGCTCACATTTCCGGGGTCATGTGTTGCTAAGAGACCAATGCAAGCTCACAACACCGCCCAAGGAGAGCAGTGATTGGTCCGTGCTGTGAACAAGCACAGGAACTCATATGTGGTCAGATGAGGTGTGCTCAGTCATGACGTCACATGCAACTCTTTCACAAATCAAAAAAAAGCATGTTCGCTTCACAGACAATGGTGAATTATTAGTCAGCTACACTAGAATAACAACATTTATTTGACGTAAATGTTTCACATGAGCGGATCGATGTGAATACACTGATACTTAATACATAATTAGGCCTTAAATCAGTGAAATGAGAGGCATTGCTCAGATCACCATATTGACCCCCCTTTTGTTCCTGAAAAGCTGGGAGCTGTAGCGATGTTTGGTTATCAGGAACAAATGTGAAGATGTTGTCAGCTAGATGCAGAATGTGTGAGACATCACTGAGTTGTTTTTGGCTTAGTGCCTCAGTGTGGTCGGACAGTGCAAGGTTAGGTGTCAGCATTGCTTGTGAGCAGTGGAGGCTGCTTTAACAGAGCTATTTTGTAGGTGGAGCCAGTGTGCATGGGTTTGATGCAGGCGGCGTAGCAGCGTGAGGTGTTTGCTTGTGGCTTAGAAGCGATGCTTGGGGTGGGTGGGTGGGTTTTTTTTTTGTTGTTGTTGAAAACCTTAGGGTGCCACAAAATCCCTCAGTTTTTTACTGGGCCTTTCACTGTTTTTCCACGGATGAGCATGTAATGTTCATATTGTGATGGAAATGCTTGTCTGGAATAGGTGTTGATGCTCAGCTGGCTTCTGGTTTGCTCTGAGTGGTGATGTTTGAAACTGAGCTTAGCCTACTTTGAGTCTATGCAGGTTAGTAATTTTCAGAGGGAGTTCTTGCAACTTGCTGTGACAGAAGGGTTGATCCGATTGCCTTCACTCTTGCTGTGATGTCAGGTGGCCCGGCTTAAGGTGTCGCAGTGGGACAGGCTTGTCGTTTTCCACTAGGTACCTGCTCTGGGCGTGTCTTGCCTCGCTCTTGGGTCTATGAGCACATGGGTTTGTGTGCGTGGGATCCTTGGTCTCCAGGCATTGACAGTTATAAACATCACACGTTGGTGGCAGGTCTCTGTGATTCCCTCTGTCTTCTGGTGTGATTGTCACATCGCTGGATGGCTTGTGCAGCGCCGCTGTTGACATCTGGGTGCTGGGCTCTGCTGAGAGCCGCTGCAGGTGTAATCCACCCCCCTTCTGGCCGCGCTGTCAGTGTGAACCAGGGTGGAGGTAGTGGATGGCAGATGATATCCCCTTCAGTGTGTGCAACTCAGGGATTTGGTGTAGCGCAGGTGTCATTTTGGTGTTTGTGACACTGTCTTGCGCGCTTGTTTACCTGAGTGGGCAGTTCTTTTCACAGTTTTCCAAGCTTGTAGGTGGTTTCTGTGTAGCCCTGGATGCAGGTAGGCTTGGTGTGATGTCATGTCGTTCTGTGCATGGGACCATGTACATGACATTAGTTCTGGATCATCGTCATATGTGGAGAGCAGCTTTGGCACTACTTCGGAGTGGCCATTTTCTCTTAGGCTCTTTATGACGGAAGTATTAAAGTCTTTGAAATACCTGTATGGTATGTACACTGCAAAAGATTACTTTTCAGAAAGGGGGTGTGGCTTCTAGAGTGGGCACTGCTTCACGTATTCCATTGAATGTGTGTGCACCGTTAGGGTTTTGGCCACACTGTGTTTTGAGCCGAACAGTGACCCCTTTTGGTGAATGCAGGTAGTTCGTTCGCCAGAGTGTAAACATCTGGGCGTAGTCTTATCTAGCAGGGCTTTCTCGCAGTTGAGGGAGTTCTCGTGGGCTGTGAGAAACAGGAAGTAGCAGGTTTTGCATTGTCTATTCCAAGTTAAGTTCAAAGCACAGGTGTCCTCAGTGTTGTCCATGGTTGTCAGGCATTAGTGCGATGGAAGCTGTATGCACTTGACATCTGATGAAGTACCTGGTGCCCTTGTAGTTTCGGGAGCGTGTGAACAGTGGCTGGGATGTCACACTTGTCTTTTGTGACCTGGCAGTGAACTTCAGATGAGTTGACTGGTTGGCTGGCTGGTTAAGGTCCCGTACTTAAGCCCAAATCTTTGTAATGTGTGGTTTCAACACGAGTCAGCAGGTTGGTGCTGATGAAGAAAGGGCGTGTCCATCTGTGATTTGTACATGGTGCGTACATGCACTTAGTGTTGATGGTCAGGTGCGTGGGAGCTCCAGGCTTGCATCTTTTGGGCCGTGTGATATGGTTTACTGTAAACAAATGCTGCAATCTGCCCCTCAGGCAGATGTAGCACTTTCCAGCTAGCACAGCTCTGTCTTCTACTATTTGCTTAATCTTTTTACGCCGTTTCCTATTCTACTCTGGTAACAGTTATGCCACCAAAATGTTTCTGTTCCTAGAAGCCCTTGTTCCTTTTTTTTTTTTTTTTTGTCATTTGTTGGTCTGCACTGATCTCAGATCACTCCCACACAGTGATGTCGCTGCGTGTTCAGCTCCCATACACCACTGTATGTTCGTTCACCTTAGTCAGTCAGACGTTCCTCTTGGCATGGGGCAGCTGGTCAAACACTTTGCTAATCTTTATTGCCTTCTGGTGCTTGGCCGTTTTCCAGCTGTCCGTAGAGTCCGCTGAATCGAGCGATCGCTGTACGGAAGAAGGCCGTAGCATTTGGGTGGTGACTCACAGTGTGATGTGGATATCTGAGGAGAAAGAGTTCTGGCGTTGATGCCGTCTTCCCTTGGTGTCTGTCGTGTTGTCTCACGTAGGCTCAGATGCTGGTCGTAGCAGTCGTGTTCTTAGCTGCTGTATTCCGCTTTGACAGTTTTGACTGCTGGTACAAAAGGCTGGGGTCCTGTTGGCTGGAGGTGGAGCTAAGCAGATCTGTCTCGTGGTCACACTGGGCAATGTTCTTGCTTAAAAGTCAATGTTTTGCCGACAGGCGTGTATTGTAGCCTACTGCAGTGTTCAGGAGGACAGCGTTTAGTTGCGACAGCTGTCAGATTCCTGGCCAGCGTGCTGGCGTGTGAGGTGTGAACGGTGGGCTGTTAGGCCCGGGAGAGATTGTGTGTTGAGCTCTCCTGTTTGTTCACATTGTTATCTGCAAGCCTTTGAGTTCTTTAAGGTGTGCTGGGTTCAGCTCACTTTGTTTCTTTGCGGAGTCGTTGCTTGAACTTCGGCGTACGCTGCTTGCAGGTGGCCTTTATAGGCTTTGGCCGTGGCATGATTGTCGTTGTCTGCCTGGGGCCATTGTAAAGAGAGCTTCTGCTGTTTAGGAGTGTTCTGCTGTACTGCTCTCTGCGCTCAGTCTGTGGGGGTGTTGCAGGCGTGTCTTGAAGCTTTTCTCCTCTCTCCTCATGTAGGTCCTTGTCCTCTTCATCCGCTATCTCTGAACATCCAGATGGTCTAGGCGGTTCTGCGCGCTGTCCTGGTTCCGTCGTGGGTGAAGCCTTCTCCGCTGCGGCTTTAGTCAGACGATCCAGTCTTGACTGGATCGTGATCCATTCGCCTGTGTGCGTGGTCGTCCGGCTGTTCTCCGCTCAGGTGCTGTAGTCACTAGACCCAGGGCAGGATGGCAACTTTGCCTTGTCTGGACTGGATGGCGGGACTGGATGGTGACATGTTGACACAAATAGAGAGGGAGAGACAAAGCACAACGAGCCAATGCAAGTCCGTACAGAACTAATGAGCTAAAATGTGGGTTATGTGTTGCGCACTTAACTGATGTCATCAGATGGTGACGCAAACTAAACGCTTATTATCCTAGCTGTAAAGAAGGGGTCAGATAGTTTGTGTGGGTAAACACAGGAAACTATGAGTAAACTTAATGATGAGCGATTAACTTTGGAGCTATTCAGTTCATCGGTGTAGTTACCAAAAGATTTCACTGATGTTCAGACAGGTTCAGTCTCTAATAGGGAGAAAAACAAAAACAAAATCCATCAGAAAGAGAGGTATAAAGGGTTAAAGCAAAAGAGAGAAAGTGAGCTGACTGCCAGCCCTGGGGTCAGTGACGGGGCCCACCGGGTGGGGGCGCTATGGAGTCGTCACACCTGGGAAATGGCAGAGCTGAGAGAGCAAAAGAGAGAAAGTGAGCTGACTGCCAGCCCTGGGGTCAGTGACGGGGCCCATCGGGTGGGGGCGCTATAGAGTCGTCACACCTGGGAAATGGCAGAGCTGAGAAAGAAAAACAGACCTCCTGGGATGGGCTGAGTTAGCTTTTTGGGGTACTGAGAGTGCAACTTGATCGATTTGGTCAAAGTTTAAATTTTAATCAAGACTGTTTAATCAAAAATTTAAAATGAGCAAATACAATTATAATTGCTAAAGGGAGAGTTGAATCTAAGGCGGTGAAATAATTAAAATTAAATCACACAAAAAAGAAAACATACATTATGTTAATTATCATTATGGTTCAAATAACAATAATTAATAATGTAAAATCAAAAGGAAAAGAGAAGGGAGAGACTGACTGGGACTATCCATAAGCGTTTTTGCCCAAAGAAAACAAAAACATGAAATCATGCATAGGTATTGGAAAAGGTTTTAGACAGACTTCTAGCTTTTAATAGAAGGAAATACCTTTTTATGCGGGATTTCAGATTCCACCTTGTGTGGATTTAAACGTGCATCTAAGCGCAGTTACCATGGCGACGAGTTATCGCGGGTGTATATTTCTTATGTCCATTTACTGAACACAGGTACATGTGTGGGTTTGCAAACCTTATCTTAATAGGATGCGTTCACTATTAAAAGGTTGCTTAGTTACTATGCGTGCACGTCGATCTTGAGTCAGGCTGCTGACACAAGACTTGTGTGTGCTTTGCACAAAAACAAATAAATAACACTCGATCAAGATTTGTACAGTAATGACGCGAAGTTGTTTACTATATTAAATCTATTCGACGAGCAAAAGGGGTTAATTTTATCAGGTAGCTAATCTGAGGTTTTAACCCAAAGGAGCAAGATAGCTGATTAGCCTTGGAATGCACATCAATGGTTAATCTATCTACACTCAAAATATAAATATAAAGGCCTTGTAAGGTGAAAGAGGAAACTCGCTCAATCAACTTCTTCACGCTAAAAAGAGGATTTCTACGCTCAATTTAGGGTGGCTTTAGGACGCTCCATAAAAGTTTTCTTCACTTTATAGGGTCAATATATAAACTGCAGTTAAGTTACATCTTTAACAGCTGTTGAGTTTCTCTGTGCGAGAGGCTCAAGCATCTGTGAAGGTGTTAAAGGTGGGCGGGTCCACACCTTTCTAACACACACACACACACACACACACAAACAAAAGAGACGCGAGTCACGAGCCGAGTTTGAATAAACAAGCATGGAGACACATAAATTATTCCTGAGTTGCTTACATCACATAGTTTAAAACTGCCCCGCATTCTGTCGCCAATATGTAGAAAATGTCATTAGCTCAAAGAATTTCAAATTGATCAACATGTGTGTACAAGTGTTTCTTATCTCCACCAGGTCTTCCGACCAATGAATAGGATGAAATGAGTTATTTAAAACATACATTTCAGTCAGGGAAAGTAGTTTAACTCACAGGAAATTGTGTATAATAATAGTCATTAAATATACGCAATTTCCAGTTTCTGATCAGTAACAGTAATAACGATATCGACTGGTTTCTTTGTCAAGCAAATTACTCAGTGATACTCATTACTCTGACGTTGGCCGTCGTCACGGCAACGTTTTTTTTTTACGAATCAGAACGGAGTTAAAACAATTTGAACACAATAGGGCTTAAGGTAGCAATATGAGATCGACACAGTTTAAGTGACTGTTGTAATGTAAGCGTTCAGCACAGAGAATCATTATATGTGAATATATGGTTGTTTATTAAACTCAACTATTTACAAACGATCGCACATAGACAAACGTACATTAAACACAAATAGACAGAGAACGCGTGAGAGAGAGAGTAAGAGAGAGAGAGAGTAAGAGAGAGACAGAAAGTGAGTTGCATTGGACAGGAATGAAACGGTTCTGAACAACCTGAAATCGTTTTCATAAAACGCCTTAAACGCAGCTATCTACGTTAGAAAGGACAGATACTTGCAAGCTCTTGTTGTTGTGCATTGGTTCCGTATGTGTTCAGTTCAGAAAGTCCTTTTCAGTTCCTTGAGTGTCCTTGGAGACCGCATGGCTTCGAAGAAGGGTTTGTAGGCCTCATGATTGCAGGGTGAGCACCCCCCCCCCCCCCCCCCATGGATCTGGGGGAGGCGCGGGTGACGTGTTTTCAGTCCAAGAGAAGAGAGAAGAGTAAGAGAAGAGAGATGAGAGAGGCTGAAATTCCAAGCGGGAGGTTTGGATAGAAAGGGGGCTTTTTTATGACCCTTTTCCTGAGAGCATGTGGGTACTCATTCATATCTACTAGGGATTCATGCAACTGTAATATGTTGCATGTGTATTGACATATAATATGCATCATCCTTTAGGCCATCAAAATACGAATTCAGAGATACCAAACATGACCATGTGGTTACACCGCACAACACATCCATCCATATCTATAGTAACACATGCATAAAAACATTACACTAAAAGACAAGATACCCAAACCACAATGAAATACACACTGACTTGGGGATTGGTGTGTTCATTCATAGGAAGGTTTGTTAAAGAATTAATGAACGAAGTCAGTTACTATTGCAGTCTGTTTAAGAGAGAGTTGGTTGGGGAAGTTGCGATTCACATTCTTTTACGTCGTAAAGTTTATCTGGTCTGGCAGAGGTGTCCTGGTCACTATAGCAACCGGGGCCTTGTGGGCCATGTGAGACTTGCCGGAGCCTACAGTTGGGGACTAAGAAAAGGGTGTGTGTGATTTTTTTCCTACTTCTAATGAACAATTGTGTGTTTGATTGGTCCAGACCCTACATCATTTTTGTCGCAAGACTCTCCCGTTATCATTTTTGTCACAATTGCTTAATCAACAATATGTGAAAAGACTCTAATGTTACTCTTAGCACACTGATCTATTAATAGAATGATATAGTCAGGCACTTACGTCTATTAAAATTATCATGAGCTCAAAACCTTTTCCTTTATAACCAAATGAAATAACACCATTTCAGAGCAGGCCGTTTCAATTTAAGGTTTATTTGTAAAGTTACAAGTTAAAGCTTATTAAAACTTGTATTAAACACAGGTTCACATGAGTTTTCTTTCACTATATTGTATCTGAATGTCACGTTGCATAAAAATAAACTGGCCATATCAGATTTACAGTAACAGGTTTTTGTATCAGAAACACATCGATTTCAGTCACAGTCACAGCTGCATTTCAGTCATGCATTTCTCCAGGAAGAATGTTATATCAGTATTTGTGTCAGTATATATCATTAGTCAGCATGCCATTAATTATACTTTTGGTGAGTATGCTAGTACAGTATTGCACTACTGATCTAACTGAAGTGGCAATATTTTTTATTCAGCTTGAGAAGGAGCTGATTCTCAAAGTTTTCTGAGTCCATTCTTGCCCTCCTGGGACTGAAAATAAGCCCTGCTGTGCTGTAAAGATGTTCACAAGCTGCAGAAGCGGGTAAAGCAGTGTTGACCTGTAAAGACAACTTATGCCGAGTTCAGACTGCACGATTTTCAAAGCAATCGTGTCACAGATCTTTTCACACTGCATGACTATCTGGGGTAGCTGCTGTGTTCACACTGCAAGATGGATCGGCGACAGGAGGTTTCACACTGCATGACTTTACAATAGGAAGAATCGCCGACAACTTTGTCCCGGTCCGCAAATCGTCTCACAACCAAACACGCGCGAGAAGTGACATGGAAACAACGCGAGGTCAGGCGTGCAAGTTCTCACGTGAACAATATTTAAAAAGACTCCCAAGAACGCCCCCAAAAGATGTCTATACAAACTTCTAAAAAATTTATTTGCCAAACCTATGAAACCTCCTTCTATAAAACAATATATTTTAGCAAAAATGGTACAAAAAAATGAATGTTCCCTTTTTATTTGTTTTGAGCCTTCATACAAACAAAATAAATGTGATATCACTATCAAATAAACATAAGACTTCCAGACTCACACTATTAATATTAATAATAATCGAACTTTGCTACAAATAGTCTTTCATCAATTTATTAAATAATCTAGAAAGTGTCAGCAATATCTAATATGTGTTAAATAACAAGGACCATTACAGGTTCCAATAAAACCAATACAATTGTCATTATAACCAGTAAAACCATTACAACTTCTGTGATGGTTTCTATTGGTATTTTTTTCCCCCTTAATGGTATCCAATAGACCGACATGTTACCAATAGAAGGAAACAAATCACCAGTAGAGACCCATAAGGACCATTACAGGTTCCAATGAAACCAATACAATTGTCATTATAACCAGTAAAACCATTACAAATTCTGTGATGGTTTCTATTGGTATTTTTTTCCCCCTTAATGGTATCCAATAGACCGACATGTTACCAATAGAAGGAAACAAATCACCAGTAGAGACCCATAAGGACCATTACAGGTTCCAATAAAACCAATACAATTTCCATTAAAACCATTAAAACCAATACAAATTCTGTATTGGTTTCTATTGTTTTTTTCAGCAGGGGTGTTAAGGCAATGATCTAGGGAAGAGTTCAGAAAAAAATCTGCTGCATTGAAGGTTCACAGAAGCATTATCCGTAATGGAAGACGACTGGAACAACTAGGACTCTAGAAAATGTCTGCCAGCCCTCATCCAAGCTGACAGAGCTTGAGAGGTGAAAAGGTGAGGCAAAGAATGGCAGATAATTGCCAAATGCAGATGTGCAAAGCTTGTCACATCAGACCCAAAAAGACTTGAGGCTGTAAAGGTGCTTCAACTATGTACTGAGTTAAGGGTATGAATACTTATGCAATGTACTTATTTCAGTGTTTTATTTTAATAAATTTGTAAAATTTGCTTTGTCATTATTATGGTGTATGAAGTGTAAATTGATGTGGGGGAAAAACTTATTTAAAGCAGTTTAACATAATGCTGCAACAAAACAAATTGTGAAAAAAAATGAAGAGGTATGAATACTTTTGCAAGGCACTGTAGAGTTGTAACTGTAATGCTTGTGAGTTCTTTCACAACTGATAGCATTGAGTAGTATGTTAAATCTTTTAGGTGACTGTTCACACTGCGGTCACATTGCAAAACATCTGACCTGTATCAGATTTACTACCACAAATGGCAGAAATTCCATGTGGTTTGTACTGTTCACACTGTCATGACAAAAACAGATCTGAATCACAAAAAAAAATTAAAAAAAAATAAAATAAATAAATAAAAATAATATATATATATATATATATATATTAGTTAATCACATGACAAACTGTAGTCTAATCACTCTGGTGTGATTGTACTGTACATGTTAGTGAGCTACTCAATGTCCGTCAAAACTGTGATCAGGCTTTTCTCCAGTGTGAAACTTCATGTGTCTATTAAGTGTTCTTTTGTGAGTGAATCTCTTTCCACATTCATGACAGGTGAAAGCTTTCTCTCCAGTATGAGTTTTCAGGTGGACATCCAGGGAATATTTCTGTAAAACTCCTTGGACACTGAGAACACAATGAAATGTCTTTCTCCACTGTGAATGTTTGTGTGTTTATCAAGGCTTGATTTTCGACCGAAGCTCTTTCCACATAGTTTGCAGGTGTAAGGTTTTTCTCCAGTGTGAAATCTGATGTGGGCATTAAGGCTGTGTTTTTGTGCAAAACTCCTTTCACATTGAGAGCATGCATAAGGCTTCTCTCCAGTGTGAATTCTCATGTGGTTTTGAAGTTTGTCTTTTTGATTGAAACTCTTTCCACACTGTTGGCAGGTGAAAGGTCTTTCTCCAGTGTGAATGTTTGTATGTTTTTTAAGGTTTGATTTTCGATTGAAGCTCTTTCCACATAGTTTGCAGGTGTAAGGCTTTTCTCCAGTGTGAATGATCATGTGGGCATTAAGGCATCCTCTTTCAATAAATCTCTTTCCACACTGTTGGCAGACAAAAGGTCTATTTCCAGTGTGAACTCTCATATGGAAAGTAAGGTTTCCTTTTCGAATTAAACTCTTTCCACATTGTTGACAGGTGAAAGGTCTTTCTCCAGAGTGAATTCTCATGTGGACTTTAAGGTTTTCCTTTCTGTTGTAAGTTTTTCCACACTGTTGGCAGGTAAAAACACTTCTTTTTATTGTCGACTTTTGTGCTTTTGTTTCCGTATTTGAGCAACTATATGATTTTTCTCCAGCCATGAAATCATGTTTCTCATGCTGGAGATCATCTTCCTTTTCGTTGAGTTCTTGACTCTCCTCTTTCAGTGTCATCAGGTCTAATGCAAAAAAGACAAATCCAAATTAACACCATTTTTAATTGCTCAAAGCACAAGCATCAAACCCAGCAACATTGAGATCTTAAACACACTAAACTATTAAAGCAGGAGTTAAATGTAATCGCAAAACCTATTCCCATTACTCAAAGTGCTAATAATAAAAACAAGCAATTGTATAATCCTATAATATTATATATATATATATGTGTGTGTGTGTGTGTGTGTGTGTGTGTGTGTGTGTGTTTTAGAGCTGGACATTTTAATGTGGATCAAATGAGTGAGTTCAGCTTTGAGAATGAAAACCAACCTGTTTGTTACTCAGTATTTATTAATCTATTAATTGGTTCATTGTTTAATCAGTTCAAGCATTTCTATCATATTTTAATTATATTTGTATATATAAAATCTTTTTAGTCCCTGTTTTTCAGTCACAGGATAAGCTTCTATTTTGGGCTTAAATATGAAAAGTAATATTTCTCTCTAAAGAAATTTAAAGTACACATATAATCAATGTTTTTCACAATTATTTAAGGTATCATATGATGTTCAGTTATATGTTACTTGTGTGGCCTACTTAAAATTTTGTATTATCTTATTATTTTATCTAATTATGAGCTAACAGCTGAAGAGAAATGAAATAGAATTAACCATAAACTAAAACAGCATAGTCTTCACTGTAAGAATTAAACTTGATTTGTTTATTATTACAGCTACAAAGGCTTTTGTCTTTTGTAGTTTGGTTAACATTACAGATGACAGAGGGAATAGTGTGAGCTGTTGTCGTTTTAAGAGCTGCATGGATCTAATATACTGTTAAACACATTTTCATTCTCAGCTGTTTGTGTTCACTTAAGACAAAACTAACGATGGTTTATGTGAATAATCATTATCAATAATCAAGTGCAGCATTTTGACAGTTTTGCGTGTATATGAGCATTTAGGCATGCAGTTTAAGCTAAAAGTTTACTTTATACATTTGTGCTCTGCTTTGTGTCGGAGCGCATGCACAGAACAGTTCTCTGTAAAAACACAAACACATAATTTGACTGATTTGCACAATAGGTTTAATGGAGGAGTGAAACCGCTCCACTGGAAAGGGAATGGGCAGAATGGTGCACACTAATCGTTTTATCTTGATTATTGTATTTTCATAATCGTTGGAAGCTGAAATTGTATTTCAATTAATTGCCCAAATTTCTTGCAAGAAGTAAATCACTAAAAGCTTTCTGCCTCTTGACTTATTGGAACAGAAAATTGGCACAACAGAGACTGCTGCATAATTAAGTGATTAAAGTGAATGCTTTTAATTTAGAAGCAGATATTGGGTTTAATGTTACAGAACAAAAATATTCAGGCTTATTCTGTATTATTGTTACAACCTAAAAGCATGATGTCATAATAACAAATGTCCAATGTGAACGCAGGATTTTATTATTTGTCTGGTCATGTGATCTCAACATGTCTGTCCACAAACCGCTTGAATTACGACACTCAGAAACATTTATCACAAATATCATTCATTTCTGTAGAGCTAAACATTTTAAGGATCAAGTCAGTTCAGCTTTGACAATAAAAAAACCAACCTGTTTGTTCCTCAGTATCTTCATGTTTGACTCTGAATGTTTCTTCAATCGTTGTGTCTTCACTCTCCTCTTTAATAAACACCATCTTTATAATAGTGTGTCACACGGATCTCAGTTGATTCAGGAGGGGTTTTCTCTGTGTGTTTGGACACTTTTGTCCTGTTTAAGATCAGAATAATTAACAGAAATTAAATTATTCTCAAAAATAAATGCAAAAAAACCCAACTAAATCTCTATGTGTTCACTACAGCGGTCAGTGCACTGGTAAGAGACTCAGAGTAATAGTTAATGGGAAATGACCAGACTAAAATAGATATTAGGCATTTATTATTTAGTTTTGGCAATCAATTATTTGTACATAAAATCTAATAATTACACTTTCATGAAAACATTTGCAGTTTGTAAAAGTTATCATTATACATGTGTGTGTTTGTTACCACTGAATGAGTCGATTCAAACGCTTCGAATCACTGAATCATTTTACCACTGATTCGGTTCAAATGATTCGGATTCGCATTTTCTCTCACTTTCTACTTGAAACATGGACTGATTCATATTTAAGGAGCAAATTGAGGGTTATTTCTGTTATTAATATGAGGGTGCACTTTACTCGCAAAATAACAAAGCATTACAATGTTATATTTAAGAATGACTCGTTTTTTGTGTGTAGCTTGTAAAAACGTTTAAATTGACAATAGTTTGCATTGATTAAAAAGCACAAACCTTTCTTCAGCCGAATCACAACAAATGCAGGGCTAGGGGCGCCGCTTTATGACGTCACATCACCAAAATAAAAGTCCCGTTTACACACTGATGTGTTTTATCTGCATTTCCACAATTATTAGCATGGTAAATCTAGAAACAATTTCCGTTTGTTAAATTAATGTACATTTACAACACTATACTTTGTGTTTTCTTACCTTGACATTCATACCTAAAACAACTGCTGCAAGTGTTTCTATACAAAGGCTGAATGTGTGTCTGTAAATCTGACATAAACTCTTTTGACTAATCAACCTCTTGTTATTTATTTACTTTTTCCCATTATTTGGAAAGTCACTGAGACACTATCATGGATTTTTTTTTTTTTCCTATTGTAGCGAATGAGAACACAAAAATGTATTTGCTGCAGTTTACTTTACAAAATCGACAATAATGATCTTACTTTCTTCTTTTTGTAATATTGAAGCCTGTACTCCAGTAAATTCCTTTTTGTTATTTAATAATTTGTATATTTTTGTAAATGTTTTAGGTTTGGTTAAATGTAACTCTTTGACAGAAAGGACAACATATTTAATAGGTAATTATATAAAAATGCATTTAAAGCTAGAAAATTTGCCTGTCATTCTCACAAATTAATCTAACAGTGTTTTTTTCTTTTATTTAAGAATTCCAGGTTAATATTATACCTTTGCTTAAAATAATGGTCTGGATATATATGTTTAACCATGACCCTGTCTGTGAAATTTAAAAACTGCATAATCTAATTATGAGATAACAAATGCCACATTTTTTTAAGTTTAATTTCACTGTTCACATTGTCAGTATTAAATATATCAAGGTTATATTGTCATAGAATCTTCTTTACATTATGTAGAATGATTTAATGTAGAAAACAGTAAATTGCAAGCATGGTCTTAAGATACCTGTCCTCCCTACATCATTTTCTGCAAAAAATTGTGTTATACAATATTTCAATAAAAAAAAATGACATTCTGAATTAATATTTTGATAATACAATTACTGTAGGAAACCGACATTGAAGACTGTGTGACTGCAGGAATGGATCTGGATGGATCATTCTCCTAATGACTGATGGAGATGATGCCTTTGACTTTACTGTGGTTCTGGAGGAAGATTATCCCGAGAGATGTCAAAGGCCTCCCCCATGCTGTAGCTCTACTAGTCGGGCTGATTTTTGTGCTTAATATTGATTTTCCCCAAAAAACTACATTGCACATTGAGGTCATTCAAAAGATTTGCATTGGAGGTGTAAAGGTGCATGGACTGAAAAATAGACTCATTCGGCAAAACAGTAGTGTGCTAACTGAAAACTATATGATGAGCACCTTTTTGTTTTGCATGATTTGCCTTTTGAATTTATGGTATTGTGTTTTGAAACAATGAATGTTAATTAATTTTGTCTTGACATTGGTTACCGCAGTACCAGTTGGATCTTGTTGGATTTTTAGACACTTTTATACTGTTTATACAGTATTATTGTATATTACAGTATTTTTGTGCAATATTATTGCTTATGCAGTACATTACTGTGTTTTATACTGTATTGTTTTTGCAGTACATTACTCTGTATTTTTGCAGTATTATTGTTTATGTAGTATATCACTGTATGCTTCAGGAGGTAACTGGTCTGGACCAGTAAGGAGGTAACAAAGAAATCTCAGTCATTTTCTACCGTTTCCATTTAGTATTAATTGCTCATTTCTGAATGATCAGCAGCAGATTTACCAGTTTTACACAGGCATTTTGAATGAATGCTGATATTTCTAAGTTTTAAAATTTCTATGTCTTCAGATTGACGCAGTTTCTGCTGTTTTTGGTTGGGATTTTATCAGTTTGAGCTGCCCCAGACCGTTTTTTTACTGGTCTTGCTTCCTTCTTGATCCCTCAGTTCATTTGGATACTTCTCATCTTCTATCAACAGTTCCTTTATTGAAAAAGTCTTGTTGAATAATTAATAAACATAGAAATATCCACAATAAAGGTCAAATCTTTTAAAATCTAGTTTATTTAACAAATTGATGAATTAAAAAAAAAAGTACTTTAAGTAAAAAGCAATAAGAGCAATTTTAATAGACAAAAGTGTAATAAAATTGGAACATGCATTTATTAAATTTTCTTTTACACTTCATTTTAAATCAGTTTTTTCAACATCGTTGTCATATTTCTCCATTAAAAAGAGGATCTGAATTTGTCAGTCCACATTTATAATTTTTAATTGTACAAGAAAGTGTGGAATAAGTTTTTTTAATGATATGCCCATGTTCACAGTTGTGTATTACAGTACAATCACACAACTCACTGTCTTCAGTACAACAAACTTTAGGTTTGGAGGATAAAGTGGAGTACTTACACTAGTCTCTGTGTGGCGTGACATTGTGTTTTTTGGGGAATTCTGTATTTATAAGAAGCCAGATCTGCTTTGCTGTAGTAGTTGAATCTCCACTGCAGCTCAGCTTGGGCTTCAGTAGTCAGCTGTACTGGGTACTTAATGAAGTCATTTGTTCCTTCACCTTTGAAATGAAAATGTTTATATATATATATATATATATATATATATATATATATATACACATACACATACACACACACATATATATATATATATATATATATATATATATATATATATATATATATATATATATATATATATATATATATATATATATATATATATATATATATATATATATGTTTCATATCATGTTAAATGCATGTTTGAGGATTCAGATGCCCCCAAATTTTTGAAAGGGGGTTGTTTTGGAAGTGGTAAAAAAAAAAAAAAAAATCCTGGAATCCTCTTAGGAAGTGTGTTTATCATTATCATTTACATGCATGCTTTACATTTTCAGTCATTTATCTTTATTTATCTTTATCTTTTTCTTAGCCTTTTTGGTACAAACAGAACAAAAACAAAACATTGTTGGTGGGTCACACTGTGGCATCAGAGCTTCTCCCTTGCTGACAAAGAAAGGTCTAAATAAATAAACGTCTTAGTCAGGACATAAATAAATGTAGACATAATGCAGAAATAAATACGAAATTAAGTAAATATTAAATGAACATGGAAAGAAACAATTGTGGACATGAACATTGTCAGAAATACATAAATGAATAAATGAACGAATGAATGAATGCATTTTTGAAAAATCAAATAATTCATAAGTAATTAAAATTATAAATATCACCATTTGTAAATATTAGTAAAATAATATTTTTATCATTTCATTCTTTTTATATATTTTAATGTGTATTTCACCAAGAAAAAAACCTTTGACATAAGTTTTATAGTCCATATGTTTCCCTGTAGATATCTATGCACTCTTTGGATTGTAGACACACAAGAGCGTGAACAGGACTTTTATTTTTGATCTTGTGGTGTGACGTCATAAGGCTGCGCCGCGCTCCTGCATCAGTGTATGAATGGTTTCAGCTGAAGAAAGGTTTGTAGTCTTAATCATTTAAAGTGTTCAAATTCATACACGTTCAGACTATTTTATATGGTTTACAGGCGATTTAAACTTTATAATTATTTTGTGTAACTTTGTAATATTTTATCTGATAATGAACGTTATTTTGGGTGAGTAAAGCACATCCACAGATCAGTCTGATTTCTCTCTCTGTTAGTGATTCAGATCAGAAACACGAATTACAAACTCCGAGTCAATTGAATCGGTTGATTCACAAAATGATTCACTGTTTCGAATCGCCGCTCGCTGAGAGACCTGCTGCTCAAAACAGTGTCAATACAACGAGAACAAACTCAAACATGAGAAATGACAACTTTGACAAACAATTGCAAATGTTTGATTGTTGTAATGACAACCTTTAAATACAATAGCAATTTTTAAAGTGTGTAATCGATTAAATGTAATATACTAATCATTAAATGTTAATCAAAACAGAATATAAAGTTAAAAGGTTTGAGTGTTTGTTAAATCAAATCATTTAAGTCCATTAACTATTACTCTGACTCCCTTACTAGTGCACTGACTACTGGACTAGAGCTGACTGAGATGCACACAGATTTATTTATTTATTTATTTTTTATATTTCTGTTAATTACTCTCATCTTAAACAGAGCGTTTCCAAACAGAAAAAAACTCCTGCTGGAGCAACTGAGATCCACATGACATACTATTATAAAGATGGCATTTATTAAAGAGGAGAGTGAAGACGTGAAGATTGAAGAAACATTCAGAGTCAAACAAGAAGATACTGAGGAACAAACAGGTTGGTTTTCATTCTCAAAGCTGAACTATCCTATGAACTGTCCTCTACATTTTCTGAATTCATTTGACTTTGTCAGGTGTTTTTCTACTCTGTTTGTCCTCCTGCAGCTTTCTTTTTTGAAAGAATTTCAGCTTCATTTTTATTCTTAAAGTTATTTTAGTGCTCTGATTTAAAAACAGCATTTGTAGACTTGTGTCTCATTTAATATGTAAATTTTAAGGTGCACCACTAGGATTGAGTAACATTTTTCATATGAAATGGTTAAATAAAAGTTTTGCATGTGGTCTAACTTGCTCTGATGTAATTATGACATATGCAAAATAAAGTCTGGTGACAGCCATCGCTTTCACTCGACTAGGGCTGCCCCCTTATTAGTTTACCGAATGTTAGTCGTCGAGAAGAGGCTTAGTCGACTTAAACTTTGTTATTTAGTCAATCACAGTAAAAATGTTCCATGTCATTGAGCAGATTGTTAACAGCTGGTCCTTGAGGTCTGCCTAATAATGATATATCGGGCAGGAAATAAAACATTTGCCTATCATTCATCAACCTCATATATGGCTTATCATTTGAATATCTTGGGCCAAAGTGGGTCATGAATAAAAGTTTATCAGAGTTAGAGATGGTCAGCACCACTCTTATTTTCACACATTTTCATATCAAGCTATCAAATACCATTGACATTTCAGACATTTAAAACAATTTTAATGGCAAAACTCATTTTCAGACACCAGCGAATTAACGTCTGAATTAACGTACTGTTGCAACCTGATGGGAATAATGGTCTAGACAGAAATATTACACACAATGCTAAAGACTGCAAATGCTAATTGCTACAAAAAACATGTTATGCTTATGAAAATACCAGAGACTGCTTGATGAAGAACTTAAATAATATATGATTAAAATCAAGTATTTCTTTGTTTTCAGTTTTGTTTTGTGTCCTCCATGTGCTTTTGTTTATACTGGTATTCGCATTTGTCATCCGTTTCATATAACTGTGATTTTCTGTTTGTGAGCTTCCTCTGTTGCTTTGGCTAAGAGGGTATCAGTGCAGTGGGACTCAACACCTCTTAAAGTTGCTTAGTGGATTTAGGATGTACTTGTACTGTATATTAGTTGAAAAACTTTACATGTTTGAATGTTTTGATGTCTGTTGTTGTTTGTCATTAAACTGCGGTTAACTTTTATTTGTCTTTTTTCACCTTAGACCTGATGGCACTGAAAGAGGAGAGTGAAGTACTAAATGAAATCGAAGAGAAAGATCATGATTTCATAAATGAAGAAAAATCTTTTAGTTGTTCACAGATTGAAAACTCCCTTAAGAAAAAGGACTCAAAAGACAGGAAGAAGTTATTTCACATGTCAACAGTCTGGAAAGTGTTTCAAACAAACAGAAAGCATTAAAAAACACATGAGAGTTCACACAGGAGAGAAACCGTATGGCTGTCAACAGTGTGGCAAGCATTTCGTTCATAGAAAAAGTCTCAAAACACATGTTAGGAGTCACGTTGGAGAGAATCCCTACACATGCTCTGAGTGTGGACAGAGTTTCCATCAAAAACAACATTTTGAAGACCATATGATAATTCACTCTGGAGAGCAACCCTACACATGCCCTCAGTGCGGAAAGAAGTTTAATTATAAAGTACGCTTTGAAGAACACTTTAGAGTTCACACTGGAGAGAAGCCTTTTACTTGCCAGCAATGTGGAAGAAGTTTCAACCAAAAAGGAAACCTTGACAGACACATAAGAGTTCACACAGGAGAGAAGCCTTTCACCTGCCAGCAATGTAGAAGTTTCAGCCAAAAAGGATCCCTTGACCGGCACATGAGAGTTCACTCTGGAGAGACGTCATTTATATGTGGTCACTGCGGAAAGAATTTCAGAAATAAAGCAAAACTTAAATACCACATGAGGTTTCACACATGAGAGAAGTGTATTTTTATGTAATCAGTGTGACAGTCATGTAATAACACCAGAGAGAAGCCTTTGCTGTAACATTACTGTGGAAAGACTTGCAGGAACAAGTAAAACTTGAGGTTTACAGAAGCACCTCTGCTAAGTTTCAGAATATCTGAGCAGTGAATTTAGGCTTTATTTACATCTGGGTTTAAAATGTTTGGTTGATTGGATCACAAGTAGACTGTATCTGTATCACAGTTTCTTTTGACCACTTCACTCCCCATTTTGTCAAGGGGAGGTTAAATGAATGGGATCTTTCAGATCTTCTGATCAAATAATATAAAAAAAAGTGTAAGTCTAGAGAAAACGACCAAAGAGGGAAATGAAATAATGAAGACTTGGTAAGCAGTGCTGGTGATAGTGAAAGTAAATCAATAAATTGAGAACGGGAGGAATTAAAAATTGTAGTGCAATTTACAGAGGGGTAATTGCATGAATAAATGAGTTGAAACAAGCAGATGAGATCAAGTGTAAATGGTATGTGAGCAATGATTTTGAGTTGCAATCAAATAGGAAATAAAATACCTAAATGCAACCTGGGCTGTTTTTTTTTTTTTACTGTAAACGAGACAAACTTATATCTAAAAGCATAATTACGACAACCGAGCTGTTTTTGAGATTGACCGTGATTTCGTTTTATGGTCAATGGCTGGTGAATGGGAGAACTAGGGGCATAACTTTGAGCGCATCAAAATCGACATTTTTAAAACATTAAGAAGGCTTGACACACCATGAAACTTTGCTCCAAGTATAGTCTGGGTCTCTACAGATGAACTCGAGCATTGAGAACATTGTTTGTGTACACAGAGTTTACTAAAAAGAAAGGTTTTGAACAACTCACTTTCACTGTTTGAGTCTCCGCTCGCGGCCGTCTTGCCAGTGGACTCCATATGAGGCTCTTTTTACAACTAGAAGGTTAATATTGTTTTTCACTTGCGACAAAACAATGAATTAGCCGTGCATTTATATGGAAAGGAGCCATCCATCTTTACTCTCCTCACTATTATATCTCATTCGGAGATTAACACTTCTTTACTGGCAAGACGGCTGCGAGCAGAAACTCAAACAGTGAAAGTGAGTTGTTCAAAACCTTTCTTTTTAGTAAACTCTGTGTTCACAAACAATGTTCTCAATGCTCGAGTTCATGTGTAGAGACCCAGACGATACTTCTAAGGGGAGTTGAGAACAGACAATAGAATAAAGAGAACATTTTGTTGAAGAAGTTTCAATATGCACCCAAGGAGGACAACTGTCAGAGTAGCTATCTCTGTTCCAAAAAAGGAGCTTATGTATATTGCAGGCCCAATAGTATTGCTGGAAATTGGGGAGTGCTAGGCCTCCTTTAGCCTTAGGGAGTTGTAAGATTGACTTCTTAAGGCGAGCAGGTTTATTTCCCCACAGAAATGAACGCAAATACTATCAAAACCATTAAAGAATGATTTATTTATGGAAATCGGTAAGTGTTGAAAAAGTTAAAGAAATTTAGGCAAAATAACCATTTTGACCAGATTTATGCGGCCTACAAGGATAGAGGCAGAGAGGCCCATCTACATATGTCTAACTTTGACCTATCCACAAGTAGTTGAAAATTTTTTGCAAAAAAAGTCTTGTATGAGTTTGTAAAAAAGACCCCCAGGTATCTGAAACCGTCAGAAGCGATCTTAAAGGGTAAGGATGATCGGGGAAGATTTTTAGCTTTAGAATTAACAAAAAAAAAGAGTTCACTTTTTTGTAAATTTATCTTGTAGCCAGATTGCTAAATTTGTCTAAGATATCCAAAATTGGGGGCAGAGAGGTTGTGGGGTTTGAAATAAATGATAAAAGGTCATCGACATATAGAGAAAGTTTGTGAACTAATCCATGACTTTTAATTCCCTCAAAGCTGTTGTGGCTACGAAGCCAGATAGCTAAAGGTTCTATGGCTAAATTAAAAAGTAAGGGAGACAGGGGACAGTCCTGTCGTGTCCCACGTTGAAGAGAGAAAAAAGGCGGCCGCATACCATTAGTGTGTACAGATGCTATAGGGGAAGAATAAAGAAGTTTAACCCAAGAGATAAAGCTAGAATCGAACCCAAACTTTTCCAGAATGAAAAACAAATAACCCATTCCACCCTATCGAAGGCTTCTCAGCATCTAGGGACACAATAATTTCAGGCGAATCAGATGGAGGAGTAAAGAGAATGTTGAGAAGTCTCCGGGTATTAAAAAAAGAGTGTCTCCCTGGGGTGAAGCCTGACTGATCATGAAATATTAAAGTGGGAAGAACACGTTCAAGGTGAAAACATAAAACTTAGCCAGAATTTTGAAGTCTACATTCAACAGCGATATCGGTCTATAACTACTGCATGAGGTGGGATCTTTATCCGTCTTAAGGCAAACACGTCTACTCCATTAGCCCTCTCTACCGGAAGTCTGGTGTAGTTTATTTAATCTAATTTAATTCAAATTATTTTTCCTGCTGTTTTTGTATGCCTCATTTATTAATGTAAACGAACCAGTTTGTGTAATTCGTTTGGAGTTCAATGTAATTTGTATTGTGATCACTAACAACTTCCTTTTTATTATTTCCTCATAATAATAATAAGATAAATAACAGGGTTCCTGCGGGGTCTTAAAAAGTCTTAAAAAGTCTAAAATTTCTAAATCACAATTTTAGGCCTTAAAAAATCTTAAATTTGCTGTTCTAGGTCTTAAATAATTTTACACAGGTCTTGTTTTTCCGATGTCCATGTAACACTACCTCTAATGCTCATTTAAATTCTCTTTTTGTTGTTTCCGTGGTGTTGTAGTTCTTTATTTCACTATTCCAAATATAATTTGCTGTATTTAAACTACAAATGAGACCAATATGCGATAGCCAATCAGCTTTCTGTTATTGGCGCAAGTCTCTCTCGGATTGTACCGCAAAAGTAAAATGGATTTAACTTTTTAGCTAGTGCAAGATTAGTGATACTTAGCTTGAAAAAAATGAATATAGGGCTTGGCTAAGGCCAGTTGCTAACAACTCTAGATTTTTTTCTCCCTCTGTGGAAGTTACTGCGTCTTCAGACAGAATCGCAGCAGCAGAATACTGGTCAAACTACCTTTTTCTGTATATAATGTTATCAATAATAATAATAAATATAGGTCGAGCTAGCTGACCGCCAGCCTTCGAGATACTTTTAAAATGTTTTTTTTTTTTTTTTTTTACTTGCCCGACTGAACAAACTGCCTGATTAAAACTGAAGTGGCAAAAAATAACCAGCGATGAATCGAAAGGCAAGAAAGATTCCTATTTTACTACATTAAACGTAAACAGAAATTGGTAATGGATAGAGTATTTCTGGTCTATTTGTGACATACTATAAAACAAATGAATGTAACAGCACTCTAAAGAAACACCCTGAGGTAAAAAAATTTAAATGTATAGTTTATTTATAACATGATATACAGTAGTTCAGTAATATACCAAGTGAGCCTTTTGCTGAAAATTCTCACAATTACAAATGTTACATTAATTTTAGCTCAATAAACAAGTAGTTAGTCAAGTAGTTACTTACATATTAGACTAAATATTTCCATTGTTTTGTTCTATTTCACCAACGAAAATAGTTCCAAACAAGGATCGCAGCAGAAGCAGAAGAACGTGGTGAGGCGCGCTTCGTTCCACCGCCCATTGGCTGGTGGCCAGATTCACTCTTGACACTCCAATACAGCTCTGTTGTGAGCAGAAAAGAATGCTGGAAGTACATGAGTCACTGACAGGGCCAAAGTAGCTGAAGCCCAAGGTTTGGATCCCATCATGTCATGAGAGTGCCGTCTTTCCATGCCGGCTGAAAAAAAATGTGAAGTTGCGACACAGGAAGCGCAAAGGCTGCAAACACGGTCCACGAGAAAGCACGCTTTGCTCCAATGCACATTGGTGTGTGGTCAGATTTAGTCTGCTATTGAAACTGCAGTGCAGCTCTGCTGTGAGCAGAGCACCCAAAAATACAGGTCACTCGGAAAGGTTCCCCTCCACGGAAATCTTTAGTAAAAGGCGAAAGATTTATGCGTCTATGAAGAGAAACTCGAGTTGCGTGCCCATGCGCTTGAGCATGTGCGCTCCCTGTGGTAAACCACTATGCTCACAAAGGGTAATCTAGGGTGCCGATAAGATTTTCATCTCCCCCTCACTCCAAATGGGAGGAGTAAAAGTTAAAAAGTCTCTTCCATCATCCATTCTCGCCTGCCACACAGGAGGCCTGGCTCTGATTCCCGGGCAAATGGAGGAACAGAGTTCTTTTAAGTAAGGGGTGTGTGTTTGCATGTGTGTGGGATTCTTTAAAATGAGCCTTGAAGGCCAAGACTGATTTGCTAGAAGGAGCTCCAAACTTTGCATATTGACCCGACCCCCCTTTCCCTGGATTTGACGTGTAACAGTTACGCACCATTACTAAATCCAGGGCAATGTGAAGGCCGAAGGTCTCCCAGCCGAGCATTGGTGGTTCAGTGGTAGAATTCTCGCCTGCCACGCGGGGGCCAGCCGTGGATAGTTGGAACACGCTGACAGCCAATGAAATGCAAGCTTTGTTGCCGCTGTCCAAGGTTTTGAATTACACCGACAACCAATCAGATTTTTTCACATTATTTGGGGTAAACGTCTGGACCGGGGTTCGAATCCCGCTCACTGCAGTTTTGCGCTCTGCTCAAATGTGAACTTAAAGCAAATGTAAACACAAAAAGACACCCTACAGCCTTCCAGTAAAAACGTTACATCATTATTTACATGAAACAATTATTTATATTTATTTTATGTGTGGTTATTGGCCAAAGTAGCTACAGTATTGAATCAGCACCTTGGACAGCATCAGATTTAATAAAACATATATAAATCTTACTCAAAATTCAATATTTATTTGTCATGTTATGTTTATAAATGTTTTATTTGACATATGTTAATAAATATATTTTATATTATATATATTTATATGTAAAACATATTTATATATTCATATATTTTATTTTTGTATTTACTATATAAATACTGAACTTTATAAATGTTATTCAAAATTCAATATATATTTGTCATGTTATTCTGCAAATTCCAAATGTACAAAATAAGGCAGCAACTTTATATTAAATTTATACATAATTCAATTTTTATGTATTTGTATAATAAATATATATATATATATATATATATATATATATATATATATATATATATATAATTTGCAACTGTAAATCCTGTAAATTTGTTTTTAAAGTTCACATGTTTTTGTGGGTACAAACAAGTGTGATGTATTTTAGTTGCATTTCTACTTTATTAATTTTATTTACTTATTTTTTTAAATGTGTGTTTATTGGCCAGTTTAGCTCAGACAAAATTAAGCAGAAATAAATGTTATTTATTAATGTCAGGTTTTAATCTACAAACATCAAATTAACAAAAGATTTAAAAGTAAAAAAACAACATTTTAATTTATATGACATAAAAATAATATTGACATGAGTTGTGGATTAAAAGGTGCTGAACTAGTTATTCAAAATTTCACATGAGAGGTATGTTAAAATCTACATCAGTTCAGCCTGAAATGTGTATATATTTTTCTGTATAGAGAATGACCATAAAGTATGTAATATCAGTATAATATGTTGCATTCAAAAATGTATCTACAAAATAAACAATTTAACCCACTATTCTAATTGATGATAAGCCAAATAGTGTTTGAAGATTAAATCAGGTGAGACAAGCTCTTTACTTAAAATCAATGTTTTATTAAATTGACTCAAACATGCCTTCAGTGGAATTTAGAGTTCTAAAACAAGTGTAAACAAAAAAACAAAAAAAAACAAAACAAGTATAACCAAGGAAATTATAGCTGCTGCAAAGCAATGGGAATGGACAAAAAGAACAAGGTCAATTAGATATATGTACACAAGCAAATAACAATCAGTTAGATTAATCAGTACACAATTTACAAACAGTTGCAATTTACCAGAATATGCTCCGTTTAGGTCTTATGTGCTAGATGTTAAGGACAAAAACAATGACCAATTAAAATGTAACTGAAAGGAATGGATGGAGCAACAGAATGGTGCGACATGAAAATAATGGATGATTACAATTAGAATTTCTATTGTCTATTTCTATTTCTGGGCAGTAAATGTATTTTCCTGCCACTCCAGGGATGGCCGTATGGATGTGTTGGCTGCGTGGTCCCTGTTTAAGGACTATGTGGCAGAATCTGCACAGGCGGCCTGCTCGAGAACAGCTCCAGCTGCTCATGCCATGGTCATGCTTAGGCAGAAGAACAAGAACGGGTGGCTGAGCTGAGGGAACTAGGAATTAAAAAGAAGTTTAAGATTTAAGAAAGACAAAAAAAAAATGGACAGGGTAAAAATAATTAATTACATGGTTAATATAAATTGCAGAGTTAATATGGAAATGATGGAAATAAATAAAATGACTAAAGCAGAGTTAAGACAACATCTTAGTGTCAGAGAAGTTTACAAAATGGAGGGGTTGTCTACATGTTGTTACATTCTTACCATTTTCACCACTGTCCTCAAAGGCAAGTGCTTTGTGTGAAGCGGTGCCAGCAGCACTTGTGCAGAGTTCTGAAACAAAGGACAGTCTTTATGTTTTGCATTTGAACAGGTTATTAGCATCATAGCACGATGACAAATTTTGGTTGTGTTTGTGATAACGATACTAAACTAAATCTGACAGGGTTTCTGCTGGTATCATCAAATCTAATGTAATACTTTTTATAATGCATTTATTTTTTTTACTGCCACGCACGACCCATATATAAATATTTAACATAAATATATAATAAAAAGGTGATTCTTAACTTATAGGTACTTTTTTGTTCTTTGGTCATTTTTTTTTTTTTGACAAATTCCTCTTCCTTTGTTAAGCTAAAATTAAAACCACCTTAAAAATTTTTTTACTACTTTACTATTATGATTTTTCCATACTTTTCAACCTCCTTTTAGGTCTCCTTGTTGCACACCCAGACTTTTAAACTTCAACAATGAAAATACAGTTTATAAATATTACTTATCTGGTAACTATTAATGTACCTGAATTAAGCACTAATAAAATAATTTAAAAATATTATAGTATTTAATGCGAGACCTCTATCAGAATTTTTTATACAAAATATAGCTGTCGCACAGTTTTGGTGTCGTTTCCACCACAACACTGTGTGTTTCTATGAAAATGTTGACTGACATCAGAGCACATGTTGGACATGGAGAAATTTAAATTTTCAGCAACAACAAATTAATAAACATCAAAGTAAATATTGCTTGATCAGTTAATATATTTATTATGTGTAATTTTCACGACATGCTGTTCCTTCAAAGGTGCTATTTAAAAGCAAAAAATGTTAGTTAAATAAGTGTATTTTAAATACATGAAATGCTAAGTATTAATTCAAAGCCAATCAGTGAAGCTATCTTCCATTTTTTCCACAAATAACCTACAGAAATGTCCTTTGTGGTGGAAATGACATTTATGGTTACAAAGTACAATTAATATGGATTAGATCGACAGTAGATTTGCAGGACTGCAAATGTTTCAATCCAGTCATGTTCCAGCATTGGTATGAAGCTTCCCTACAATTACGTTAATTCCATGTCATTTCCACCAACACACACATTTTTTTTAATATTTCAAAAGGTCTCATCACTCCTTAAACATTCATCCACAATTTATAAGATCATGCTCTACTTAATATAAAAATTCAATATTCATTATCTAATAAGATCTTACCCAAACCAATGTTTAGTTTCAGAGTGTGACAGGTGTACAGTTCATGATTTGGACCTTAGGGCAGTTAATTTGTCTCATTGACAACTGTATAAATATTTTACAATCTGAAAAATATGGTAAAACTAGTTACAAAAATGATCTTAAGACAATTCCTGAGTGACATAAGTTATTCTATTTTTAAACAACAGCTGTATATTGTGATGTGGTGGAAATTACAGTTGTTCATTGCAAAAAATAGTAAAATATAAACAATTTCTCTTGTAATTAAGTTTCAGACCTTAAAACTTGACAAACTTTTTGGGTCTGTGTAATGTGACTTTCGCAAATATTTATTTTCCTCAGCTTAGTTGAAGAAACGCGCATAAATATATAAATGGTCAAAGGTTTTTAATGTTTAAAAACAATTCTGTTCTGCTCACCAAGGCTAAAAAAAAAAAATTCTATGCTAGTATCTGTTAAAATGTAGTTCATTGTTGTGATAAAAGCTGAATATTCAGCATCATTACTCCAGTCTTCAGTGTTACATGATCCTACAGAAATCATTCTAATATACTGATTTGCTGCTCTGTTATGATTATTGGTGCTCAAACATTATCCATGGTTCTTCTTATTAATATTGAACACATTTTTTCCCCTTTAATTTTCAATTTTTGTGGAAATCATGATACATTTTTTTTAATTATTTGATGAATAGAAAGTTAAAAAATAACAGCATACATTTGAAATAAAATATTTTTTACCATAAAAGTTAATTTGTCCTTGGGAAATAATATATATTACTTTCTATTAATCAAATAATTCTGAAAAATAAAATGTATCATGATTTCAACAAAATTGTGAAGCAAAAACATATGTGTGTGTATATATTGATCATTAGAAATGTTGCAAATCAGCATTTTAGTGTGACTTTACTAAGGATTGGCATTATGAAGCTATAATTCAAATTGAATCACATAATACAATCACATATAATATAAGTTATATTTTAAAATGCATTCACATAAAAGGTGTCATAAATTGAAATTATATATTATATTATATACTATACTATATATATTACATATTATATAATATAGACTATTCAAAAACATTAAACAATCTTAATGATCCCAAACTTTGACCGGTTATATGTTTTAAATTAAGTGCCATTGAATTTGACAATGCAAAGATGATAGTCTTGGATATGTGAGAAAATCTTTATAATTTAAACTGCATCCCTTCTAACCTTACTTAAATCAGCATATTCGTGATATCTTCCCCTTAAATTGTTTTCTGCTGATTCATTCAAGAATCAATCAAGTTTCTGTCTTTATGAATGTATCAATGATTCATCGACTCAAAAATTATTTAACTAAAAAAAACCCGCTGATTTATTCTGTAACAAAACACTAATTATTACTTGTTATACTACAGGGCCGTTGAATGCTTGAATCTGATTGGCTGACGAACGTTCTAGAGGTGTGCATTATATTCAGGGATACGCACGGCGAACGTAGTTCCAGGCAGCTTTAGACCGCAGTGCATGTCTATATCACTTCGCCATACGATTTCAGTTATTTCAAAGGTCCTTACAGCCCAAAACAGCAAAATAACTAAAACCCACAATAACACTGGCCAAGCTAATAAATACAGTAAACATCAGGATAAAAACGACAGATTATTTCCATGTTTTTTTCCACATTATATTACGTTTTATTATGTACGGAAAGCACATACTATTTCTCTCGCCCTCTCTCACTCACCTCACAGACGCACACACATAATGTTAGTTTGCACTGGCGTTAGCATTCGCGCTAATGTTGTTAGCGCTGCTCTGACGATTAACAACTTAAAAACGACATGACAGCTCTCACACGCGAGGAAACAACGGCGTGGTCTTGAAGAAAATGAACTTAAAGTTTAACTGTTAGTAGAGACGATGCTGCCAGTCACCCTTGAGAGACACAGATGTGAGAGAGGTAAAGTCATACACTTAGTTTCTCTCCCTCACTCTTTCCGTCTGTCTGCTTGTCTGTCGGTCTGTCTAAACTTCATTATTAACGGCATTATTTTGCTATTAACAGCCCGAGCGTCGTTACTAGTTCTAAAATGATGTTTTGGAACTAGCAACGAAGCTGTTGAATGAGCTGCGTAAGAAATTAATCCTACTCACAATAGCGTTTTAAGGATAAAAACGGGACGAATGTCTTGAAATATATCATTTGATCGATGTCTTGAGGTGTGGTAACTGTAGTATAAGCGGAATAATTGACTTCGGGCCGTAGAATTCTACGAAAATAATGCACACCCGAGGTGTAACGGCCACTCCGCTTCGCGTCGTGACCGCATCACCACCTCGGGTGTGCATTATTTTCTAAGAATTCTACGGCCCGTCGTCAATTATTCCTTACTTAATTGAATGACAAATCTGCAATCGTGGTAATGTTCTGAAAACAGCACTCTCTTTTGGTCCGCTCATGTTGCTTAACTAGGCTACATCGTATGTAATTTTCTTGACTTTCATACTTTTAATGCCCTGCGGAAACCCTGTCTGATCATCAGCCCTACACTAAAATGGAAACATACCTGGAGTTGACTCAGGCCTCTCTGCTGAGGTCTCCTTCACTAGGAACATCAGTTCTGCTGGAAGAGCCACAGGTGTCTTCCCGTTTAGGCCTGGAGAGGCTGGAGCTACACAAACGTAAATAGACCAATTATTATATTTATGTAACCAAAATTAACTCAACATTTGATTACATGATCTAGATTACAGTGTTTTTACCATCAGCTGGTGATGCCTTCAATCCAGCACTTGTATCAGGAGTTGGTTTGGATAGTGCAGCAGATGGAACTATAACATACAAAACCATCAGTCATTTCAGAGTTTACAATATATGCTAGTAATAGTATAGTGTTGGTGTTAGTAGGAACTAAAACAGCCATATGTTTCCTTCTCCTGCCTGTCATAGATTTAAAATGCTTACATTTACACACTGTGTACCTTGAGACCATCTTACAGTTTTTTTTCAGTCGCTAACAAGCGTTTGTCCAAACAGTTGTCACATTTTCAAAACTCTAAACACGATTAGCACAGCATCGGCCTTTTGTGGCCATACCATTCACACATCGCTGCATCTCTCACTGCATCTGCTCCTCTCACTGCATCTGCTCCTCTCACTGCATCTGCTCCTCTCACTGCATCTGCACCTCTCACTGCATCTCTCACTGCATCTGCTCCTCTCACTGCATCTCTCACTGCATCTGCTCCTCTCACTGCTCCTCTCACTGCATCTGCTCCTCTCACTGCATCTCTCACTGCTCCTGCATCTCTCACTGCATCTCTCACTGCATCTGCTCCTCTCACTGCATCTCTCACTGCATCTGCTCCTCTCACTGCATCTGCTCCTCTCACTGCATCTGCTCCTCTCACTGCTCCTCTCACTGCATCTCTCACTGCATCTGCACCTCTCACTGCTCCTCTCACTGCTCCTCTCACTGCATCTGCTCCTCTCACTGCATCTGCTCCTCTCACTGCTCCTCTCACTGCATCTCTCACTGCATCTGCACCTCTCACTGCATCTCTCACTGCATCTGCACCTCTCACTGCATCTCTCACTGCATCTGCTCCTCTCACTGCATCTCTCACTGCATCTGCTCCTCTCACTGCATCTCTCACTGCATCTGCTCCTCTCACTGCATCTCTCACTGCATCTGCTCCTCTCACTGCATCTCTCACTGCATCTGCACCTCTCACTGCTCCTCTCACTGCTCCTCTCACTGCATCTGCTCCTCTCACTGCATCTGCTCCTCTCACTGCTCCTCTCACTGCATCTCTCACTGCATCTGCACCTCTCACTGCATCTCTCACTGCATCTGCACCTCTCACTGCATCTCTCACTGCATCTGCACCTCTCACTGCATCTCTCACTGCATCTGCACCTCTCACTGCATCTCTCACTGCATCTGCTCCTCTCACTGCATCTCTCACTGCATCTGCTCCTCTCACTGCATCTGTTCCTCTCACTGCATCTCTCACTGCATCTGCACCTCTCACTGCTCCTCTCACTGCTCCTCTCACTGCTCCTCTCACTGCATCTCTCACTGCATCTGCACCTCTCACTGCATCTGCACCTCTCACTGCATCTCTCACTGCATCTGCTCCTCTCACTGCATCTCTCACTGCATCTGCTCCTCTCACTGCTCCTCTCACTGCATCTGCTCCTCTCACTGCATCTGTTCCTCTCACTGCATCTCTCACTGCATCTGCACCTCTCACTGCTCCTCTCACTGCTCCTCTCACTGCATCTCTCACTGCATCTGCACCTCTCACTGCATCTGCTCCTCTCACTGCATCTGCTCCTCTCACTGCATCTCTCACTGCATCTGCTCCTCTCACTGCATCTGCACCTCTCACTGCATCTCTCACTGCATCTGCTCCTCTCACTGCATCTGCACCTCTCACTGCATCTCTCACTGCATCTGCTCCTCTCACTGCATCTCTCACTGCATCTGCTCCTCTCACTGCATCTGTTCCTCTCACTGCATCTCTCACTGCATCTGCACCTCTCACTGCTCCTCTCACTGCTCCTCTCACTGCTCCTCTCACTGCATCTCTCACTGCATCTGCACCTCTCACTGCATCTGCACCTCTCACTGCATCTCTCACTGCATCTGCTCCTCTCACTGCATCTCTCACTGCATCTGCTCCTCTCACTGCTCCTCTCACTGCATCTGCTCCTCTCACTGCATCTGTTCCTCTCACTGCATCTCTCACTGCATCTGCACCTCTCACTGCTCCTCTCACTGCTCCTCTCACTGCATCTCTCACTGCATCTGCACCTCTCACTGCATCTGCTCCTCTCACTGCATCTGCTCCTCTCACTGCATCTCTCACTGCACTTCTTTTATATGTTTGTTGTTTATGTGATTTACAATATTTGATGTACTATAAACTATAAAGCAAAACAAGTCAAATTATTTTATTTAGCACCACAAGTGGAATTTATTTGATTTCAATTCTGTTTCCTGACATTCCAATTCCAAATCCAATTCCATTCCAGGAAGTGAACTGGAATTTACCATTCATTCTCAATTCAATTCATGAATGGCCCCAATCCTGTTTGGAAACATGTGGCCTAACCCTGAAGATCGCAGAGATTGGATACATTAATTCTGTGCTTTTTTTAGTTTGTTTTAGCTATATAAGTAAAACTTAATTAAATCCCACAGACATGCCAAACCAATGTACTACCCTAAACACTACTCACTAGTCTGAGCAGGAGGAGCAATCTGACTCAGTGAACAAGCCTGCATTCAAGTGTTAATACCCAATGAAACATGAATGCAGAACAAAAATGCATACTTACCCTCATTGTAGTTGGTATCAATTCATCATGGCACGAATTCATAGTCCTTAGGACAGTTGGAATGATGCACATTCTCCCTGGGAAGAACAGCACTTTTTTCTGCATCTTGATCTACCATGAAAGAAAAACTGAATTTTAGGTTTATTTGTCAAAACCAATCAAACTCTTTACACTGTTATGTTATAACATATATGCCCTTTACGTTGCGCAAGGCATATATATATATGCACACACATACGGTCTGAGATAAAGTTATCAAATCAACTGTAAACATCTATAAATATTATTCCCTGTCATGCACAAGACTAGTTTTCTTTTCAGAATATTCATTTTATTATTAGTAGTGTATATAAAAATAATTAAGGAATATTCTGTCTTGTGCATGACAGGGAATACTATTTAGATATTTTTACAGATGGTTTGGTAGCTTCATCTCAAAAGGTTATGTTGTTTAATGGATGTGTATTATTTCACACATTGAAAGTTGTAAAATTATTATAAAGCCCATACATTTGTTTCTAAAATTAGGCTATTAAGCCTTGTGCAACGTAAAGGACATATATTAAAGTCTACCTTATCTAATTTGCACAAAGGATTTACAGCAGTAAGCTACCTTAGACAGTGCAATGTGTATCTGCGAGTTATCAACACATTAATACTGAAATCTATGACTGCGGTAAAGTTGGTTTTATATTCGCACATTCGGACTTCCGTGTTCAATAACTCTGTTAATCTGCATCAAAAAAGGCTATTTTTGGTCAAATATCATTACCCAATATTAAGAGCACAAACTACAACGCATTTTTCTGCAGAAGTCGGCGTTTTAAAGAAGCTGATAAACACGCTTACCTCTATGGAGTGTCGTGACGTCATCGCTCATCTGAGGGACCATCTACAAATTACGTTTCCATTACGGCAGCCTCTAACAATTCACTGTCCATGGTACTAAAGTCATCAGAGAACATGACATCAAAGATTTTAAATAGTTACATTTTAAATAGCTGAAACAAATCCATTAACATTAACAACATTTTAAACAATAATAAATGTAAATGTATTTTGGAATTGTCTCATTATAATTTTTTAATTGTACTAACTGTAGTGTCACACGGTGTATCAGGAGTGTTCATTATCTTGATCTTGTCTGTTACAATGAGTTATTTATTCATTTGCTTGGTCACACACATAACTGGTGTAACACGACAGTGTACTCAAGTAAAAACACCCCAAGGTGGCAGGTGTTGTCCAGCAAATGCGATATTCATATTTTGTTCTCAATTTATTATAAAACCTACTCAGCTGTGGATGCACAAATACAATAATGAAGATACATTTATGCTTTATATATATTATATTAGTCATGGAATCCCCGACAGCCCTCTGCAACTGGAGCGGTTAGCCAAGCTCAGGTCTGGGTGTACAAGGGTACCAGACAGAGCTAAATTCCCTCAAACGAAAGCAAAAGGAATTGAAGACATGGCAAACTATTCAAATGTGTTTTGCAGCATTCAGCAATGTAGCTAATCACAGACACAGAGATCTCTATGAACTAAGATTATAACCTTGTCCAACAGTTCATCAGAATTCTCGACCGTGAATCCGACTCGAGCCTGTCTTTTTTCCCCTTTTCCCAAAACAACTTAGGCCTATACTAATAATAGTTTCAGCTATTAAAATAGTTCAGTTTTTTTATGCAATGGAAATGTGATTATATATCTAGTGTCGTTTTTTTATTAAGTAAATTTAGAAAAACGTTTGGAGCATTTTTGTTTGTTAAATATAATTTTGTATAATAAATATAAATATAATAATAATATATAGGGGAGAGCGGGGCACAATAACTTCTTGAATTTCGCGGTTTATGTAAATCCACTTGGTGTTCAGAGTAAAACTTTTATCCACATTATTTTCACACTTGTCTAGTACAAATATATTGCATTGTTTCATATTTACAGTGTATACGTTTTTCGTTATTTACCTCAAAAGAAAGGAAGTGAAATGTGACAACATGCCCCGGAGGTGGGGACCGTGGGGTACATTGTAACATCTGAGGGGCACGTTGTAACACGACCATATGACAGCTTAAAATGTTATATGATCGAATGAAAAAAAATATATACACAACAAACTAAAATATTTTGTCAGTAAAATATACGTGTTAACTTTTTCAAATGAAGTAATGACGTTTTTAAAAAAATAAAAATGATCTAATTTTGGAGTTTGACAATGAACACATCGCAACAATGCTTTGAACGGCCCTGATCGCAACACACAGCTGTACAGTAGTTCAAAACAATGTGGACAAATAGATGAAACACATTTAGACATTCAGAAAAACACACACAGCTCTCATAGAGCACCAGACAAATAAACCAGCCAAAATGCTTTACATTTCTTGAAATAATAACTTCTGAACATTAAACATTGATTGTCAGCCTTTATTCACCTGTTTCTTGTGGTTTCTTATCAAAACCCATAAAAGTAAATAGTGTAAATTGCATCGCTAATGTCATAGAATAGCATAGTTTAATAACGGCGGGGCATATTGTCACACAGTGTTACAATATTATTCCCCATCTGCAGGAATATAAAACAGGTTAGTGTCTTCTGCTGGTTTGCCAAGCATTAATAAACTATCCAAACTGATAAACAACAAATTGGAGATTAAAATAACAGCAGAATTGTCTAATTTTAAATGAATACTAAAAACTGAAATGAAAAGTTTACTTCAGCCAGAAATATACGTTTACTTTGGTAAAATAAATATTCAGAGATACCTTCAAAAGGCTTTTGAATTTTGACGCACTTTTTGCTCTGCATAGTGTTGCTATGGCAACTAGTAAATACTGTAAATTTGGTTATGCTAGCATGTGTGGAAATATTTAAACCACGTTTGTCACAATTAACCCCGCGTTAGGTTGTGCCCCGCTCGATCACCCCTAATGTAGGCCTACGTTTTTTGAGCGCCCAGCAGAAAACTGATCATATTCTGTTTGATCATTTTGCCTTCTCAAATCATCACGACTTGCCTTAAAAAAAATTATAGATATAAAACAGTTCAAGTACTGAACAATTACTTTGAACGTTAAAAATAAATGTGCGCTGTTAGGTATCCAATAGTGTGTGCAGAGACGCATTTCCAAGAGTTTGCTTTGCAGGACATGGAGACGCCAGTGCGATCACTTGCAATTTTTTCAGTGAAAGTATCCATGTTATTTGTGTGCACTCAACAAAACACAAACAAAAAAGAAAACAAACATGATGCACGTTCTGCCGTCGCGTTATTGAACAGGAGCTTCACAACAAATAACGAAACTCCGCAAAAACATTCCTCACAGACAAGATAAATATATCTATAAAAAGCTTTAAATTATTACTTAACCAAATAAAACAAATTGAAAACAAAAACTCTTTCATTATGTAATCGGTAAATATGAATTTATCTCTAAATACGTGTCCAAAAAGGAGACTGGAGACAGGATCTTTGCTACACTGACTCAGAACACACTAGATTGCTAATAAATATTTCAGATATGTCCTTACTCTTTGTGGCAAGTTTCAGCCTATTGCATGCGCTTAAACGTAGATCTCTTTGTGTGCTGAAGGACAATAAACGCCGTCCAAACTGGTCTCAAAAGCTAAGTGAAGGCTTGTGTTCTTTCCCCCAACATAAAAAATATCAAATATTTCTAAAATATGTGTAAAATACAAAAATAATGAGAAGCCTAAAACAAGAGGCCTGATGCCTGAACTATGATTTGAAAATAGGCCTGAAGCCCAAGCCCAAGCCTAGGGGTGTTAAAAAAGTCGGGATTGTGGTCCCAGGCTGAAATGCAGCCCTCTAATGCACTGCAATACTGTAGTGCATTGTTTTAATGCTTACAGCCCATGTGCGTGTGTGTGTGTGTGTGTGTGTGTGTGTGTGTGTGTGTGTATATTACATACATATATAATATGTAGGCTATGTAATATATATATACACACACACATATATATATATATATATATATATATATATATATATATATATATATATGTAGGCTATGTAATATATATATATATATATATATACACACATATATATTTACATATATATATATACACACACACACACACACACACACACTGATAACACATACTTTCTCACAGTCAAGAATGAATGAGAATCAAGAATAATTTGATGGTAGTTTAGTAACAGAGAAGAACCTTATATGGTCTTTGTGAGGTTGTCAAAGTCAGCAAAATATCACTGTTTAAAATTGCTGTTAATTTATGGCAGTATTTTAACAGTATAATCCTGTTATATTCAAAAGCAGTGCTTTTTTTTACCGTTTTTTATAAAGTTTTTTTTTTTACAGTTACACATTTATTTTACAGTATTTTACTGTATTTGTTGCATGAAGGAAAGAAAACAGTACTTAACAGTATTTTTGAAACAGAAAATGTCAGCGAGCACATGTGGAAGTTCATTCGTCTTTATACTGTGACTTAACCGGTGAGTGCACCTTTGTCTTACTCCTTTTACACAAATGCATGTTTGCAATTGCAAATAACTGTAATAATTGTGGGTGCTGAAATTGTAACTGTTTTATCTGTCCATTTCAGTGATAAACTGGTCAATGTGCCAAGATAGAGTGGAGCTGGATTTCTGATTCAGATATTCCACGATTATAAGGTGAGTTCTATCAAAGATGATATACTATAAACTCTTCTGCAATGTAAGTAAGCTTTTAAACACTGTAGCAACAAAGTCAGATTAATGTCTCTGCATGCTGAAATTATCCAAATCTCGTCTGCTATTTTTAGCTTGCTATCTTATCATTTATTGTCTAATATACCTTCAATATAGACCTTCAATGTTGTGTTTGTTCTGACTTGTACATAACCGTATTCTGAGGGGAGTTTTTCTTAGTGTTGCTGTTTTGTTTCTTTAATGTTGGCTGTATTTTGGATTGCTTCCAGCAATCTGTGAGGGCATCCAGCCAAGTTTTCTGTCTGGGGTAGCTGCTGTTGCTGAGTACCAAGCTGAGGCTGCATGCATGATGGAATTCATTCAGTGGTTAGATGCTTAGATTCATATATTAATTTCTCTTCACATTCTCATTATAAACACTAATTCTGAATGTACGCATTTGTTTTTCAGGCGGATCATTGGTATAAATTCTGAAAAGGGCACCAAGGGTGGACAAGTCCTATCAAAGCAGATGGGAAAGGTCGCCCACAGTTTTGGATCAGTAAGGTTTTGAATCCTTTTTAAAGGAGACTTTTCTACTCATCAAGGGTGCATTTATTTGATTTAAAAATACAGAAAAAAAATACTATTGTGAAAATAGTTGTTTTCTATTTTAATATTCTTTAAAATATAATGTATTACTGTGATGCAAATCTAAATTTTCAGCATTGTGTCACATGATCCTTCAGAAATCTAATATGCTGATTTACTGACAGTTTTGCAAACAGTTGGGCTGCCTATTTTTTTTTTTTTTTTTTTTTTCTGAAACCTGTAATATGTTACTTTATAAATAAAATGTTAAAAAGAAGAGGATTTATTTAAAATAGAAAACTTTAGTAACAATAAACACCTTTTTCAAAGTTTGGGGTCAGTAATTTTCTTTAGAAACAGGTGTGGGATCAGGATACCATCAAACAGACAGAAGAAATAAAGTCACGAAGATCACTCTAAAATAATTAAATCACAATTCTAAAAGAAATAAAATGTATTCACATTGTGCTTAGTAGTTATTTATTGCAATATTTGGCATTATTTGTTTAAGATTTATTTTGTTTATTTAGTCCTTATTTTTTTTGGTAATATTTTATGTTGATGGTCCCTTTTGAACATTCTGTTGACAATAAGTAACGTGGCACCTCAACACACTCTCAATAGAGTATTAGTAGACAGTTTAATTAATATCTGCTAACTCTTTATTGTGATGGTCTTTCAACAGATAATCTACTGACTATAAGTAATTTTGCAAGTACATGTCAAGTTAATCTAACCCTAACCCTACCACTCTACTAGTACTCTACTAACACTCCAGTGAGAGTTAGTGGATATGTAGGTTCAACTTTACTTATAGTCAACAGAATGTGTTTAAATATTCAAAGAAGGAATTGCTTGTAATGTTCATATTAATCTGAGAATTAATATGAACATCAAATGCCAACTTCTCGTCAAGCCATATTCCATCATCTCTTTCGCCATCAACTGAAAGAATAAATAGAGTGGTGGTCATAGAACAACTATGTGTAAAAATAATGTATTTAGTTTTATTTGTATTTAAAGCTAATTTCAGATCTAATAAAGTAAGCTGTAAAGTACAAAAAGACTCCCGAAGGATTGTAATAGCTTGAGATAATGAAGATGCAGTTGAGTAAATAATTGTATCGTCAGCATAAAAATGAAACTTTGCAGATGTTATTCCTTACCTAGAAAATAAAATGGAAGGAAAACTAAATCTAAATCTTATCAGCCTCTCTTCACAACATGTCAGTAATTATTTTGTATAAAGTGATATTTTTAAGAACAGTTAAATGCTAATACATATTTAATATTTAGGGTTATCTCAATCAGAGGTTGGTGCAGATTAATGACTGTCCATGCCAAGGGCAAATGACCAAATACAGACATTTTCCTGTTTCTTAGAAAATAAGTTTTTTAAAGATTAAAATACACAATACATGCAATACATGTATGTATGAATGAATGAATAAGTGTAATGTAATGTAATTGCAATCTATTCAGAAGTCAATAAAGATAAGATAATGTTACTGGGGTCGTTTCAACCCGCTGACATGAAAACCCACCTGCAGCAACAGTGTAAAAAAAAAAAAAAAATGCATACTTGGCAATACTGATGTTAGCACAACAAACTGGAGTTATACTACACAAACTTTCATTTACAAACCATTGCAAAGTTTTCTGCATTTTTATGAACCTGTTAGAGTTTCATGTATCGTTATTTTGACCATTTAAAAAAATTCATACAAGAGCACTTCAGCCTGATGTCATTATATGTACCCATAGCCTAACCACAAGGTCTACACTTCACCATAATGGTAACCTTAAAAATTGACCAACAAAAACTTTGACTTTTAAATGTCAAATATAACAACAAACAACAAACTTTACTAAGTCTTTCCTTATCCCCCCCCCCCCCCCCCAAAAAAAAAAACCAAAAAACATTTAGGCCTCTGGTCCAGCCCTATACAAAGCATGCTGGGAACTAAAAATCCACTGCTTCCAAGTTTCAGTTATGTTGGTTTTGTAGTGTTACCGTTGTGGTGAAGAGTAGAGCCTGTGGTTAGATTGAGGATGGACAGCATAAATGTGAAACTACATGAACAATGTGTGGTTTGATTATTTATAAGCAAATGCGTAATGTGAGTTTGTAAAATTGTTTGAATTGCTGCTGCTTACAAAATTTTTTTTCAACAACAAGCATCAAAAACTTGTTTCTCAATAGAGCATATACTTTTTCTAGCTTCAATACCATGTTCAAGATGAGTGTTTGTTCATGTGTGCATGTGTATTTAGCAAGTTCAGTAACTTTAAACCATTAGAGTTCTTATACAAACGTACTGAGAAAATAAAATTTGTTAAATTGGGAAAACATTATTAGTATGCAAATGTGTGCTTGATGTAAAAAATTATTAATGGTTTATCTTCTCCTCCTCTCGGTCAGCTAGCCAGTATTAGAACAACTGATTGAAACAGTCAAGATGCACCCCTTCTTCCTATTTGTGAAATGCTGTCCATCGATCACTCAGTAACACCAATCACATATTAGCTTATGCAATTTACATTGCATTTGTTAAAATACACACAGATAAATATTCACCAGGTTGACACTGTTTACAGCTGGGCTTTAATACAAAGTGTGAGCTCAGCAGCTCTTACCTCAACAGAGCATATGAGTTCTGCATGGGATGAAATGAAGTCCTATACTGATCTGCACATTTGCTCAATACTGGGAAATATGTGAAAGTGAAGACAGAAGACATGCATCCATCAATGGCAGATCACAATTCTCTGCTAATTTTCAGCAGGTCATTAAAGAGGTGAATAAACAAATAGCAGGTGATGAGACACGGTTGGGAGAAGAGGACATCCCATATTTTTGTCAATGCATCCTCACGGTTTTATACCATTCAGGAAAACCTTCCTCAAAAGCTATTGCTCCAACCTGAGCCACATGTGAACCTTGATCAGTCTCAAGAAACGTTGATGAAGAAGGAACAACTGTTACGCCAGGCCAGCAGAGGGAGCCCTTACCCCCACTGACTGTTGCTGCTCCCTCTGCTGCCTCTATGGTTACTTCCTGTTTGTCTACCATAAATACAAGCTCAGGACACACACACTCTGCGAAGTATTGTTTTGCTCCAGCGGACTCTACCAAGCGTTTTCCATTGCTCCCAGGTTTCCTAGTCTCCTTGTTGTTCCCTAATTATAGTTCTGTTTTTGTTTTCCCAGTCTTAGTCTTAGTTTTCTAGTTTCTTGTTTTCATTTCATTGTTTCATTTGGACTGCCCACCTGGATTTTGACCTACGCTTGTTTATTGGATTACGCTATTGGATTGTCTTCACTGTTCATGTTTGCTGGTGTTTTCGACCCTGTCTGTCTGACTACGATCTGCTTAATAAAGCCTTGCATTTGGATCCTCACTCTTGGTCGTCCCGTTTGTGACAGAATACTTCGCCACACCCGGATCCAGCGGCTTTATCCACCAGCAGTTCACCATGAACCCAGCCACCCAGATTATCCGTCTCCGTCAAGGTGAGCGTCCCATTGAGGAGTACATTTTGGATTTTATTACACTGGCAAAGGCTACTTCAATGGATGAGGTCTGTTTAATAATATTTTTTCGTGGTGGACTTTCCGAGCCATTTGGTTCCCTGATGCCACTACACCAGCCTGGCTGGACCCTCCAGCAATACATTTATTTAGCACTGCAGTTGTTTGGCTCTCCGTTCACTATGGGTGTTTTAGAGGAGCTACAGCACAAGATGTCTGCCAGCTTAAAGCCTCAGCACAAGATGTCTGCTAACTCTGAGCCACAGCACAAGATGTCTGCTAGCCCCGAGCCTCAGCACAAGATGTCTGCTAGCCCAGAACCACAGCACAAGATGTTTGCTAGTCCTGAGCCACAGCACAAGATGTCTGCTAGCCCCGAGCCTCAGCACAAGATGTCTGCTAGCCCAGAACCACAGCACAAGATGTTTGCTAGTCCTGAGCCACAGCACAAGATATCTGCTAACCCCGAGCCTCAGCACAAGATGTTTGCAAGCCCAGAGCCCCTTCACAAGATGGCTGCTCTTCCAGACCCCGCTCACAAGATGGCTGCCTTTCCTGAGCCTGTTCACAAGATGGCCGCCCTTCCTGATCCTGTTCACAAGATGGTCCCCCTTCCTGATCTTGTTCACAAGATGGCCGCTCTTCCAGACCCTGCTCACAAGATGGCCGCCTTTCCTGAGCCTGTTCACAAGATGGCTGCCACCCCCAAGCCTGTTCACAAGATGGCCGCCATCCCCGAACCTGATCACAAGATGGCTGCTGTTCCTGAGCCAATCCCCAAGATGGCCTCCCTTCCCGAGTCTGTTCACAAGAAGGCCACCGTCCCAAAGCCCGTTCACAAGATGGCTCCCGTTCCTGAGTTCCTGGTCAAGATGGCCGCCACGCCAGAGCCTGCTGCAAAGATGGCCGCCACGCCAGAGCCTGCTGCAAAGATGGCCGCCACGCCAGAGCCCGCTGCAAAGATGGCCGCCACACCAGAGCTACCACCCAAGATGGCCGCCATGCCAGAGCCTGCACCCAAGATGGCCGCCATGCCAGAGCCTGCACCCAAGATGGCCGCCACGCCAGACCCACGTCAAGCCATAATCCTGATGCCAACGCCTGCTAATGCTACGTCAGTCAAGCCAGCGCCTGCTCACGCCACATCAGCCAAGCCAGCGCCTGCTAACACCACATCAGCCGAGCCAGCATCTGCTAACGCCACGTCAACCAAACCATCGCCTGTTAACGCCATGTCTGCTGCTCCGGTACAGTCAAGTCACGACACAGCTCCTGTTCTTGTCAAGTCAAGTCACATCATGGCTGCTGTCTCTGCAAGGTCAAGTCAAGTCACAGCTGCTCCTGTCACGCCAAGTCAAGTCACAGCTGCTCCTGTCACGCCAAGTCAAGTCACAGCTGCCCCTGTCACGCCAAGTCAAGTCACAGCTGCTCCTGTTACGCCGAGTCAAGTTACAGTTGTTCCTCTCACGCCAAGCCAAGTCACAGCTGTTCCTGTCATCCCAAGTCAAGTCACTGCTATTCCTGTCACGCCCAATCAAGTCACAGCAGTTCCTTCCAGGCCAAGTCACGTCTCGCCCGAACATCCAGAGCCGGGACATGTTTCGTCTGATCTACCAGAGCCTTCGCTCCCAAGCCACGCAGAGCCTTCACTCCCAAGCCATGCAGAGCCAACGCTCCCAAGCCATGCACAGCCAATGCTCCCAAGCCATGCAGAGCCAACGCTCCCAAGCCATGCAGAGCCAACGCTCCCACATCACGCAGAGCCAACGCTCCCAAGCCTCACGCCCACTGACCCGGAGGGCATTCCTCTGCCAACTGCGCTACCTGCTATGGCAATCGCCATTTTGAGTGTGTGGGCTGTACACTGCGCCCCAGTGCCCTCTTCTGCCCAGGAGTCCGCCCACAAGTTTGCTCTGGAGACCTCATCTACACGCATGTCCGCTGCGCCTATACCTCTTTCGGAGGTGGCGTACATAGCGGAACTTCACGCTCTGCCCGCACCGCCAAGACTTCACGTTCTGCCCGCACCGCCAAGGCCTCACGCTCTGCCTGCACCACCTATGCCCCCTGCTCTGCCAGCTCCGCCAGGGTTCCTTGCTCTGCCTGTTCTGCCAAGATTCCGTGCTCTGTCAAGATTCCGTGCTCTGTCTGCTCCGCCAGGACTCCCTGCTCTGCCTGCGCCGCCAAGGCTTCACACTGTGCCTGCACCGCCTAGGCTCCCTGTCGTCTCTGACACGACCACGAAAGCCATTCCTGAAGTTCTCGTCTGCCTAGTCACGACTAGGGAGGCCACCTTCCCCCATGAACTCTCTACCTCTCTCCTTGCTCTGTCTGCCTCCTCTGTCTCTGCTCTCCCCAGGTCCCAGTCCATGATGCGGCCTCCTGTTCCGCCCTGGAAGGCTTCTGCGCCTCCTGTTCTGCCCTGGAGGGCTCCTGCGCCTCCTGTTCCGCCCTGGAGGGCTCCTGCGCCTCCGGTTCCGCCCTGGAGGGCTCCTGCGCCTCCTGCTCCGCCCTGGAGGGCGCCTGCGCCTCCTGCTCCGCCCTGGAGGGTTCCTGCGCCTCCTGCTCCGCCCTGGAGGGCGCCTGGGCCTCCTGTTCCGCCCTGGAGGGCTCCTGCGCCTCCTGTTCCGCCCTGGAGGGCTCCTGCGCCTCCTGTTCCGCCCTGGAGGGCTCCTGCGCCTCCTGTTCCGCCCTGGAGGGCTCCTGCGCCTCCTGCTCCGCCCTGGAGGGCCGCTCCGCCTCCTGCTCCGCCCTGGAGGGCTCCTAAACCCCTTGCTCCGCCTTCGGCTCTGCCCTGGAGGGCTTCTACGCCTCCTGCTCTGCCCCGGAGGGTCGCTAAGCCTCCTGCTCCGCCCTGGAGGGCTCCTAAGACTCTTGCTCCACCTCAAAGGACTGCTCTGCCTCCAGCCCTGCCCTGGAGGGCTCCTGAATCTCCTGCCCTGCTCTGGAGGGCCTTTGCCCAACCTGTTCTGCCTCAGTCTCCTGGCCCCCCCACCGCTCCCCTGGACTGTTTCTTCCTGTTGTTTTTTGGAGCGTCTGGAAGCCGCTCCTTGGAGGGGGGCTATGTTACGCCAGGCCAGCAGAGGGAGCCCTTACCCCCACTGACTGTTGCTGCTCCCTCTGCTGCCTCTATGGTTACTTCCTGTTTGTCTACCATAAATACAAGCTCAGGACACACACACTCTGCGAAGTATTGTTTTGCTCCAGCGGACTCTACCAAGCGTTTTCCATTGCTCCCAGGTTTCCTAGTCTCCTTGTTGTTCCCTAATTATAGTTCTGTTTTTGTTTTCCCAGTCTTAGTCTTAGTTTTCTAGTTTCTTGTTTTCATTTCATTGTTTCATTTGGACTGCCCACCTGGATTTTGACCTACGCTTGTTTATTGGATTACGCTATTGGATTGTCTTCACTGTTCATGTTTGCTGGTGTTTTCGACCCTGTCTGTCTGACTACGATCTGCTTAATAAAGCCTTGCATTTGGATCCTCACTCTTGGTCGTCCCGTTTGTGACAACAACATTCCCCATCAACCATTTCCAAATAATTTTTCTGTTCCACAAAAAAAAAAAAAAATCCCACAAAACTGAATCCACAAGGATGTGACACAGAGCAAGAAAAGTTTTGATGCATGTCAGCTTCCTGCAAAGGTACTCCATGAAGAGGAAGAATTAATGAAGTATTTATACAAAAATGAAAACTATTTATTAATTGCATATATTAAAGTCATTCATATCATTACAGGTCAACATGCTATGGACTATGGATGAAGCCAGCTGGTTGTAGCCATTGTGAAGTCTCCTGGCCAGAATCTGGAGTATCGTTCCATCACAAGGAATTCCAAACACTGAGCCCACATTGAATGGCTATTAGGAGAGGAACACATATCAAAACAAAAATATAAATGCATAATTGTACCACTAGGTTTGTATTTATGCTTCATAAGTATAGTCTTCAGTGTATGTAATAATTCAACTAATTTAATTCAAATTGCAATGCTGTATCATTTTTAGACTATTGAGTGCTATTTTAGAACTTTGCTTAATATGAAGGTGCAAATCTCTACCAGCTAAGCCATTACACCACAGGCGTCATTTTAATGGCACAAGGGAACAGGTGGCACAGCAAGATTCTTAATTTTTATATGTACATTACACAGACATGATCATTTACATTTCTGATAAACAGGTCACCTTTGAGCAATATGTTTGGCTCATCACTTTCATAAATATCAGCAACATACATTGTAGCTTTGTGGTAAGTAAAAAGACTGTAATACAAAGACTAGAAATGCAAATGGTAAGGTAGTATATATAAACATAGAAATGCCCGTAAATGTTTGATCTTTTCAGTGACATTTATTTGACTTAGTTGTTAAAATTTCTTTATTTACTTTTCTCCAATTTAGTGTCTACATGCTCACAGTGACATAAATTTTAATACGTGACACTAAAAGTGGAACAAATGAAATGAAACAAGCCAAACAGACATGCAAACAGGATTGGGTATGATAGTTTATTATAAAAAGTTATGTTTAGCTCCAATATGCTAATAATGGTATATTAGTATAGTTGGTGTTGCTTAAGACCACCATTAATACACACACTGCATTTTTCAAAAACAGAATTTTTCCAAATGAGAAGAAATAAGTATGGAGCAGAAGACTTGGTGAACACTAAGTGGAAACCTGACACAATCCAACATTCATTTCATGAGGATGGTTCTAGCTGTGGTGTCTTTGTGATGCTAGTAAATGTAGAGGGAGAATGGGTTTACATTAACTGTCCTCACCTTTTCCCATGTGAGACTGTGTCTATTCATTTCCACTGCTGTCCTCCTAGATTGGCCAGGTGCTGGAAGAGTTGCCAAACAATTCTGACAGCATTAATAACACCCAAGGAGCGGCCAACAATTTGGCCAAAGAAAGTTTGCTGACTTTAAAAGAACAGTTTATTTCCATGTCAAAGAAAGAGAGATGAATTATAATACTACATTCAAATAATTGCAGTGTCAAAAGAGGAATGCTGCTCTGTGTGGAGAAAAAGAAAGAGCCCACACAGAAGCAATGCATACAGGTTTTCACTATGCCATTTCTGCCTGTTGACTATGTGTGTTAAGGGAAGACATGTGTTTTCACAACTACATTTAATAATTTCAAAACTTTTTAAATAAATCTAACAGCATATCCTCTTTCCTTCCAGATTCCAGAGGTGGTTTCATGTTTAGTGCCTCAACATTAATATGCCACTAGAAGAACAACCATGGATTTGTGATTTGTGTTTATAAGCTGTTCAGTTAGAGGAGCTTATGCTGAAAGTGTGTTTACATTGTAATAAATATGTATTATCTATTTGATATGTTATAGAAATACATTTTTTATTTAAATATTTTTGTATTCTGTTTATGTTTCATATAGTGCTTGTCTTCTGCTGGCCTTTTATGTGATGCAGTTTTTAGTAAGCACGCTTGGATTTGTGAGGGAGAAGAAATTGTGACAGCTGATCTTTTGTTAGTTTACTTTTTATTTAGAATCTACAAAATGCAGAAAGAAAACACCTAAAATGGCTCTTTACTAATTACAATGCAAAAATTCTAAAAATAGTAATTTACAGTTTTTTACAATCGTTTTTGCACTAATAACTGAACCATAATGTCATTTTTCAAAACTCTAGACACATAATACACAACCAATGATCAAAATGCAAATTTTTCAAACCACTTAACACATTTTTTCAAATGCTTGGATACAATACACATAAGCAAAAGATAATTTGTTCATTGAACTTAAATCACCTTTTCAAAATGACACAACTTAACATCAAAGTATTACTATTTCAAAATGCAACTCACACATTACATCTGAGATGAGTGTGCATTCATTTTGTTACAAAGATTGAACTATCAGTTGATACATCTGCTTAAAATGATAAGTAACTGTTGCATTACCCTTGAAGCATAGCTTTTATGGAAAATAGTGCATGTTTCAGGAAAGATCATTTGACACCAGTTACCGCAGAATATGACCCAGATGGACCACACTACACTCTCAGAAAAAAAGGTACAAAACTATACCTTTTAGGGTACAAGTAGCTGTCACTGGGGTGTTACCAAGGGTACAATTTTTTGGGTACATAATTGTACAATAAGGACCCATTGTGTACCTTTAAAGGTACCTTCATATGTTTTGTTGCCCAGGAACAAAATTGTACCTCTGCAGTACTTTTTTTTTTTTTTTCCGTGTATCTATGGATGCCATATTTCATTCTTTATCAGATATGGTTTCTATGGCCCCATGTACCTCTTTTACAGAACACATTTTCATATTCAACATTACTGAATGCAAGATGTCATTTTAATGTTATTGCTTTTGTGGTTTTAATGAGTTAATGGCTACCCTGGTAAAAAAAAAAAGAATGTATAAAGAACGTTGGTACACAAATTAGCCCTGCTGAAAAAAAAAAAAAACATCCAAAACCAGCCTAGGCTGTTTGGCTGTTTTTAGCTGGTCATAGCTGGTCAGCAGGCTGGTTTTAGAGGGGTATCGTCCACTTTTCTGTCTGGTCAGGCTGGGAAACCACCAGCTAAAACCAGCTAAGACCAGCCAACCAGCCTTTTTTTTTTCAGCAGGGTACAGTATACTGTAAACTGTATTCTGTATTCCGTACCCTGCTGAAAAAAAACAGCTAAAACTTTGAATCTATTTTTATCCTTTAGAAAACCTATGCTGAGATTTATAATAAATTTATTGATTTACTGATAAAATAAATCATTTATTTTATCAGTAAATTCCACATTACAGTATTTCAATGATACCACGATCCCACTGTGTCTGTACTGTTCTCAGTCTAAAGTAAAAAAAAAAATGGAACCTGAATCACATATTTTGTACAACTATATTTAATGATTGTACACTCAAAAAAATGATTCTTTAAACTAACTCAATTCAATTATGGACAGTGGTTCCAAACAACCAAATTGTTTATTATTAACATATAAGGATTTTTTTCAATCTTTTCAAAATTATTCTGTTAAGACAACACAATTGAATTAGGAAAATCAATGTGAAATAGTAATGTCCAACCAAATCAATGTAAGCAATGTCCTTTAACTTAAAACCATTAAGTTTAGTCAGCTTGTTTTGGTTTACTAAAAAATAGGCCAAAGAGCTCATAATTTATTCATGTCGCAATGCATGATGGGAGTCATGGATGAGTTCTGATTGGCTACAACTTGGTTTTTTGGTGGTCACCGTTGTTGTGATTCTCACACTGATTCTTCATGTCTGTGTGTCTAAAAGCAAAAAAGCTTTTTTTTTCTTTCTTCATCTGTCTCATAAAGCCAAAACTGACAGATCTTTTGTTCACAGTTCTCTTGAAATCTGTAAGGAAAACCTAAGTCAAGTACTTAAGTCACTATATGATGATAGCTATTTTAAGTACAGTCAATGCTACTTGATGACTTTTGTTCTTGGCTTGTCTAGCTGTTATAACTCAGTAAAAGCAGCCAAACAAAATCTAACATTGAAGATTTAAGGGTCAAGAGCCCAACTAATGCAAACATTGACCACTATAATGGTTGCTTAAATTTTTTTTCCCTCTTTTGGTGATTCTGCTTATTAACATCAGGTGTCTGTAATAATGATCAATCATGACGACGTGTCTTCATCAAATACTTTAGAAATTGTCACATCCCGTTTTTGAATGGTGAAATTAAACCCTTTGCGTTACTTTAACAATTCATAATTAAGTAAAGTGGATAATTAAACAGCTTAAGTTATTTAAGCACAATGCAATAGTGTTTTGGCGGACAACAAAATATATATATGTTGTTTTAAAATAAAATATTTAAATAAAACCAACAATGGCACAAAACCATTTTTTTGAGTGTACTAGCAAAACCACATTGAAACTATGGGTAACTTGTGTATGGGTGATCTAAAGTAATGTTCCTATAATATTTCATAATAAATTCGTTTTTTGAAACAATGCTTCTGCTAATGCAAGGCTTCTTTAAAGATATGAACGCAATATGCAAAGTTTTGAACACTGGACAGCCTGTGTTACAAATAATGACTGTTTTGAGTTTTGTATCTAGAGTTTTGAAAAATGACATTAAGGTTCAGTTATTAGTGCAAAAACGATTGTAAAAAACTGTATCTGGCCGTGGAAACGTGGCCAGACTGCAGGAACACTGCATTTTGAACAAGTTTTGGAGCTGTTTGTTGAGATCTCTCTATAGCTCAAAATGTTAAATGCAATAAATATGTCTATCTCCATGGTGTAGTGTATTCTTTGGAGTGTGCTTAATCACATTTAAGTGGTTTGGGGTTAACTTGGATAACCACCAAAACGTTACAGAAACGTTAAGGTGCAGTTAGGATCATTCAGCACCACAGACTTGGACAGCGCCATGGCATAAAAACATAGCCAATTTTTTTTCTAAAAATGAAAAATGTCAACCTCATTTGAGGCTTAATGCTTAGCTTACTTTGTAACTTAAAACTTAATAGTTATTCAATAACTATTACAGACACATTGAAGGTTTAATGTGAAACTGTACATTGCTCATAATGGGTATGAAGTTCTGAAGCAAATAATTCCTCTATAAATAAATCCAAAAATTAAAGAAATTACTATTTTCAGGCATTACAGTAATAAACAAATGTAGATAATGTAATATTTTGATGGAAGTTGTGTCAATGAAGAAACCCATTAAATTATGGTACATATTGAACATCTACCAATAAAATGTTGTGCAAGATCAGATAAATGTTTAGCAACTAGTTTTGTAACAATGTGAGCCACTTTTCAAAAGTTGTGAATAAATTTGAATACATTGAATACAGAGATGTTAGAAATGGTTCATTTAGAGCAAATACTTTGAAAAATTCTAAAATGTCGAAGACAGTCAAATAGCCTACATATTTAGCCACTTGTTTTAAAGTGGTGTGACCTTCTTTTCAAAAGTTATTGAACTGGATGTTGTGCCATTGAAGAACCCCACAGAATACATTGATGATAGAAATTAAACAACTAGAGCAAATAGTTGAACATTAAAGACTTGTAGTGTGTTCTTTAGGATCAAATGAATATTTAGCAACTTATTTTAGATCATTGTGACCTTCTTTTCAAAAGTTATTGAACTGGATGTTGTGCCATTGAAGAACCCCATAGAATACATTGATGATAGAAATTAAACAACTAGAGCAAATAGTTGAACATTATAAAAATGGATTCAGCCAAGCAAATAAATAAGGAAAAACAGTTGTAAAATGAAGACATTAACTATGTTCAGGTGATTACAGGTAATTTGCCACTTATCTTGTTCACAAATTACAATTCATGTAGGCTACATGATTTTTTAAATTCTTTTCAAACACAATTATTATAATGCAATTTTTTATTGTTGCTGAAGGAAAATCTATAGCATTACAAGAAATAATGTTGTTTGCTGGTACATCTGTAGTTGGCTAAAATGTAGTTGTCTGTTTCCACACAATGAGAAAAAAAATTGCAACTTTTTAGACGGTCCCTATCTTGTTTGCCAAAATACGTTTGACATTCAGTGGACGTTCGCAAGTAAGTATGCCATTAAAACAATACTTGGCCATTTTGGTCGATTGTGAAAAATGTAGTAGGTTGACAATTATGTCGCTCAACAGAATTAGCAAAAAAATACTTTATTGGACATATAATTAGAAAGTTATTGAACGCGGAAGCCCGAATGTGCGAATATGAAACTAACTTTACCGCAGTTTATTAACAGCACCAAAAACTTAACCTATAAGGTAATATATATAAATACAGTAACTTACCTTTGATAGATGTGCTGAATAGAATGAACGAGGCAGATCTTCACAGCGGCTGCGTCCGAAATCGCCTACTCAATGAGTAGGTACTTAATTTCAATAAGTACTTACTTAACGAGCGCTAAAAGAGTACCTACTCAACAGCCAAATCTCGTTGAGTATGGATGCGTTCCGCCATGTTGACGTTATCATGTGACCTATGACGTTATAACAAGCGCAACATGAAATGATATGGGCGACGGATTTAATTCATCTATCTGTAAACATTTTGATGTTGATGAAATTTGCTTATTTTGGATTGATTGAAGTTTTTATATTTTTAACAATACTAAAATGACTAAAACCCCCAAATTTGTTGTCTTGAATATGTTAATGGGCAAAATTGTGCAAAACTAGCTTAGATCTGATTTGTTTTCCTTTTTCTTGCTGAATTTCTCTGTCCTTTCATCCCTGAAACTTAAAATAATAATAAATAACAAAAACAACAAATGCGATTTTTAATAAATTTCGATTTTATGAATATTCAAATATATTTAATATTTTTTTCTGTATCTTGTACTATGTATGCAAACCTATTATAGTTATGTTTTCTGTCATGATTGTTCTTTGTTAAAGATACTTAAGTCTTTCCCTGAGTTCGTATGGAATTATAAATTCTGTATTACTAAAAATGTAAGTATTACTACTTAGAAATTAAAATAACTTTAGACTGCATTGTTAGCCCACTCCAACACTTACCAACAATAATAAAGATAAATGCTGAATAATAATTAATGATATTTCTAGTTAAACAAGCATAATGTTTTTTTTTTCTATGAAGTAATGAATAAATGCATACGCTTATGAAAATCTTATATTTTATTTACTGACAACATCAGGAAACATGAATAAATTAGTAAAATAATAAAAGTAACCATGAACATAAATAAATACACATGGAACAAAGCTTTATTTAAACATATTGGTCTTTTAGTCTTTTTCTACTGAGGATGAAGAGACCACTGCAACATCTGGTCCAGATGAGGCAAAGGGCAGGTGGAGTGATGGAGGGTCTCATCGATGGCACTAGACCATTTCCAGGATGCTTCTGTGGATTTATCCTTTCTTACTGCACACACCAGTCTGCAGACATTTCAGATCATAAAAAGATGCACAAATATATTACAAAAGCTGTCATTTTAACAGCACAATGTCATTAGATCTCTGTATTGGAAGTTACAAAATGATCAATTTTTCTTTTCCCCAAAAATGCTGCAGTCACCTTTCCTTTCAGGTCCTGCTCCACAAAAGATCTGCAACAAAGGCACATAAATCAAGAATCAGAAAAGTTCTGTTATAGCTCTGTTTGAAATGAGTTTGAAGTTCAGTTAGGCCTACTATATTTACATTTATATTTACATTAATGTAAAGCAGTGACAGTGAATTCTCACATGGCGTCCATCACTTATTCAGAAGTTTCGTGTTGTGATGTGCTCTAGAACATTTTCCTGTCATTTGTTAAGTAGACATTAATGTCTTTAAAATGTATGTTTTATGTAAATCCGCTTTTGAAGACGTACGTGTATTTCCTGGAGTTTAATGTTCGCTATACGTCATAAAACATGTTTTAACAGCGAAATCACAAATATACTATAGCATAGGCTACTGTATAACATCTTGGCACCTTATGCAAATCAACAGTTTACGATAAAGTAGCTCAACAAATATGATTTTTAAGACAGGGAACCGTGTTTTGGTTTGTAATACTCACATTTGTAAACACCTTCATTGCGGTTCTCAATCACGTTCGATGATGACGTTTTGGCCTCCTGGGATTGAAAAGTATCCATCGATGAAAGACTTCAGAATCTGAGCTGAAGCAGTAGGACATCCGGGGATTTCTCGCCTACTCTTTTATGAATACTGAGGTTTCGAACGTACTTCTTTCTTCACATACTCTTTTTTCCTACTATATAGTAGGTAAGTAGGCATATTCGGACGCACTTTAAGTAGATGTACACCCGAATCTCGTGAGAATTAGTGCATTCGCCTACTAATTCTCGCCTACTCTTTTATAAATACTAAGGATTCGGACATACTTATTCGCTTGCCTACTGCTTTCCCCTACTATATAGTAGAGAAGTAGGCGATTTCGGACGCAGCCATACAGAGCGGTGGGATTGGAAACCACTGCAGCACACAACGACAGGACTTCTTTTCACATTAGAAGTCAACAAGAAATCACGTGACCCCGACGTGATTTGAACACGCAACCTTCTGATCTGGAGTCAGACGCGCTACCGTTGCGCCACGAGGTCCTGAACCCAGAGGTGATGTATTTTGCTTAACCCCCTTGACACAGAATGCAAATCAGTAAATATACGGTGCTCAAGGAACACTCTTGATGTTGAACTTTATACTCAGGAGATCAAAAACAGATCGTCTGACCTCAAGGTGATTTGGAGCCAGACACTCTACCGTTGCACTACAAGATAGCGGAAAAATTATTTAGTGTTTCATGCTAAAGCACTTTGATAAACTATGCAAATCCGCTAGTCTTTACACTCACAAAGTCAAGAACAGTTCGCTTGACCTCAACATAATTGGAACACGCAACCTCCCGATCCGGGGTCAGGCGCACTCTGTCGCGGCCACGAGGTCAAGAAAACAAGTCGGCGTTCCTTGCTTAATTGCTTTGATTCAATTTGCAAATCAGTCACGGTAAAGGGCTGTAGACTTTATACTATGGATGTCAAGAAGAGATCAACTGATGTGATTGGAACATGCAACCGTCTGACCTGGATTCAGCCAAGCTACCGTTGTACCCCAAGACACCACAAACCTATCTGGTGTTTCCTGCTTAAGCCACCTTTGGTCATCCTGCCTTCGATAGCTCAGCTGGTAGAGCGGAGGACTGTAGATAATACATTGGCTATCCTTAGGTCGCTGGTTCGATTCCGGCTCGAAAGAGCTGGCTTTTGAATTCAGCAAGTAGATGTTTCCACGATTTCTTCAGAGATTGCAGGGCAAGATATGCAAAAGTAACACGTCAAGAGGCAGATCTGTCACAGTACACAATGACAGGAATGGTTATTACATGAGATCTCAGGCTTAATAAAAATAACAGGTCAAGATACAAATCTATCACAGTACACTGGTGATTTTCAATCCTGATCCTGGGGACCCCCTGCTCTGGGCTGTGTTTCCCAAAAGGGTTGCAATCCTTAATACAACGTAGACGCATTGAAACCAATAGAGTTGCAATCAACTTAGGCTTACGATGACTCTGGAAGACGCGGCCCTGCATTTTTGTCTGTCTCCTTTTTCTGACACACCCAGATGAGCTCATGGAGCTCTCTCCTAACTAGCTAATGATCTTAATCAGGTGTGTTTAATAAGGGAGACATACAGAGCGGTGGGATTGGAAACCACTGCAGCACACAACGACAGGACTTCTTTTCACATTAGAAGTCAACAAGAAATCACGTGACCCCGACGTGATTTGAACACGCAACCTTCTGATCTGGAGTCAGACGCGCTACCGTTGCGCCACGAGGTCCTGAACCCTGACGTGATGTATTTTGCTTAACTTGTTGTGTTTGCTTCTTTGACAGACTGTGTCTGTTGTTCTAGGATAATAATAAATAAATAAATAGTATAAATAATAATAAACGATACTGCTAGTAGTACTACTACAAATAATGATGTTAAAATGTTTAACTGCAAATAAGTAATTTTGCTGATAAATAAAAAGTGATTCATACTGACCTGGAATGAACCTGTTCAGATGCAAGTGGAACGATTCAAGTGATGTGGATCCTCTTGCACATCTGTAGTTTGGCAAGACAATGCCCTCCTTGGTAGTGGTGCCAGTTACAGTGTACAGGAGGACACCTGGTTCATCCTGAATGCACTTCACATGCTTCTTCTGGATTTGCCAGATGTGCTGCATTCTCTCGTGGTCCAAGAGAGGGACACCAAGATAGTCTCTGCCCTTTATGCCCATGAGCTCATTAAGAAGCTGATCAATCATTAAGATCGTCTGATGCTCCCCTCTTGTCCGCCTTCTTCAGTGCAACGCCAGTTCCTCCTTGGTGATCTGCTGGTCCACCAGTTTTTCAGTGATCCCAGGAACACGTTCTCGTTTCAATTGTTCCCTCTTAGCTTGACGCAGCAAGGCAACATCTCCACTGTCCCACTCAAAAATGCAGCTTGACAGTCTGGACATGAAAACAGGGTAAAGAGGATGTGCATCCTTTGTACACCCAGATGCCAGTCGCCGCATAAAGTGGTATATGTCAAGCTTTACAACCAGGTCTGGCCAACCACCAAATCTTTGTTTTAGTTTTGACTGTCCTGTGCCCTCCCGACAACATTCACAGTCAACATAGAGAAGCTGAGGAGGAGCCACACCAGCATTTCTGTACCTGCGGATGAGATCAGCAGCCATGGTGTCAAGAGCAGGACCCTCCTGAGCGGTTAGGACACTGATCAGGATTTGGCCCACCTCATTGCTCACAGATGTAAGCCACAAGGCGGTCCCCTTGGCAAAGCCTGATAGCTTCTTGGTGATCTGTGATCACACAGAAAAGGCCAAATAAAAGTTTCTTTTATTTCTAAAATACTGAACTAATACAGTTTTTTAATATACAAAAGCATTAATTAAATTGTTCATGTCTTTACTGCTAATGTTGTATTTTAGACTTTTGTTTGTGAGGTAGGATTTTACTGTGGTAAGAGTTAAAATATTTACCTTTTTTGTGGAATCCATTTTTAATATATTGCCAAAGGTAGAGGTTATACTGGCTTTGATGTGGTCCAGCCTGCTTAAGATGTCTCTGCCATAAACAGACAGCATCCACCGGTGGGAAGGAATAGCCACTGACTCAGGAGGGTCCGGGAACTTGACAGGAAGCAGGCTTGGCTGGGCTACAAAGTCTGAGCATGCGCCAAGGTAGCGACAAACACGCTTAAGCCACTCCTCGCTGTGATTTTCCCTCACCTGCCTGACCAAGCGGCTGGGGCTATTACCCAAGGTCCTTTCCCTCAGAAAACGGATCACCCGCATGTCACAAGCATATCTGTATAAAGAAACAAAGTGAAAAAGAGACCAAAAATGGCAAACATTTAAAATAAGCTAATGTATAATGTGTTTGAATGACAAACGTTTGTGACACAGGGTAAATTTCAGAGGAAAATTTCAGTATACTCACCTTCGTGTCAGGATCAGTCGGAACTCCATTCTGTGTGCCAAATCCAGCTGGTCCAAGATGGTCTTGCTGGTGGAAATGTAACTTGTTTTACAACCAGATGAACTGCACCATAGAGTCTCCGTAATCATCAGGTAGTACCTATCAACATCCAAAACGTGGCGGGCTCTCTTGTGGGCTCCATAACCTGTGAGCTGTTTTCCACACACAGGACAGGACAGCCTGACCTTCCAAAGGTGATATGGCATCCACAAGAGAAGCCGGTGTGTAAAAAAAACGCTCTGGAGTGGGGGCCTGATGATAAATGAGCGCTGGCTCTGGTGGATCATACCAAAGCTTCAGGTCAGTGCGCAGCCGCTGGTTCTTCCATAGAGCAGATGAAATCCACTTCTGATCCTGAGGTGGTATGGTCCTCATCAACTTTGCAGGCAGCCAGCCAGGCTCTAAACCAGGAGCAGTTTCCATGTCAGCAGCAGGGTGAGCTGAGCGACCAACCACAGATGGAGCAGCAGAGGTGGCAAAAAAAGAGGTGGCAGTGAGGGATGCAGTGGTCACAGGAGGAGGAGGAGATGAGGTACCAGAGGAGGAGGCGGCATCTGACATTTCCTAAAAATAGGCAAATATATATACATGATTGCAAGTCACTCACAAAGAATGCTAATTTGAAGTATCATTTTGAAGACAATCACTTAATTGAAGAGTTTCTCACAGCTCCAACAGCTACCGATGGTATTGAGGAAGTGGTTGTGGAAACAGGAAAGGGAGGAAGAGAAAGAGGTGAGACAGTTTGAATGAACATCCTGGGACTGTGGGCAGGCGATGGTGTCCTTCTTGTCATGGCACTTGTGACAGTGCTGGGCATGGCAGAAGAATCGAAAGTGCAACTGATGGGCTGAGAGAATATAACCACAGTTTACAACATTATATATAATGTTAATCTGTCCTTATTAGGAATTACATTAATGACACATAATTTCAACATATCTTTATGGAATGAAAATAACAGTAGCATAACAAGCAAACCCAGGCATAACAATAATAAGTGTGCATAATAGACAACTGTAATATACGATGGATTATATGATTGTAAAATCTTTACATTACCTTGGTTGCATGCTTCCTGCTCAAATTTAAGTTTGGCTTTAAAGCAGCACCCTGAGACCCACCGAACTGTGGCTTTATAAACTAAAAACAAATGTTTAAAAAAAAAGTCATATTAAGAGGAGCCTTGTAAATTAAAATGCATATATTTTAAAATGCTAAAAATGTAAATATCAGTATCAGTAAATCCTCATTACTTACTGATGCCATAGTCAAAGTTGGTTTGTGGGGTGTGAGTTGTCCAGGTGTTGCTGTCTGTCCTGGTGTTGCTGTCTGCCCCGGTGTTGCTGACTGTCCTGGTGTTGCTGACTGCCCCGGTGTTGCTGACTGTCCTGGTGTTGCTGACTGTCCTGGTGTTGCTGACTGCCCCGGTGTTGCTGTCTGCCCCGGTGTTGCTGACTGTCCTGGTGTTGCTGACTGTCCTGGTGTTGCTGACTGCCCCGGTGTTGCTGTCTGCCCCGGTGTTGCTGACTGTCCTGGTGTTGCTGACTGTCCTGGTGTTGCTGACTGCCCCGGTGTTGCTGTCT
>NC_133362.1:67968052-68149201 GCF_049309525.1 Garra rufa
GGAAAAAAATTGTTTTTTAAAATTTTGTGTGTAATTGACAGATTTTTGTATTTTGGGTGAGTGGTCTGAACAAAAACACAGATATAGTAACAGATGCAATCAAATATTTATACACTGAATGAACAACAGTATGAGCAAAAACACTTTTGTATTTGATTACATACATAGAGTGTTATTCACAAGGAGACTCACCTGAAGGTTCTCAAAAAGCCAATCACACAGGATGGACAGTGGAATGGCCGGGTGTGTAATTCCTATTAATACAAGTGTATAAGGTTGACTGTGATGTTACCAGAACAAACGCGATTTTAAATATTCTACTCAGACATATACACAAATAACGTGTTTAATCAAAAAATAACTAAATCAAAATAGCAAAAACAAACACAAAGTGGACTATTTATAAGGTTAACAATTTTGATTCATTCAAAAACGAAACAAGAAATTCTTTCAAATCGCTCATTCAATTCAATAACAAAACACCTCTGTGCTGTGCAGAGAACAAAAAAACTGCTTTGACTGGTCTTTTAAACTATTTTGGTTGGCGAAATAAGAGCAGAAACAGATTATTCACAACACTGTTGTTAATACTTTACTTATTGAATAAATTATCTGTAAATGTTCGTTCTGGAAGTGAACTTCTCCTTTAAGTTGCTATTTTAAACAACTAAACAATTAACTATAACAACTAACATTTGTATGAACTGAAGTTTAACATTGATTTACCTCAGTTTTTGCCTGTTTCATCGAGGGGTGCGCAAACATATGAAGCAGTAGAAGTAGAAAAAGTAGAAAAGCTGTTACAAACATATGAAGCAGAAAAGTATTCAATGTTCTAGAATACAACACATTACAGCTATAAAAACTGAAATTAAACATTAAATGTGAAAAACTAGGAAATCAAGCTAATTTTGCTTACCTTCTCCTCAGCTTACAGTGGATGTTGACCGTTATGGTTTGAATGATGCGCGTGCGCAGAGATCCGACTTGTCCCATCAGAAATGTAAAATATAAATAAGCGTTATAAATATGATTTAGACTAAAAAAATTACCCTTACATCGTGTCTACGCCGGACATGACAGTTTCCGCTCCACATCGCAACAGCTAAAGGGGCTGTTCACATATAGGCTATGTCCAAATTCAGGGTCTGCATCCTCCTTAGGATCCTTCCTACCCGGTTGAAGGAGGAGGGGTCCTCTGAAGACCGCAAAACCTAGTGATGGGTCGTTCTTGAACGATTCGTTCATTTTGAACGAATCTTTAATGTGACTCGGAAAGAACGAGTCGTCTTGGGGAGTGATTCGTTCAGTCGCGCATGCGCAATTGCGCAACTATGAGCGAAGGACTCAAACCAGAAGACTCGAGAGATGAACTAATCAATTCTGTTTCCGGCTCAGATCGCGTTAGTAAAGTTAATACGGGGCTGTCACGTGACGAACGAACGACTCAAACCCGAGACTCGAGAGATGAACTAATCAATTCTTTTTCCGGCTCAGATCGCGTTAGTAAAGTTAATACGGGGCTGTCACGTGATGAACGAACGACTCAACCCGGACAGATAGAAGTGAGGGAGCTAATCATAGACTGAAGACCCAGGTAAACAATGAATTATTCTTTTCTGTTTCTAATAGTTTTGTCTTGTTTGTAGTGTGATGAACGTTTGTATTAGCAGTACATATGTTATGGAAGTAAAACATAGCTTTTTAATTATATTTTGGTAAAATGAACGAAATGAACAAAATGACTCGAAAAAAGATTTGTTCATTTTGCTGAACGAGACTCAAAGATCCGAGTCGGTAAAATGATCCGAACTTCCCATCACTAGCAAAACCTGGAAGTAGGTGTCTGTGGATTTGGACAGCCTACCCTTCTTTCAGTTCCATCCCCTACCCGTTGCTCATATTCGGTCACCTAGCAACCATGACAGCGCTAAGCAAGAAGTAAGGTTAGCTGTACCAAAGAACTTTGTCTGTACTGCACAAAACAAAAGAACTGCTCTTTCATCCCTAAAAGCGTTAAAAACAGCTTCAATCACTAACAAGAAATTAGCTGTGTGTAAGGGGATATTCACACAGGCAGTAAGAAAGAAGCTAGTTTACGAAAGAGAAGTTTTTTTAACATATAAACATACAAATGTAAAAAATAAATAAAAATAAGCTTAACGCTAAAACCAAAGGCCAAACTAGACAACCGCTGTAAAAAAATGTTTTTTTAAACGCCATTTTTTTAAAACTTACATCATTACTACCTGTCGCTTCGTCCGCTATTATTTGAAAATTTCGGAAGCGCTCTACCGAAAGGAATTATGGGATAGGTAGGACGGGAAAGGATCCACCAGACCCATCCTTCCAATTCGGGGAAAAGGAGGACGTATTTGTGGGCCACATTTGAAGGATCCTATGAATTTGGACAGCCTTCGTCGCAGCACTGTGACGTAACATCCTTCAAATAAGTCCTCCGAAGGATGCAGACCCTGAATTTGGACACAGCCATAGTGTCTTTTGCGCGGCGCGCATAAGTTTGTTATTTCAAATGTAGACGCGCACTATGCGTGGATTGCGCGCTCATAATGAACCGCGGGTCATGTGACATGAACCAACCAATCAGCTTCATCCTATTTATCTAATTCTATTCTAAAATTTCACTATCACAACATTGTAACACAAGCAGGTTTATAATATAGATGTTTTACATGGGAATACACTAGGGGTGTGACGAGATCTCGTGTGACGAGATCTCGCGAGATGAAATTTGGCGAGATTGCTCGTCGCATTAAAATTCTGTCTCGCGAGATTTGTTATCCAACAAGCAACCGGAAAACACAGGCATTACTATTTACTACGCACCCGCCACGTTCAAATCGTGATCCAAGAAGCAGCAAAATGACGGACAATACAGATATTGAAATTGAAGATGCCCCCACCACGTTCAAATCTTTTGTTTGGCAGCATTTTGGGTTCCCGACAGAAATGATTAATGGCAAGAGAGTAGGTGATAAGACACGGACAATATGCAGACACTGCAAGCAAACAATGCCGTACAGCGCGGCTAATACGAGCAGTGAGCGCATCTTTTCCACAGCTGGAGACATAGTCAATGCGCAAAGATCCCAACTACTGCCCGAAAATGTGGACATGCTAATATTCTTAAAAAAGAACATGGATGTGTAGTTGTCAGTGACATACTTGATACATCTCAGTCTGTAAATGACAGAGAAGAACTTCTTGTTTTGCTTATATTGTTTGCACTTGAAAAAAGGAGAAATATATAATTTTATTTATTTTATTTTAACTTTTATAACATTTTATTTTAGTTTCAATTTGTAGAGGAAGAAGTGACATACTTGATCAGGATCTGTTTGCACTATTTGCCGTCTGTACTGACAGAGAAGAACTTTTTGTTTTGCACATATTGTTTGCTTTGTAAAAAAGGAGAAATATATAATTGTATTTCTTATTTATTTTTTAAATATTATTTTAACTTTTATAACATTTTAGTTTCAATTTGTAGAGGAAGAAGTTTATTAAGAAGTTTATTAAAAAGAAGAAGACCATTGAATGTTAAGGCTTGTGCAACTAAGTTAAATAAAAGTCTGTTTTAGTTTTCTTAAAATCTCGTCTCGTCTCGATCTCGTGAACCCAATCTCGTGTCTCGTCTCGTCTCGTGAGCTGAGTGTCTCGTCACACCCCTAGAATACACATGTGAATACACATGTTTTTCACATGTGATCACAAGGGTTTCACATGGGATTCACATGTTATTCCACTGGTTTCACATGGGTTTCACATGGGAATCACATGTGATTCACATGGGAATTCACACAGAATGCACATGAAAGTGTTCCAAAAGCACACGTTTGCACATATTTTCACAGCTCAAGATACTGCTTTCTTCTGTCTAAATCTGCATCTCGGCGCTCTCTGTAACGCCTTGCTATCTCAGCTCCATTAAGTCCCATACTTCTCAAAATAAATGTATTCTATTAACACACATTAAATACAGTAAAATATGGTTTCACAATCAGTTTTATTGTTTCTATATTGTCATTAAATGTGATATGTAGTCTTATGTTACCCATCTCAGCGGTTGATGTCCACCCTGTCATAACAGCCTTGATGACAGGGTGGACAATGACAGGTTGGACAATTTTAGCTAATCTGCTTTTATTAAGCACATGGTGGGACACTAGCTAGCAAAACCAGCTAACTTGAAGGTGACTTTGAAGTATTTTGACAAATATACCTAAACTTTTCAGATTTTCACGCCGACAGGGTGGACATGTTATGCGTGACCATATTAAACAATGAACATATAATGATGATATACATGAAAAATAAGAGGAAGTACTTTCTCTTCTTGGTGCTGTTGGTCTGATCTCAGTTCAAATATGTCAACATTCTGGTGATGATGTCACTGATTGCATCATATTAGTAATTAAAGGGCCAAGTGACCCATAATGACAGGGTGGACATTAAGTTCAGGGACGCATATGAAATTGAAGATTGTCACGGGTGAGTAAGGGAGGTCTGGGTCCAAATGCAGGTGAAGAAATGATTTTAATATAATTAAACACAAATAAACAAACAAAAGGCCAACACGGCACACTAAGAACTAAAACACAAAATAAACAAGATCTAGAACATAAACTTAAGTCAAGAAATTCAAGAACATGGAAACAAACATGACACGAGACAATGCAGACATGAATGCAGAGTGAGTGGAGATGATACTTATAGTCCTGATAGTAATTGTGAACAGGTGTGGGTGATCAGTGCTAATGACAAAACAGACGTGAAGAATCAGAGGAGTGAGTGCAAACAGCGACCTCAGGTGGCTGAGGGAAAACCCACAGCCCCGATCATGACAGTACCCCCTCTCTAGGGAACGGCTTCCAGACGTTCCCAAAACCAAAATTCTGGAGGGAGGAGGAACGGTGGAAGGTGCATCAGGGGGAGGGATGGCGGGCCAGGCCCATGCAGCGGAGTCACGTGAGCAGACCTCACCGCCAGAGGAACGCGAGCTGGCCTCGCCGCCAGCAGAACATCAGCGGACGCTGCCGCCTGAGGAACGTGAGCTGGCCTCGCTGCCAGAGGAACGTCAGCGGACGCCGCCAGAGGAACGTGAGCTGGCCTCGCCGCCTGAGGAACGTGAGCTGGTCCCGCCGCCTGAGGAACGTGAGCTGGCCTCGCCGCCAGAGGAACGTGAGCTGGCCTCGCCGCCAGAGGAACGTGAGCTGGCCTCGCCGCCAGAGGAACGTGAGCTGGCCTCGCCGCCAGAGGAACGTGAGCTGGCCTCGCCGCCACCAGAGGAACGTGAGCTGGCCTCGCCGCCACCAGAGGAACGTGAGCTGACGCCACCGCCAGAGGAACGTGAGCTGACGCCGCCGCCAGAGGAACGTGAGCGGTCGCCGCCGCGGCCGGAACAGAGAGAGCGGTCAACGCCGCGTCAGGAGCAGAGAGAGCGGCCACCGCCGCGTCCGGAGCAGAGAGCGCGGTCACCGCCGCGTCCGGAACAGAGAGAGCGGTCACCGCCGTGTCCGGAACAGAGAGAGCGGTCACCGCCGCGTCAGGAACAGAGAGAGCGGTCACCGCCGCGTCAGGAACAGAGAGAGCGGTCACCGCCGCGTCCGGAACATAGAGAGCGGTCACCGCCGCGTCCGGAACAGAGAGAGCGGTCACCGCCGCGTCCGGAACATAGAGAGCGGTCACCGCCGCGTCCGGAACAGAGAGAGCGGTCACCGCCGCGTCAGGAACAGAGAGAGCGGTCACCGCCGCGTCCGGAACAGAGAGAGCGGTCACCGCCGCGTCCGGAACAGAGAGAGCGGTCACCGCCGCGTCCGGAACAGAGAGAGCGGTCACCGCCGCGTCCGGAACAGAGAGAGCGGTCACCGCCGCGTCCGGAACAGAGAGAGCGGTCACCGCCGCGTCCGGAACAGAGAGAGCGGTCACCGCCGCGTCCGGAACAGAGAGAGCGGTCACCGCCGCGTCAGGAACAGAGAGAGCGGTCACCGCCGCGTCCGGAACAGAGAGAGCGGTCACCGCCGCGTCCGGAACAGAGAGAGCGGACGCCCTCCCTCGAAAAAACGCTTCTGCCCTCGCCATAAAGTAGGGGCGTGTCCGCGCCGCCTCAGCACTAAGGGCATCCATCGCCGCCAAACAGGCGTAGATGGTCTCGAAGCGAGCGGCTGACGCCGCCTCGAAAGACCTCTCACCCGCTGGACCCACTGTGGATGTCTGCATTCTGTCACGTGATACTAGGAGGTCTGGGTCCAAATGCAGGTGAAGAAATGATTTTAATATAATTAAACACAAATAAACAAACAAAAGGCCAACACGGCACACTAAGAACTAAAACACAAAATAAACAAGATCTAGAACATAAACTTAAGTCAAGAAATTCAAGAACATGGAAACAAACATGACACGAGACAATGCAGACATGAATGCAGAGTGAGTGGAGATGATACTTATAGTCCTGATAGTAATTGTGAACAGGTGTGGGTGATCAGTGCTAATGACAAAACAGACGTGAAGAATCAGAGGAGTGAGTGCAAACAGCGACCTCAGGTGGCTGAGGGAAAACCCACAGCCCCGATCATGACAGAAGATATTTTTTTGTAAAAATACAAATAAAATGGCAAAAACCATTTTTATTTGCTATTAACTAATGGCAACAATAAGGGAAAGTGGAAATTTGTTTGATTATGTGTTATTTTATCATTTATAGCCTTGGTTGATATCTGCTGTCCAGCATGAGGGACACAAGAGAAGGGCAGTGATGCATTAGAAGAAAGTGGAATAAAATAGCCAACTTGAATGCAATTATTATTGTACAAACGTGTATTAAAGTACTTATACATTACTTGTATCCAACCAGAATAGTACTATTACACAAAATGGCCAAAATAACTCCATGACTGTGATGGGGACAACAAAGGGCACTTTATAGTGATATTGACCCAACTGTATTACACATCAATAAATATGACTAAAAGTGGGTTTTGCGTTGATATCCGAACATTATTTCATAAAACAAATTCTTTAGCAGCAGTAATATGTACATTCATAAAAGTACATTCAAACTGTTTTACCCAAGTCTGTCAAATGATTGAATTCCTAATATACTTACAATTAGTAGGGCAATTATTTAAAATATATATATATTAGAAAATTACTTTTCTAATCAACTTTTTCGAATTAAAAATGTAATTATTTACATCAAAATCACTTTTGAAAAAGAAAGATAAAAAATAAGATTTCAACATTAAAGGATAACTATTGCTAAAATGCAACCTGGGCTGTTTTTTTTTGGTAACACTTTATAATAACGTTCAGTTGTAAGTCATTTATAAGTGGTTAGTTAATGATAAAATAATGATTTGCAAAACATTCATAAATGTTTAATAAGTGATATGCTAACAATTTGTGTATGTTTTGCTAATTCATTTATAAGTTATTTACAAGTAATTAGTTAATGATGAACTAATCATTTACAAAACATGACTATGCATTCATAAGTGATTAAAAAGTGATGTGTTAGTATTTTAATATATGTTTTGTAGATTAAGTTATAAATCATTTACAAGTGATTAGATAATGATGAACTAATAATTTACAAAACATGATTATATGTTCACAAATGATTATTAAGTAATAGGCTAACAATGTACAAATTTGTCGTAATTTATCTTAAAAAATTGCATCATGAAATAATCAAAAAGATCCTTAGTAAGTGGTTAATCTGTTACTAGTTAATATATTATTTGTCACTTAAAAATAATAAAATATCAATCATTTAAATGTGTATCCTTCACTGAAGATCGCATCATGAATAAACCATTTACAAATCTTTCTGCATCCCCTAATCTAAAGTGTAAACAATTCATCAGTTGTAAATGTTTTACTCATTATTCAAAGGTCTTTCACCCAGTGTGTATACCCACCTGACACCCACACAACCTGTAACCGGCAGGTTTGTAAAACATTTACAACTGATGAGTAGTTTACACTTTAGATTAGGGGATGCAGAAAGTGTTGTAAATTATTTATTCATTATTTATTCATCAACAGCTTTTGAATACTTTGTAGTGTGTACTGCAATGTAAGGGCTGACTGGTGAAGGTAAAGATGTTTTCTTTGGCAAACATGATCTGCGCCCCAAATGACGCACTATACACTCTGCACTTATTCACTATTTACTTATGCACTAAGCACCATGTTCAAATTTGTTTTCATATCAACTTCAAATTTGTTTTCATATCAACTTCAAATTTGGAATAACTTATTTAGATTTAAGACTTCAAACTGATATCAAATTAAGGATAAAACCTGTTATGTACAATATGTATTTTATCTAAAATATAATAAAAATGGTTCTGTTTGATTATTTCATGATATGCCATTTTTCAGATAATTTACGACAGATGGGTAAATCGTTAGCATAGTACTTACAACAAAATTAACATATCACTCTCACATGTCTCCTTGTGTTTTGTTTATTGGACTGTTCTGCTTTGGTTTCTCCCTTTGTCTCCCCCTGTCATTCAGTTAACTTTGGTTTCTTCCTTTGCCTTTCTGTGATGATTTAATTATCGTCTGCACCTGGTCTTGTAATTAGTCTCACCCTTTATAAGTCGTGTGTTTCTCAGTTTGCTTTGTGTCGTCTTAAAGTTTTGTATTGTTGTGTTTCTTTGGATTCCCAGTTTGTCTTTATTAAAACACATTGTTTGATTGAAACGTCTTCTCTCTGGCTCTTCATCTCCCAGCAACACGTGACAGAAGACGACACCATGACAATGACTGCTGATGAAAAGCTGTGGAGTTTGCGACAGGGTGGTCGGGAGTTGGAGAGGGATGTGGTTCAATTTGCCGAGCTACACTGTAACAAATTTCTGTAGTTTTCACAGCATTATTACTGTAAAATGAACAAATCCATACTGTGGAATATGTATACAGTTAGTTGCTGTAAATCGGCAATGCATCATGGGTAAAAATACAACCGCGGGAAATTCTACAGTAAAATAATATTTTCCTGTGAATCACATTGCAGTAGGGGTGTAAATATTAATCGATTCGTATCGATGCATCGATTATGCAGCCGCCGATTCAATGCATCGATTCGTCCGCAAGAATATCGATTAATGTGTTTATTTTGCCGCCTGTTTGTTCACTTGTCTATTTTTAGAATCCGTTCCGACCTTTCTTTTACTGTCTGCTCCGATGTATTAAGCGTACTACCTACTCCTAAGCTGCGGGTGGCACTAACCTCACTGTCTTCTTCTTCACACGCGTTACTTTCGTTTCACAGTCCGATGTTGTTCATGTTCACAGACCTCACGTTTTTGTCTGACTTTCAAGAGCGATGATTTTGAACTGATTTTGTGGATTAGTATTCTATTTGCAGTTCATCTACTGCAGAAGATGTGTGACCATTACCTCTTAATAAGATGCAAATTGTATTTTCAAAATGTAACCAATTTTGTATGAAAGAAACTTTTTTAAAACGATGAATAGGCTAATTGGCAATAGTAGACCTGCACTATAAGTTTTTTATTTTTTATTACAATTTATCTGATTGCACTTTGTAGATGCAGTAACTTATATTTGCTGTTCTATTTGCAGTGCATTGAGCACGACTGCTTTAGTGGAACATACACATTATGTGAATAGAATACTGTTTCTGTATTCTCAATAAAAGGCAAATTATTTACCATTTTTGTTGATTTATTTGAAACTTAATAGATATCATGTAAAAATATCTAATATTGAATCGAATCAGATCGAATCGCATCGTATCACAGGGAATTCTGAAGTATCGAAAATAATCGAATCGTTGGCTTAAGAAATCGGTATCGTATCGAATCGTCTTGAAGGCTCCGATTTACACCCCTACATTGCAGTAGTTGAGATCGGCATTTTTCTCTCAGCTGGATTAACCGACGTAATGGGCGTATTTTTTTCCAATTTGACCTCAGAAAGGTAAAGTTGCTCTTTATTTTTCCATATTTTTGGTCATTATTGTTATATTTACAGTTTTCACTCGAGACGTTATACGTGTTTAACTTTCAGAGAGCGGGAGAGAGAGTCGACCGTGAGAGGGAGCGGTGGTACCGGGCGGACATCCACATTAACCGGTAAGTGTTCGCATATTATTGCAAAAAGCATTACATTTTGATATATTTTCAAGTCATTATTTCGGTAAAGAACTGACATGGCTGTATACATTTAATCTGGAATTGCGTCTGTGTGTTTGTGGATTAGCTGTTTGAAGCCACATGTGTTTTTCTCTTGCTAGATACTGCGCGATGGATATTGCTTTAATACTGACGAAATGCAGAAACAGGTAAGGCGTTAAAACCGCACGACATTTTTCATAGGACTTTGTGTTTTTTTACTTGAGCTGTGCGTAATATCAGTTAAAATGGCTTCGCGCCTCAAACTAAACACCATCCGTTCTCAGCAAAACTGCGTCACTCAGGACTAGGGCTGAAGGCGAAACGGCCTCAGACTAAAAGACATCATGGTCTCGTAAGCCTCCGTCTATATTTGTTATTTAATGGTTACATGTTAGTAACATATCCGCTGTCACAATGCATCGTTTGTCTTTTGGATATTATAATACATTACATTACAGGGCTTGCAAAATCGCTAGCCCAGTGTCCTGGGGCTATTGTGTTTTCCAGTTGGGCTGGCAAATGTTTCACCAGCTATTTTAAAATAGAGGGCTCCTATAGGTACTTTAAAACTCCTCAATTCAGTTCACATTTAAGACCGTACAAAGTTTTTAATACGTTAAACAGTATAAGAAAAGTCCTAATTATAATTTTATAAGGTCTTTTACTGTTAGGGACAAACAGACAAGAATCGCGATAGGGCTGGATTAAACTTCAAAAGGCAATGATATGTGCGTGTCTTTATATGAATGTATCTGAAGGGGAACCGACTGTCCTCAGAATCGTGTCGATGGCTTTTTAATTTAGTCTTAAACTTAACCTTAAAGTAAACATATAATGCCTGATAAAACGGCTTAAATGAGTTCGGAGCTGCTTTGTATAGAACCGTTACTAGGGAAACCGTAATATTTCAGCGCTCCTAAAGCGCCCCCTAGTGACATAGAATGCATATTTATTTCCAATAAATTTTTTCAGCTGTTTATGGTCAAATTATTAGTTATTGACCCATGTTTTTTATGCAGAAAACACAGAGTTGTAAATGTGAAAAGTTCCCTTCTAAATATCTAAACAATTAAGACAGTTACATTTATATATACTTGATTTATCTTTTTTAATGGTATAAAGGCTGAAATACCGTTGTATACAATTTTTTTTTTTGGTGAAAACCTTTATCTGAACTGTATGTAATTTTATGGCTTAATATGTTACCGTACATTGTCCAACCCACTCATACTGTGTTTATTTTACTTGTGCAGCTCTTAAAAATTATCATAAATTGCCAATAAATTGATATTTAAATAATTCAGTAGATACCCTGTAAATAGTGAAATAGAATTCCTTCCTTGATGTTTGTTGATAATGATATTTGTGTATTGAAAATATTTTGATGATATGTAGACCCCTATCTGATTTTCTATATTTTAAAATAAAATTAAGCTGTCATTTTTGCTTATAAACTTCCACATTAATAACATTTTTATTTATTTTTTACTGCAGGGAAGAAGACTCCAGCCCAGGACAATGATGCCAGCTCATGCCCATCTCAGGAAAGAAAAAAGGATTCATGCTGAACATCACATGCAGAAACCAGAATTATTGCATCCCATTTTTGGTCATCTGTTGGCACTTGTTACATATAGAGCTGTTTTACTTAAAATGCTTTGAAGAAATAATACCAAAAGATAAGCTTAATTGATGTCTGTGATATATGAAGACTGATATATATAGTGGTGGCCAAAATTATTAGAACACTAGTGTTTTTTACCAGCTTAACATGGGTTTAAGTCAGTTATTTCTATCTTTTGCTGTAGTGTAAGTAGGAAATATCAGTTTACATAAATATAAATAAATCAATATCCAAACATAAATTTATGCCCTTAATTGTGATAATCCAGTGGAATTTCTGTGAGATTTCAGCTGGTGAAAATACCAGTGTTCTAATACTTTTGGCCACCACTGTATAAATGTTAATTGTTTGTTAATTGTTTATTTTCACTGATATAAAAAAATATATTGAAAACACTTTGCTAAGTTAACTTCTTAACTAAAAATTAAATAAATTGATATTGCTGTTATTTTATGATGCTGTTAATACTTTCTCTGACAAGCGGCAGTAATGAAAACTATTTTCTGGTTTGTCATGTAATGTTTGATGTATATCCTGTACTGGAGCTAAAGATTTTATAGTTAGAATCTATACATTTTTAGGTTTATGCAAAATAAAAAAATGTTTACACACTGAAAAATACAAAATTGAAATGTATTGTATGCTATGCTATTTTATGTATTTTCACAATTTGAAGTCAATAAATGGTATTTTTGTGACAAAAACTGTGTCTTCTTTTTAGACTACACACAATTAAAGCAGTAATGTTCATTATAGTACAGTATACTAATTACTTTTTGTTAAAAATTAATTTATTCATGATTAATTCATTCAAAAAGAGCATTCTATTAATCTGAATGCAATTATGGTACTGTGATATTCCCTGTATAAAAATTACAGTAGTACAGTAAGTTACTGTGATGAAACTTACAGTCAGCATACTGTGGAATATATTACAGCAACTTACTTGCCAATTGCTGCCAGTAAGTTGCTGTAAATTTCACAGTAATCTTGTTACAGTGTATATCATCAGATGAGCTGGCCCGATGCTTCAATCAGCGTTGTGTTTCTGTTGGGGCTGGACAAGGATACAATCCGTTGCGATATACCCGTTCTTGATCTTCCGTTTGTAGAATTTGTCAACGTCATTCTTCATTTGAACGGCTCTAACTTTAAGCTCACTGAAATGGAGAATGACAGTCCTGATCCTTGTCCAGTCCTCTCGGATGCACGTCGCATCGCGTCAGCTCATCCTAAACCGGGATTCCCCACATGCCTCGTCAACTGCTCAGACCACCTGCCAAGTTAAGATGCTCAGGGTAATCAAATAGTGCAGTCTGAAGGAACCAAAGGTATTTCATTACAAAATTTTTTTAATGCAGCATACGTTATAGTAATTAATACTTTTTTTTTTTATGGTTTAATTTATTTATTTGACACTTGAATGTTTAGTCATATGTTACCTACAGGTTCATTATACTGGAAGCGAAATGCTCGCAAAATACTTGCTGTTTCAGAGGAGGAATTTCTAAGATTTCAACAAAATAGCAAACGAAAGAGACCTAGGTACATTCAGGTTTTTTTTCTTCCCTACTGATTTTTAGAAATGGTTAAGTACTCAACACACATCTCAACTTATGATGGAGACTGAAGTTGACAAGAAAATTAACCGCAATGTCAGTTGTCATCTACTCACCCTCATGTTCCAGTATCAGTGCTTTCCTTAAAAGTGTATTCTTCAGATATTATAGCAGTTGTTTTATACTTGCCAAATTGATTACCATAAGAATCATGGAAAAATAATAGTTCAGTTGCTGCTTCTATGGTATAAAGCAGCTGTTTTCATTTTTTTATTTTTTCGAATTTGTTATATTGTATAAGAGTGGGGAAAAACTGGAACGTTTAACCAGACGAAATGAGTAAGACTAACTTTATTGAATCTCTTATTTCACAGGACCCTTCCAGGAGCCAATGTTTGCAGTCTGTTGCCGGAGCATTGTGGGATGCAAAGTATGTGTGCTGCAGTGGCATGAAACTTCTAGCCAGTGTCTTAAATGTAGACAAGAGTACACCAATGTCTATGAAGTCACAGGCCTTTCTGATGCATTTTCTGTTCTGAAAGACATAGTTTCTGTTGACTAAACTCTAAACAAATTTGTTTATGTAATTTCTCTACCTTTTCTGTTATTTATGGGTCATGTTGTGTATCTTTTTGTTGTTTCAATGAGATCCAGCAGAGCTAGTTTAAAGTATGAGAAGTCACCGTTCACAGTATTGTTGTAGCATATTTCCATATCTGGGTGCAGTTCTGCAAAGTGGTGTTCCACACGTTCTCTTTGTCTCCCTGAAGAAAAGGGATCACTTCCAAACACTAAATGTCTGGTCAGTGACTAGCCTAGTTCTGCTTCATAAAGGTCAGCTGCTTCATTGGCATGTGGCAACAGTTCCTCTGAGATTATCTTTAGACATCCACCCTCTGCCAAAACATTGGGAATGCCTTTACCTGGAGTAACAATTTCAAGCCAGACTGTCAGTTCTTAATCATTGTTCTTTCAATAAAAAAAAGTGTTCTTTCAGTATACCTGGTATCCTGTGTTCTTTGACTCCACTTCTTAAATATCACTGATGCTGAGACACTGGTCCATGCCTTCATTACTTCTCATCTTGCCTACTGTAATTCTCTTTTCTGTGGTCTACCAAACACAACATTAAATAAGATTCAATATATCCAAAACTCCCATCCTACAAACACGTCATTGGCCACCCATTCATTTTCGTATCCAATACAAGATTCTCCTTATCACCTTCAAAGCACTTTATGGACCTGTCACCCCCTATATATTTTTGATCTCTTTTACACTTACTCCCCACTTCGCACACTACGCTTTTCAGAAACTTGTCTGCTGTTAATCCTGTTACAGGTTAGCATTGTTTGGTGGACAAGCGTTTTGTATCTCCGCCCCCAGTACAGGATTTCAAAACTCACCTTAAATCATATCTTTTCCTCTCTTGCTTCTCTGATCTGACTACATCATCTGTTTCATGCCTGGTTCCAGGGTTGGGGTCAATTCAGGAATGAACTCAACAATTCCAATTCAAAGAAGGAATTGGAATTCAACAACAATTACAAGAAACAGAGTTGGAATTGAATTGGAATTACAGGAAGTGGAATTCAATTCAGGGAAATTCCACTGAATTCCATTTATTGCTGTTTCTGAGCATTTATTTGTGATTGCATTTAGAGACATACGTTTGAACTTTATTTATGATGCTTTACAAATACCATGTATGAAATAGAGTTGATCAAATGCAAGTAAATATAAATGAGAATTGTACATTATGAATTAATAATTGAATGACAATGGTGATAAGTTTCTGGATGTACTATACATTCAATATATGATTACCACATAATTTATGTCTCAACACACATGTCATTTTCATTCAAGTATTTCATTCACCTTTTATTACATCGAATTATCATCATTTCCTGAAATTTGGCATGTGAAATGATCATGCTTAACATACTAAACATTAGGGTGTCAAAATTAATCGTTTTTACGATGCATCGCGATGCAGACAAGGACGATTCGGTATCGGTTCAGTAATAGACCATAACCGGTTATAACGGACTCAGTCCAGTGCCAAAACACGCGACCCAGGGGGCTTGTATGATTTTCCGGGAGGGGGTTGGGCTAACGAGGGGAGTACACCACATGAATAAAATAAGTCTTCAGATTTTAACTGAAAGGATTATTGCCACTTTCTTTACACACTGGTGCATTTAACGAACTAACAAACATCAGTGTGCATTTAACAAATGTCTTTTTTTGTTAGTAATTCATTTAAAGGACTGAAACACTATTTTTATTTGGTTAAAAAGACTGGCTAAAAGCACTGAGCGTGTCTATCCGGCTCAGCACCGTTTTACACAAATATAATGTTTTGTTGATATTGTGAGTGCGCACATAAATAATAATAGTAGACCTTTTGCAGTTATGAATGATGCCTTTTTATGCCTTACTTTTATCAACAAAAATGGTGTATTTTAGGTTTCCACCGCGTTTGAGCTTCCATGTCAGCTGCAAAGCCCGCTTTCGCTTTCACTCTCCGCAAAAACGATTGGATATGCATCTAACAGCGCACATTTATCTAGGTTATCTTATTATTTTAAATGTTTATGATTTTTATGCCATTGTGATTTTAATTCCTTTTTATGTACAGCACTTTGAATTACCATTGTGTATGAAATGTGCTATATAAATAAACTTGCCTTGCCTTGCCTAGGTTAAATGTTTAAATTAAGATTATGAAATGCATCAAGTGTTTTAATGTCTATAGATTTTATTTAATGCAAGTCGTGTTGATTTCGCAACGCAAGCCACCACCGCCCAGCAGGATCATCCAACGGAGCCCATGGCTGCACCACGGGGCCGCAGGCCCTCTCACACCGCCGCCATTCTCATCCGCCGACGCCAAGCCACGCCATCAACGGCACCTCCCAGGCGTCAGCCATCTTCCGTCCCAGCTACAGGGAAATGGACCGTAGCAGGACTGCGGCAAACACTCACCAGCGCTGGCGTCATCATCCCGCGACGAGCTACCAAAGCGGATCTACTCGACCTGCACGCTTCCCTTCAACTGGGTGATGCTTCCAGTTTTACCCCTCCTCCCAAGGCGGACAGAACGAGTGCACGCCGTTCAGCCCCTTAAACTCGGCCAGACCAATCCGCAAGTGCCGCAGGGACGGGCTCCCGGCCAGAGCGCGCCAGGAGACCTTCTGCGAGTTAAGGACGTGCCCCGGTCACCGAGGCCGCCAGCCCTCGCCCCCTTCCGCGTTCAGCCGAACGCCAGCCCGTCACCCACGGCCTTAAGCGCCACTCCACGGCTTCTCCAAGTCGCAGCGTCAGCGCGAGCTCACTGCCACAGACAGCAAATCCCCACGCACAGCCCGCACCCCACCACACTCCCCTTGCTTTCCCATGGACGGCAGCGCCGCCATCTCACTCCAACGCGAATATCACTCCACCAACGGCGCATGCCCCAGCGCCCGCCATCCCTCCCCTCTTCCCTCCTTTGTCCTTTACAGGTTTTGCGTCCGGCGCATGCTTGCCGCTGCTCACGACGCAAGCCCCCGTCCACCTCCTCCCCTCTCTGTCATTATTCCCAGGAGTCGCTCCAAGCGCAAACATGCTTCCACAAGCAATACCGGCAGCCTGTTTTTCATCCGCCCAAACCCGCTCTCCCTTCTCACTTGCTTCTGCGACACCCCTGCCCATTCCCCCTAATGCCTTAGCCCTGAAACCACCCCCGTACCCATTACCATCAGGAACCAGATCCTTTCAGGTGCGGACGTAGATCTTTTTTCACTCCTCTCTCCTATATCACACACTTCTTCTGATCGCGAAATTAATTGTGGTGTTTTTTCAGTCATCTTAAAAAATTCAAAGCACAATCCGTCACGCATTTTGTCTTTCGCTGAATTCACCATTGCTTTCACTCACTACGCAGAAGTCATTTGCACTGCCTTTCCCCACAGAAGACGCGAGCTCAGCAACTACCTCGCTATAATCGCTGAGCTCGCATTGTCATACGGGGGATCTCACTTTTATACCTACCACAAGCTTTTTTTCAGCTAAATGCGCCATCCGGGTCGCCCAATGGAACCAGTGCCCTTACTGGGGAGCTCTGGATCCCGAACTCCATAGTAGGGTGTTTTTAGGCTGCCAAAACATCACGTGCGCAGTCTGTCGCTCATTTTCTCACTCCACCGCCACTTGCCCTTTTGTCAACCCATCCACCCCCCCCCCCCACCCCCGCCCGCCCCGAACCTTCTCAGCCTAAATCTACCAGCTACGTCCCACGCCTTATGGATACCCTCACCACCCCCACCCCCTCATTTCATCCTGACTCCCAGTTTACAGATTACATCCTAACAGGTCTCTCACACGGCTTTAATCCTGGTGTCGAAAGTCTCCCTTCCAAAAGCCTCATTTGCCCCAATCTCCAGTCTGCTCTGGCCGAACCCTAATCAGTCGACCACAAAAAAGAATCAAAAAAGATCAAAAAAGAATTAGAGGCAAACTTCATGATTGGTCCTTTCTCCGTCCCTCCCTTCAGCGTTTTTCGGGTCAGTCCCATCGGCATTGCTACCAGAAAATTTTCAGGTAAAAAACAGCTAATTATCGATCTATCATCCCCGCATAATTCCCCGTTTCCAAGCATTAACAGCCTCATCCCGCTCGATGAATTCGCTCTCAACTATCATGACATCGACCAAGCCATTTCCCTGATTAAAAAAGCAGGTCGCGGTGCTTGGTTGGCCAAAGTCGACATCACCTCTGCCTTTAATGTCATGCCCATTCACCCTGATTTTTGGCACCTATTCGGCGTCCGCTGGCAGAATAAATTTTATTTTGCCGTCCGCCTCCCCTTCGGCTGCAGAAGCAGCCCTAAAATTTTTGACATGTTGTCAGAGGCAATTTGCTGGATCCTCTCCCAATAATCACCACATTGGATGACTTCTTGATCACCCCCCCCCCCAACTCCCTCGCAGCCGCACATCTTACGACTACCCAAAAGCTTTTCGCAGAGCTCGGGATTCCCCTCGCCCAAGACAAAACCCTAGGCCCCAGCACTTCCATTGAATTTTTGGGCATCAACTTGGATTCTCAAAAATTCCAGGCCTCTCTACCCAAATAGAAAATCGATAGAACAGTTACACTTTTACAAGTGGTCTGACAAAAAAAATCTAATCAAATAAAAACGCATTACGTCATTGTGAAATAGAAAAGAAAAATAAATTTGAAGTAAAATTGAAAAATGAGTATGCAGTGCATCGTCGAGATATTGTATTGAACCGAATCGATGACATGATAATTGTAATTGAACCGAACCGTAAGACCACTGTAGGTTCACACCCCTACTAAACATACAGTACTTTGTATTTCTTTTATATGTTTGTTTATGTGATTTACAATATTTAATGTACTATAAACTATTAAGCAAATCAAGTCAAATTATTTTATTTAGCAACTCAAGTGGAATTTATTTGAATTCAATTCTGTTTCCTGACATTCCAATTCAATTCCAATTCCATTTCCTGTCAGCTGCATGCAATTCCAATTCCAATTCCATTCCAGGAAGTGAATTGGAATTTACCATTCATTCTCAATTCAATTCATGAATGGCCCCAACCCTGCCTGGTTCCTAATTTTTTATCTGTAACTGTACTTGTCTATATATATGTTTTGTTTTTGTTTTCTCTCCCTTGCTGTAATACTTATGTGTTCTGATACTGTACAGCAACCTTGAGTTTGCAGAAAGGCGCTATAAAAAAAAAACGTATTATTATTATTATTAGATGCAACCTGGAAGAAGGTTTAATAAAAGCATCTGCTAAATAAAGAAAGACCCTTGTTTCTAGGGTTCTGATTCTTTTCAATTCCCAGTTTCAATTAAAATATGATTAAAGAATTATAACAAACATAATTATTCTGTCTCTTTTTGCAAAACATTCAGATGCAGCTGAATATCATTAACAAAACTCAGCAGGCTACATAAAAAGTGGACTCGTTTGAGAGTTTTGTGAAAAATAGAGCGGCATGATTCCGGATAAACTGAAGGTTTTTTTAATGGAGATTGTGGTTCTATCACAATTCTAACGATAATACAGACACCAAACAAAATCGCATGAAATTTTTAAATGAATGATTCAATGGCTCACTCAAGATTTACTGCATGAATCAGCATTTGTGAACAAATCCCTTGAATGAATGATGATTGAATCCATGATTTATTTATTAACTTAGCATACCCAGTTAAAAAAAAAGTCACCGCTCGCCACTGATGTGAAATACTTCTCTTCACTGTAAATTCTTACGTGAATTTCAAGGTTTGCTATATCTGTTTTTCCACAGTGATGGCACAATTAATTCTTTTTTACATCTGTAACTGTAAGCAGGTAAAAGGCTTCTCTCCTGTGTGAATTCTCATGTGCCTTCGACAGTCTGTTTTTTTTACGAAACTTTTTCCACATTCTTGGCAGGTGTGAGGCTTGTCACCAGAGTGGATTTTCTTGTGGGCTTCAAGGTTTACTTTTACAGAGAAACTTTTTCCACATTGTTGGCAGGTGTAAGGCTTCTCTCCTGTGTGAGTTCTTATGTGGCCATTAAGAGTTTGTTTACGTTTAAAACTCCTTCCACACTGAGGGCATGTGAAGGGCTTCTCTCCATTGTGAATTTTCATGTGGCTTTCAAGGTCTCCTTTTCGAAGGAAACTATTTCCACACTGTTGGCAGGTATAAGGTTTCTCTCCAGTGTGAATTCTTATGTGGACTTTAAGGTTTCCTTGATGAGTGAAACTCTTTCCACACTCAGGGCAGGTATAAGGCTTCTCCCCTGTGTGAATTCTCATGTGCCTTTGAAAGTCTGGTTTTTTAACGAAACTTTTTCCACATTCTTGGCAGGTGTAAGGCTTCTCTCCTGTGTGAGTTCTTATGTGGGCATTAAGAGTTTGTTTGCATGTTAAACCCCTTCCACATTGAGGGCATGTGAAGGGCTTCTCTCCAGTGTGAATTTTTATGTGGCTTTCAAGGTCTCCTTTTCGTAGGAAACTATTTCCACACAGTTCGCAGGTGTAAGACTTTTCTCCAGCATGAATTCTCATGTGTCCTTGAAAGACTGCTTTCGAAACGAAACTTTTTCCACATTGTTGGCAGGTGAAAGGCTTCTCTCCAGTGTGAATTCTCTCGTGTGCTTTAAGGTTTTCTTTTTTAGAGAAACTATTTCCACATTGTTGGCAGGTGTACGGCTTTTCTCCAGTGTGAATCCTCATATGGATTTCAAAGCTTGCTTTTGTATTGTAAATAATTCCACATTGTTGGCAGATAAAAAAAAAGACTTCCAAACCATGTCTTTTGAACTATTTTGTGTGTAGTCTTTTCAGTCTGTGAGGAACTTAAGTTCTCTTCAGTTATGAAATCAAGATGTTTCTCATACTGAATGTTGTCTTTGGATTCATTCAGCTCTTCACTCTCCTTTTTCAGAAGCATCAGGTCTAACGCAAAAAGAGATCAAAACAATTTTTTAATGACACAAAGCAAAACATCACATTCATACATGTAAACATCAAAACCAATCATATTCATATTCTTTCTTTCTTTCTTTCTTCAGTTGTTAAGAAATTTTTATTGAGGAAAACATTTTAGGATTTTTCTCCATATAATTGACTTCTTTGGTTCCCCTGAATTTGAACTGCCAAAATGCAGTTTACATGCAGCTTTAAAGGGCTCTAAACGATCCCAGGGTCTTACCTAGCAAAACAATCGATTATTCATTTTTTACAAATTACAATTTATATACCCTTTAACAGCAAATACTTGTCTTGGTCTAGTTCTGAATGAACTGTGTGTATTCCTGTTTATGATAGTTAGGGTAGGTCAAAAAACTCCCATCTCATTTTCTCGCAACAGAAACGCAATTTACAATAAAAAGGGTAAAACGGTGATGTAGGACGATTTTGAAAGTGGAGGAGAAAAATGAGATGTAAGTTTTTCAACATACTCTAATTGTTTGCTAAACAGGAATACACAGTGTTCATGCAGAGCAAGACCAAGATTAGCATTTTGTGGTTAAAAAGTATATGAATTGTAATTTTTAGAAAATAACTCATTGTTTCGATAGATAAGACCCTTCTACCTTGGCTGGGATTGTTTAGAGCCCTTTTAAGCCGCATTTAAACTGCATTTTGGAAGTTCAAACTCAGGGCACCATACATATCCATTATATGGAAAGAAATCCTGAAAAGTTTTCCTCAAAACCTTAATTTCTTTACAACTGAAGAAAGAAAGACAAATATCTTGGATGACAAGGGGCAGAGTACATTATATGTAAATATTTGTTCTGGAAGTGAACTAATGCTTTAAGGAGATTCTTGACTCAGGAGAATTGGTTAATTATAGACCATTCTCTTAGACAGTTAGAATTTTTATTTTTTTTGGCATGGTTTAATGCCATTGTTAGCATTGAGTGTATCTGACCACTACCACTTTGCTTTGTATAAATGAGTAGACATCTCATCAAACACAATTATGGAGTGACAGGGCTCAATATTACATCCTCTTTATGCTTCAATATGTTTACCCTGATAGACGGTGGGTCCCATTCCACACACTGATACACGTACATCTCGGAGACATCTATATAATGTCGGCATTTACATCTAAAAGACATCTGCAAGATGTAGTTTACTCATCTGCAATACGTCTATCGGACATTTCCTATCAGATGTCAAATGGTCATCTATTAAATGTATCAAGATGTTTATGTATGTAAAACTTACATCTTACTGATGTTTGTACACAGCAGATGCTTTCCAGATCAAGAGATCTTTAACAGACGTATGTGTGCTATCTGGGTAATCAAGAGTATGCGCAAATTTGTGTGAAATCAGTGCATGATTGTTTTCACAAACAATTCATAATTCACCAGCAACTGTTGTACTACAATTTAATTTAAATTTAAGAAAAATACATGTAGGAATAACTGAAACTACATTTACAAAAAAAGCATTTACTCTCCAAATTCAGAATCGGATTCTTAAGGCCAGAAATCGGACACTTGCTGTAAATCGAAACCTATCAATTCCTGTGTGCGATCTGCCAGGACCTTGCTTGCTAATCTAAGATTATCTTGTTACAAGAGGGGTGTCACCACCAACATGACAAAGCACTTTAATTTAACAGATTGTTAAAGATCTCGAACATGATTCGAACACCAATGTTGAGTCTATTACTAAACTACAACGATTTATCTGTTTCATTCCTCAACCTTTGACAACTGTGTGAATCAAATAATCACAGAAGTACTGGGATAAAAGTTTTTAGTTTGGATATAAACTTTGATATGTATGGTATAATAGAAGAAAATCACCATTTGAAAGTTATTTGACACTTCAAATAAAGATTTATAGATTACATTGTTGCGCTAGTAGGCAGCAAAAAAGGGGCTGTTAAAATGTATTTTTCTTTGAGTCATTGACTATGTTTACATGCGCACGAATAATGCGATTATTTTCAATAATCAGAGTAAGGACTTAATCGCATTATGATGTTTACATGTCAGGAGCAAAGCTCTTCACGCTGGTTTACATGGAATTACCATGGAATTATTCTTTGCATTATGTTCATGTCGTGCAATGTCCACAGCATAAACTCAGTGTGTCACCTTCTTCACCGCCATGGTTTCTAATCTGCAGGCAGCCACGGCACCAGAATATTTTCTCTAACGAGGCTAACGGGGGGCTAGACCAATATGTGGGGGTGCTAAGAAAATAATCGATATTCATGACGTCAAAGTTACTTAATGAAGAAATTGTGTGTGTTTTTTTTTAAAGAAAATCAGCTCTGGTACACACCACATTTAACAGAAGTATTAATACAAGTGACCAGAGCCCTGCATTCCAGCCCGAGCCCAACGGGCAGCAGAGAGCACGCCTTCAGCGCATTTTCAAGAGTTCCGCAAATCAGCGAACAAGCGCACATAAAAGGCTAAAGATTGCCTAAAGATTCCTGTTCCTGACCAAGACAGCCCATCCTCTTTGTTTTCTTTATAGTAAAAGTAGATATTGTTTGTGAGTGCACACAAATAAACAAAGACCCTTTACAGTTACGAATAATGTACTACTCTTACCTTTACAAGCAAAAAAGTCAGCGTATTTTAAGATGTTTGCAATGCATGTGATCACGCTAGAGCCTCCATGTCCTGTAAAGCGCGCGTTAGCATCCACTCTCCGCACAAATGATAGGATATGAGTCTTACAGCGCACATATAGGTTAAATGTTTAAACTAACTTATTGATATGCTTGAACTGTTTAATATCTATAGATTTTATTTTTGGCAAGTTGTGATGATTTTAAAAAGGCTAAATTGATCAAGCATATCAACTCATGGTCTGCCACTGGCCGCTTGGTCGTTAAAAATCAAATAAAAAAACGTATATTTAACAAAAAAAAATGCTCCAAACGTTTTTCTAAATTAACTTAATAAAAAACTGAAACAAAATATAATTACATTGCCATTTGGCCTATAACTGAACTATTTTAATAGCTGAAAAAGTCGTAAAATAAGCTGTTTTGGGAGAAGTGGCCACAAATTATCTCGGGTCAGACTCTTACCAAGTATTCTGATAAGCTGTTCGACAAGAGCTGGGCTAGGGCCTACATTTTAGGCCTTTTCAAAAACTTTTTACTTGCAAAGGAAAGACTTCAAAACTGGACATCACCATGCGCTCCGTGAGACTGGGTTGTGCGCTCTACATTAACACAATTCATATAAATGCGAACTGTGCATACTTTACACATAAATTAAACATTAAACGAACACCACATCTCAATCATAGTGATTATGTAATGGATTAAATGTAGCCTAATGCAGGAAACTGCGCTCACGTGTGGCAGATTACTGTGACAGATATGTGCTAACAGCACGGGACAGCACTCTTCTATCTCAGCTGCTTGGGGGGCTAAACCGGGGCTATTCAAAATTCTGACGGGATGTACACCCCCTAGCCCCTGTGTAGCGCCGTCCCTGTCTGCAGGTGAGTGGCACATCATTCGTGGAAGTCACAAGCACATGCGCACTCTTGTCAAAGCTGCAATACTGCGATTAAGGTGTTTACATGACTGTGTATTTTGATTAAAATCGGCGTGCCCCACCTATGTTAATACGATTATGCTTGCTGCGATTATGAGCTTAATCGCATTATTATAATCTAAGTATTGCATTTACATGAAGAAAAGTTTAATCGCAATATTGCCAAAATCTCATTATAATCGCATTAAGAGTGTCCATGCACTCATTCATTCAAGAGATTTGTTCAAAAACTTTACTGAAATAAAATAAAAATATCCTCTTAATGCCTTAAAAAAAGAAAAATGAGCCATTTTCTAATTTTTAACATTAAATTTAAAAAAAAACAAATGATCGGATGATACAAGGACCGACATATAATTTATAATACAATATCATTATTGGCAAATTAACACTAGAGTTTGTATGGTTAACACGTGATCAACAGTCGAACAGTACGATCCGAATCAAGAACCTGCTAAAGAGTCTCCATCTAATTGGATATTGGTCAAAGGAGATCTTTTAAATGAAAATAAGACAGAAGATCAATGTTATTGATAGCTTTGAAAATCTGTGATTCATCTCTCACAGGTCCATGTGACACTATTATATGAAGACGGCGTTTATTAAAGAGGAGAGTGAAGAATCATTTAGGCCCAATCCCAATTCTATTTTCTACCCCTTCCCCTACTCCTCGCCCCTTCCCCTTGTCCCTTGAAACGAAGTGGAAAGGGGAAGGGTTAAAATATTTCCCCTAAAAAAATGGGACACCACTACAACACTTATACGTCATCATACTTTGTCGCTAGTTCCTAACGTTACGTCAGAGGACATGCGCCTATGTTTATCACACATTCCAAGATGTCGCCGTCAGTCATAGCAGTGTGGATTGCAGCGATTTTTTTGCATTTGTCTTCAGCAAATTTTGTGAGATGAAGGAGACGACGATATCTTCGCCACTTAAGTTTGCTGGTGGATCGGGCTGAAGTGAGTATAATGACTGCAAAAATGTTTTGTTGAATTTAACATAGCCAACTACACAGCTCGCTTACGTTAACTGCTAACGGTTAGCTGGACATGTACGTTAAATAAACTAATGTTTTCGTGTTGTATGTGCACGTTTACATACACTGTAAAACGTTTTCACCAGATTCAACTTAAAAACCTAAGTTCAGCAGCTGCCTTAAGTTTTTAAGTTAAATCAGCTTAAAACTACAAGTCATTTTAATGTATTACAATCAAAATGAGTTGATTCAACTTGTTAGTTGACAGGACTTAAGTTGATTCAACTTAATTTTTAAGGCAGCTGCTAAACTTAGGTTTTTAAGTTGAAACTGGTGAAAACGTTTTTACAGTGTACATTTGTTAGATTCATATAACAACAGACAACAGTTGTTTGATGGTTACGTGGAAGCATATTGTTTTCATATGTTTATACCCTATTATGTATTAACTTTACTCTGTAAATTGTTTACAATCGTACATGGTAGCCTTTTGCAGATTAGCTTTTTTACTTTGGTTTAGGGCGATAAATGACATGTCAGTCCAAATGCAGATTAATGAGGGGAACTTCTTTGTTACAGGCTGATGGTCCAGTATCATACTGCAGGCTAAACCATAACGTGCCAATTCTGCGGTTGTGGTTTGATGAGAAGCTTGAGCTGAAGCAGGATTTTCGCCTGAGCAGAAGAGCCATGAATGCTTTACAGAGAACATGACCATGGCTGGGGTAATCAGCTGGAAACTCTTATCTATGTTTACTGGCTGGCACATGGACTATCATACCAGGTAGTGTCCAGTGTTTTCAATGTCCCAAAAGCAACAGTCCATTGTGTAATCCACAAAGTGGCACAAACATATGGGTCAAACTAAAGTATGTCATCTTCTTTCCACGAGCAGAGGAGCTGCAGAGAGTGGGACCAGGATTTGTTGAACTGTCAAGAACTCCTGCATTTAAAAATGTTGTTGGTGCAATAAATGGCAAGTAGCCTGACAAGCCAGACCCACATAAATGTAGGGTCTGGGCACTCTCCATAGACAGCGCTCAACCGGAGGGGCGGGATAAACGGTTGTCTTTTAAACTCCCTCTCCATGCAATAGGATAGCGCTACAACCAATCAGAGCAACGAAGAAAGTGACGTAGTCAACTCCAAATTTACATCCTTCTTTTGTAAGAACGACCTTAGTGCAGTTTCTTGTTCTTTTCTCAGAGAAAAGCTTAACTCCAAGTCTTTCAGAGTGGCGGCCAAAGCCGATTCGAAAGAAAGTTGTTCGCTAGCAGCAGCCATCGCTCTCTCTCTCACGCATCGATTTTGGATTTTTGGAAATCTCAAGTGAACGGAGAGTTACTAGACTGCCGTTGGAAGCAAATGTAATTTGCTGCCGCTAGGGGTGCGTCTAGATTCTAGGCTAGATTGCAAGCACATCAGGATCAAACCCCCACGGCCATTTAAACTACAAGGGCTTTTATTCCATCAGCATGCAAGCAATATGTGATTCCTGTGGACGGTTCCTAGATTTGTTGGTTATCCAGGGTCAGTTCATGACACACGTGTACTGAAAAACAGTTCATTTTATAGGGCACAACGGTATCCCCCTACAGGGTACATTATACTGGGTGATGGAGGCTATCCATATTTAGACACCCCAGTCTGCTTGTTTACACCCTACAAAGAGCCAGTGAATGGACAAAACCAGAGGCGGCTCAATTACTACCACTCAAGGGGAGGCAGCATAGTTGAAAGGGCTTTTGGCATAATGAAGACAAGATGGAGGTCTACACTTTTTAAAGCCTTGGAAGTCAAGCCAACATTTGCACCCCAGGGGTCCGTTCTTCGTACATCGCTTACTACATCCAAGATCAAATGACACATCTAAGATCAAATCATCTCGCTAACTATGAGCTCGCTATTCCGGTTCTCCGAACGCACCTGTTGTTTATGATCAGTATAGCTGGATGAAGTTATTTGAGATCAATGGGTGGCTTAAAAGGGGCTACGTATCGATAGTAAATACATTGATCTGCAACTCTTTGATTGGTCGGGGAAAATATCGAAGGAGCGCGCTCAGTATTTTTCTGCAGCAGAGCAAGAACTTTTGATTGAGGGATTTCAGGAGTTTCAGAGTTTAATTAAAACGCAAGGGGACTATGCAAAGGCTGCAAAAGCAAGGAGAGAGGGCTGGCAGAAATTTGCTGACAAATTAAACTCGTAATATTATATTATATTATATTATATTATATTATATAGTATTATATTTTATTTTATCCTCTTTCACATTAGAGCCACAACAGGACCCACTAGAACATGGGAACAAGTAAAAGTGAAATATAACAACAATCAAATCCAGCTAACTTAGTTAGCGAGGTACGAAGAACGGACCCCTGGTTGTAACTATAGCTGATCATACTCTATTTTTCTTTACACCCTGACAAGACTACACAACTATATTTAAAATCTTAACAAGCGAAAAGAACAATGACCAAAAACCTCCACCCATCTAGATCTTGATTGAGTGATGTACTGGTGTTATTTTTCCACAATTAAGAACCAAGTTGTTGCATTCATTTAAAATAATAATAATAATTATATCCTTCTTCCACCTAATACTAATTTTAATTATACCTGACAAAATGAACAAGAATTGTATGGTTAATATTAGTGTAAAGGAACAGCGTAAAAGGAAATATGGGACATCTGACCTCCGACCTCCAACCTAAAATGAGTTAGTTAATGACACCCTTGAGTTATAAGTTATAAGCAATAAACAGCATCAAATTTGAGCTTGTCTCAGTCTGTCTGTAAAAATCTACCTGTTCCTAGAGATGCATTGAGATTTTGTTCCTCACAATTATATTGTGTGTCTTAATGTAAAGAAAAAGGAAAGGATGTGATGTGTTGCCAAGTATGGTGACCCACACTTTGAATTTGTGCTCTGCATTTAACCCATCCAAGTGCATTGTGGTATCTTGAAGAGAACACTGATCATTCACCAACAATCCCTGCCAGACCTGAGACTCAAACCCGCAACCTTTGGGTTACAAGTCCAACCATTAGGCCACTACTTACATTAAGACGGCCGTACACAGTGCGAATTCGGACGGTCAGAAGATCGTATGGCCACACACACGTCAAGAGTGACGGACACAGTGTTACACGGCACAATTTTAAAACCTGACGATTTCCGAGGCAATCACATTCATGAAGTTCCACGCCAAAAACATGGACTCCGAAGAAGAGATCTTTTTCTTTGTGGCAGCAATGGCTTGCAAAAAAACTATAGCTAGCAATAGCTGTAGCAGACAATAGGTGACAGCTCACCTGATAAATGTAGCTCTTGGTAAATGTAGCTGCCATGTTCATCTTCTTCTGTGGTTTTCTTTTCTTTAGCTTCTGATTGGTCATTTCCAGTTTGATCAACAAATCGGCTCGTTCAACAGCACACACGTCAGGCTTTCAATCCGACAGCTCCCGAAGTTTTTTGACATGTTTAAAAATGATCGTGAGGTCGGGAACTGCTCGTCTCGTCATTTCTCACACACCATACGAGAAGAGACGATTTCCTCCGATAACCAAAAAAAAAAAAAAAAAAATTAAAAGAAATCGCATGCAAGCTCTTACGACCTCAAAAATCGCACGTGTACGACCGCCTTTAGTAATACTGAGGATGACATAAGTCACAACAGATGCACAAAAAAGTCACTTTAGTGCACTAGTTAGGTGTTTGATCAACTGTTTATGTCTCTCTCTCTCTCAAATATTTTTATTTTATTTTGCTGCAGTTCAATATAAAGCTAGTGGTCACTGAGTGTATTATTTGCTCACCAAATATCTTTAAATAAAGAACAAAGATAAACAGCATGCAGTGACTCAAATAGGACAAATGTTTAATTATTTTATAAGTAGGCTGGTGCTGGTGATTATGTAATGAACATTCACTGCTATTTACATTTTAATATCGAACTCTTAAAGATAGCAAGAAAAAAAATCACAATTAAAACAAATGTCAAGTTAAAGTGTCATTGTTTGCAAAATTAAGTTTTTTTGTCAGACGCTGTTTTTATTGTTTTCTAATCAGAAGTAGGTACTGTTTAATGTTACACAAAATAACTTTTCTGTAGAGCTGAACATTTTAATAAGGATCAAATGAGTGACTTTGAGAATGAAAACCAACCTGTTTGTTCCTCAGTGTCTTCATTCTTGACTTCAATCTTCATGTCTTCACTCTCCTCTTTATTAAATGTCATCTTTGTTTGTTGTTCCTCTGTATCTTCATGTTTGACTCTGAATGTATCTTCAATCTTCATGTCTTCACTCTCCTCTTTAATAAACTCCATCTTTATAATAGTGTGTCACGTGGATCTCAGTTGCTTCAGCAGGAGTTTTTCTGTGGGTTTGGTAGAAATAAAAATAAATGTAAACTAAATCTCTGGGTGCGTCTCAATCAGCTCCCTAGTTTAGTAGTCAGCACACTTGTAAGGGAGTCAGTCAGAGTGAGTGTTAATGGACTTAAAAGAACACAAATACTCAAGGTTCACATTTGTATTTAGATTGCTATTTAGTATTTGCTGATTTGTAGATTATATTTATTGGATTAAACTTTTATTAAAAACATTTGCTATTTAGTATTTGCTTTTTTATGAAAACGTGCAATTGTTTGTAGTCGTTGTTATTACACGTGTTTGTTGTTTTCGTTGCATTTCCAGTGTTTTGAGCAGCAGATGTCGACAGTGTGCAGCGATTCGAGTGATTCAAAACAGTGAATCATTTTGTGAATCGATTGATTCGGAATTTCGAAAAGCTCCGTTTCTATCAACATTACTGACAGTGACCGAATTCATTAGGAAAAATTATTCACTATATAGGGATTACGTGTCACTAAATAAAGCATTACAGTGGCTAACAAGTGGCTAACAATTCATTTCACAGTTGTATATGCAATTCTCTAAACAAGTTGTACTGATTTAAACACTTTCAGTTGTTAAAAGCACACACCTTCCTCCGTTTGAATCCCAGACGCAGGAGCGCGCCGCAGCCTTATGACGTCACATCTCCAGAACAAAATAAAAGTATTGTTCGCTAAAATCAATATAATTTTAGATTACAAAAGTATAAAATGGTACAGCCGTATCTATACCTAGGATAAATTGAAGGGATCAACTGTAGATTTATCAAAAGTCCAAATTTATATGTAATACATCACAACATTTGTGATATTCTCAACCAAGAAGAGAGATTTAACTATTATGAACTGAAATGGAATCCTTATAACAATGTATGCATCTTATTACATCTTAATTTCTCCCCAGAACAGCAAGACAGTAAATCAGACATCAGCTTTTTTTTTTTTTTTTTTTTAAAGGTCAATGACTGTAAATGATTACATTGACTGGGGTTTTGTACAGTTGATTTTGACTGTCTGAATAAAAAAAAAATCTTTAATTAAAATGGTTTAAATAATTTATTTTAAAATGTTAATGTGATTTACATTTTTACAGAGTATCTTTATTAAAATTGGCAGACAGTATAATTTTTACACGTCTCCTTATGTTTCTAGTCTTTTACATTGTTCTTATTTGGTTTCTCCCTTAAGGTTTAATGGTGTTTGGCAAACAGAAGTGTGTGTGTTAGTGTCACCCGCTGGACTGGAGTGTGAAGCGCCGAAAGGAGGGAAAATATAATGGGGAAATGACTTTGGCTGTATCCGAAATCGCCCCCTATACCCTCAAATAGGGCACTATTTGAGTGAACGGCCATTTTAAGTGGTGTCCGAAACCATAGTGGACATTATCGAGTGCACTCATTCAATCCCACCATGCACCGCAATAACGAGTGTACAACCGATGTACACTCCATGCACTCCAAGGCTAGAGAATACCCATAATGCACTGCGCGCCGAATGAATTCCCGCGTCTGACCACGAGATGGCATCCACAGCGGAATCCTATAGGTGTAAGTTGCTAAATATTTAATTATTTAATTTATTTAATCGTTTTTTATTACTAATAGACAGCTTGCTAAGTGTTAAATAATTATCACAGGGTCCGACCAAGAAGTGGAAAATCTAATCCGTTTGAGGGCGGAGAAGAATCACTTGTTCTCTGGCAAAAGAAATGCAGCTCAGCGTGGATGGGAGTAAGTCTCTTGTCTTTTATTATATATATGTTTTATATATTTATCTAGTGGGAGCTTCAATTGCCAAATTTACATTTGTCCCCTACATTGGGCCCCTAATATTACCTGAGTCATTGAGGAGTTGAAAGCAGAGGGGGGCTCACCTGGGACGCCAGGTGCTGCCGATGAGCCCTCTGGAGGTGTCGTGGGCCTATCATTGAAACACCAGTGAAGGAGGGTGCCCACCTGATGACCCCGATGAAGCTAAATCCCCCATTCTCATCCCACTCAATCACCATCACAGTGAGGAAAATACACTGATTGATGCATTGTCACCACTCATACCTCAGGTCTTAAAAATGGGATTGCTTCATCTAGTCCTAAAACATAACTGTCAACACGCAAGTAAATGTTATGTCTTTATTGAATTATACAGTGAAGTCAAAATGCCACATTCAGAATAGGTGCTGCTATCAAGTGTTGCCTTCATGAGAGACTGATACAATTAATTATGCACTGAAAAAAGTGATTTTGGAGAGTGGTAAATATAATCTGTGGAAACCATATAAAATTTACATGATTATTGCAGCCAGCCAACGAATTCTAAAGTAATGGGTAAATTCTACATATGTTACCCATTCGTCAACAGTAAGAACCATCACATAGAAAAATGCAGTAAAATATACCCCCAAACCCTGAGTTTTTTTTTTTTTTTTTTGCTTTAAATTGCGCATGCGTCAGCCCGCGTTTTTGAGTGAGTGTCGGCGACGCTATTTACATAGGAGTGCTGTAGTATATATATATATATATATATTTTTTTTTTTTTAATTATGAGATATTACACTTCACTTGTATTCGGCGTTCGTTTGTTTAACATGCCATTACTTGAAATCAAAGTTTTAATCTGTCGCTGGCGTCACCATGGCTCGGGACACATCAAGCCGACGGTCGGCCGTTGGGCAACGTCGGACCGTCGGTCAAACAGCTTGATTTATTGTGTTCCACGCGTCGGTTTGATGTGTTCAAATAAACAAATTGACCCCACGCCAACGCAAGGCAACGGCACGTCTGCTTTCGTCGCTGCTAGTTCTTTGCCATCGGTTTGTTGCGTCTGCACAACTGCCGGTAAGTTGAAATGCCGTCGTGGTGTGCTTTTTATAAGATTAGTCAGCATCTGACCGCTGTGTCTGACCGCTGGTTTTAAGGTTAGAAACTAGTCAACGCCAGCTTTTTCTAATATATTGAAGGGCGCAGGATTAAAAAATAAAAACATAGTAACGTTACCAATGTAATCCACGAGTGTGTGTGAAAACACCAACTGTTGCTGCACCTAAGTTTTTTAAGGAATTGTGGGATCACCTACAACATTTTAGAATTGATTTTATATTTGTTATTGTTAGAACATCAGTGCTTAATAAATGTTTTCATAATTTTGTAATATGTTCTATGAAGTACATTACATCTATGAAGCTAATTATATGAAGCATGAATATTAATATATGTAATTGCAATGCCTTTATTTAAGTAAGTACACAGTCTGTTATTTCTGCATGACCGGCCCTTGTCAGACAGACAGACTGCCCAGATCAGAGGAGCACTGATAAACTACCATTTTCCCCCAATTAATCACCGGTCTGCAAATAGCCGCCTGGTTCTTTTAAACGTCTGGGGTTATAATCTATTTTGCGTATTAAACACCCACCCGAATAAACAAAGGGGGTGATTATTTGCATTGAGGTAAACCCCAAATCATCTGTACTTTCTGTAATTTGTTTTGTGTAATTTTTGTTTTTATTTCTGTTGCAGGCAGAGTCTGTGTATGTGGAGACTCACTGATAGACCACTGTTACCAGTTGACACATCCACCCACGTCCCCACCACAAGTGTATCCTATACAGGTATGAAAGTTTTCCAAATAAAATAAATCACATTGTCCTTAAAGGTATAGTTACCTTAACTAAAGTCCTCAGTTATGGGAAAATGAACTGGAAATGCAAGTTGTGCAAATTCACAACATCAAAAAGATTGGACCTGCTGAAACACAACAGACTAATACATGAGCATTTAGGTCGAGTCCACTCCATACCCTGCCTCTATTCAGATTGTCCTTGCACAGTCAAGACATGGGGAGCATTAAGGACACATTTGTCAAGGCATCATTCTCAGTCAACCCAGCCGGGAAACATCATTTCGTTTACATGCATTGTCTGTAATTCATGCTCTTTTGACAATGAGAGGCATTTTTTTGAACATCTTGGTGGCCATCTAAAAAAGTTTGAAACTGTGCCATGTGTTTTTGAGGGTTGTGATTATAAGACCAACAAATATACAACATTCCACAGCCACAAGAGTAGAAAACACAACCCACATTTGTTGGAAGATTTCAAGACTAATGTTCTTTATCAACACCAAAACAACCCGGATGAAGAAAGTGATTTTGTTGAGGATGAAAATGACTGTGGCTTAGTCCTTGAGGAGGATGAGGACTTAAACAAAATTATTACTAAAAGAGTGGGGTTGCTCCTCCTCAAAATGGAGAACATTTTTAATGTCTCCAACTCATGCATTAATGAACTAGTAGAGGAATTTCATTTCCTTACAGCGTCTGCATCTGGCCCCGTCATTAAAGAGATCATTCTGAGTACTTTGAGAAAACATGGCTGTACATTTGAAGACTCAGTGATATCAGAACTGGTCAAAGACCTTTGCCAGCTAAGCCCTGTCTGTGCTGCTTTACGAGTGGATGGGCCTTTCAGCAGTAAGTTCAGGAGAGAGCAATTTAGTAAGGAGCATCTCTCAACGATTGAACCAGTTGAGTACATACTTGATAGTACAGAGAAAAAATCATTTCAGTATATACCAATCCTCCCATTATTATCTCAACTTGTGAACAACAGCCACATTCAAAACACAATATTACAATACAAAAAGCCATCTGATGCCTCTTCTGGATACAAATCATTTAATGATGGATCTTTACTAAGAGAAAACAGCTTTTTATGTGAGGATGAACTTAAACTCCCACTCATATTATATATAGATGACTTTGAGATATGCAACCCTCTGGGAACATCCCGCAAGAAGCATAAAGTCACAGCAGTGTACTGGGTGTTCGCAGACATACATGCCACATTGAGATCTACACTGACTTCCATTTACTTAACCATTTTGTGCAAGGCAAATGATGTCAACCAGTATGGCTATGCAAAGGTTTTGGACCCACTGCTCAGAGATTTGAAGTCCTTTGAAGATGAAGGTATTTTTGTTTCAAGTCTGGGCAAAGTGGTCAAGGGCACTGTACTTGCTGTAGTCGCTGACAATCTTGGTGCTCACTCAATAGGTGGCTTTGTTGAGAGCTTTTCAGCTTCACATTTCTGTCGCTTTTGCATTGGAGAACGGTCACAGATCCAGGAGCATGAAGTAGGAGAAGGACTGTTTACTCCACGGACTAAGTCCAACTATGCCATGCATGTCAAAGCAGCACTGTCTGATCCAGCAGAAAGTCACCACTGCAGAGTTAAAAGACAGTGTCCCATCTCAGACAGACTCAGTAACTTTCATGCTATATCAGGTTATCCCCCTGATGCTTTGCATGATTTGCTCGAAGGAATTGTACCTGTGGAAATATCACTCTGTCTTGATGTGTTAATCAGAAAGAAATACATCTCTCTTCAGGAGCTCAACCATTCCATACGTTGCTTTCCTTACAAATGGAGTGACAAAAGAAACTGTCCACAACCCATTGCCCCGAATTTCAACTTGCGAAAAAGCGTAGGAGGTAACGCACACGAAAACTGGTGTTTGTTGAGAATGATGCCACTCATGATTGGTGACAAAGTCCCAGAAGATGAGCCTGCTTGGGAGGTTTTGATGACCCTTAAAGATGTTGTGGAGCTTGTCATGGCTCCTCTCCACACAGATGAGACAATAGGATACATGCAAAGTAAGATCTCAGAACACCGTTACAGGTATTTTGAAGTGTTCCCAGAGGAGAAAGTTCGACCAAAACACCACTTTCTCGAACACTATCCTTGGCTTACAACTGTTTACGGGCCACTGGTACACTTCTGGACTATGCGGTTTGAAGCCAAACATCGATTCTTTAAAAGGATTGTGAGGCAGACTGGGTGTTTTAGAAACATTCTCATGACAATGGCAAGAAAACACCAATCAATGATTGCGTATCATACCAACAGTTGCAACAACCAAAGGCCAGCACTGTCAGTGTCCCAGAGGACTCTTGTGGCAGTTGATGTTCTTAAAGATGGCATTAAGGAGTCCTTTGCAAGGAAGTTCCCTGGGGAAGAGTTTGTGAACATGACAAATAAAGCAACCATTTTAGGCACAGACTATAATATTGGCATGATGCTGCCGTTTGGCTCAACAGGAGGCCTACCTGACTTTGGAGAAATCCAGCAAATAATCATTGTGCGTGAAACTCCTGTCTTTGTTCTGAAATTGCTTAGTGGCTGGTATTGTGAACACCTGAGGAGTTTCAAAGTAGAGCCAACAGGAGAGACAGAAATCCTTAAACATTCTGAATTAAAAGAAACATACCCCTTGGCTGCATACAATACAGCAGATGGCCGTATGGTGACCCTTAAACACTTCATTTGCACATCAGAGTAAGTGTAATGGGTTGATTTTATTTATGTTGTCATATCAAATATGTGTGCACTTTTCAAGTAGATATTGAAACAATTACTTAATAGCTGTATGGACAGGAATCCTGTCTTATTTATTTATTGTAATGTTTATTTAACAGGGACGATTGCCACAGAAAATGGGAAAATGTGATGCATACTTACTCTCCTTTCTTCTCCTCCTTTCCTCATCTACCTCTTCTTAAAATAATAATGACAATCAACGATTTTGTATTGAAATTTCCACTTAACTGAATATCTGTTTATTGCTTTGGCAGAAGAATATTGAAGCAAACCTATGCAAGTAAGCTCATCAACTATTAATAACCTGTCTCAATTTCTTTTCTTTCTCTGTCTCTACAGCTGAGGAAACACACCAAACAACAATGGCGGTCCATTTAAGAGTAATTTTAGAAGAACACAACATTCAAAAGTTGAAACTTCCAACAGGAATTCCAAATACAGTGGAAGATCTTGTTTCCATAGTTACTGAAACTTTTCAATTGCATGGGGAAATTGGACTACTATACCAAGACAAAGACTTTGACAATGAGTTTTTCAGTGTCACCTCAACTGCTGACTTGTATGACAAGGCCACTGTTAAAGTGATCCTAAAAGAGCCGACGATAACCCTTGACCTACACCCAGTACTTGAATCATCTTCATTGAGTTCAGTGAGCACCTATCCTGCAAGTACGACTGAAATGGACATCTGCCCTGCAGATCATGATTCATCCTCAGAGGTGTCAAACTACGCATCGTCAAGTTCCACTGACACCATTATTCTCCCTGATTCATGTCGCTCTGCTGCATGGCCAGTGCCATTCCAAGTACCGGAGTTTTCCCGAGACATAGAACTCATCCTCGCAGAGGCAAACAACTCATATGATGCCACTGGAAGACACTTCATGGATGCCAGTGTTAAATCAGCAATAATGCAAGAGCTTGCAAAAGTAATTTTTTCTTACACTGCTTACCCAACCAATGAGCAAATCCTCTCAGTGGCTGAAGCCTTGGTTTCTAAGTTTCCGTGTCTTAGGGAGCCGGGATCATTTGCAGGCTTATATGGCTGGCAGCAGCGCATAAAAAACAAGATGCACAATTACCGTGCCAAGCTAAGATCTCGAAAATATTCTTACCCGGAAATTGAAATCAACACCTTAAAAAGGAAGCATCCAGGTGATGCAGTGCCTTCGAAAAATATAAAAAAGCCCAAAAAAGCAGAGGTTAATTACCTCCCTCCGCACCCTACTGGTGAAAGCCAAGAGACTCTGGAGAAAGAGAGGCTTGAATTAATTTGTGAAATTACAAAGAAAAACAATGCAAAGATAATTTCAGAAAAAATGAATAAAACCTTCTCTAGCCGAAGAGTTGAAGTGGTCAGCCTCAGCCCCTCTGTGGGTGTGTTTAAAGAAAGGTGGCCAGCATTATTCACTGAGGCTCAGGTGAGAATGTCTTGTAATTTTTTCTTCCCACTAGGATACATTCATATGATTACTATGAGAGCTGGTCTTTAATTTAAAATGTAATTTTTGGTCCTTTTACTTCCTAGATCAAGGAGGAGTTTAGACGCATCACAACAGTTTCCTTGGAGGAGACATTCATGCGGAAGCTTGATGAGTACACACCAGGTCTTTTGCGGCTAATGCGTGCCAAAGGAGGAGCAACTGGTTGCAAGATGCGTCCTCTGCTGGACACTTTAAATGACGTATGTTATTTTTTTTTTACAAATATGTAATTATTGATATGAGTGAATTAAAAGTAAAGTAATTTGTAAACAATTGCTTTGTTGTGCGCAAAGTTGAGCTCCTTACCAACTTAAACTACCTTTTAACATCAATGTGTGAATTCAGTCTTATCCATCCATTTTCTTTACTGCTTTGTCTGTTCGGGTCACAAGATTTTTGAGCCAACCCAGCATTTATCAGGCGAAGGGGCAGGGTTCAGTCTGGACAGGTCGCCAGTCTGTTTCAGGGCTGGAATTTAGTCTTAGTATATGTAAATCACTCCCCTCTCCGCTAACAGTCTTATCACTAAATTGTATCTCCTTACAGACACAGAACATTGAGAAAAAAAGAGATGCTGTTGTCTGCTGCCTCATTAACTACCTCGGTGAAAGACAAGAAGATCTTTTCCATGACTGCCAGGTATGTCATATTGATAACAGATTTTTGATTAACTCAAGGGATCCTCCTCTCCTCTCGCATCCGCCTTCTCCTTTTGCCTTCCACTCCCCCTCCGCTCACCTTTTAGATAAACTGAAATATATTGAAACAGCATCTTAAATAAAATAAAAATGTGTATGCTTTTTGTTTGTTTCTTTTTCACATGTAGGAATGTGAGGACTACACAGACAAAACGATGAAGGTGATTGTGAAGCACAATGTCATGGCTGAGGAGGATCCATCAGATGTGTCTATTGTGATCGAGGGAAACCAAGTGATGGAAGGATGTGGAAGCCGAACAAAGGCATGCATACTGCTGATGGGACTCATTTATGCAATCAACATTGAATATCCAAAGGAGCTGAAGAACACGTTTGAAGCTTTTCAAAAACTTTTTTTGGAAATTGACGGGGCAAAACTACTGAAAAAGGTCCACAGCCTCAAAAATAAGCTAATGCAGTAGACACCTATTTCCCCTCTTGTTCGAAGGGGATCTTTGTCTGGACATACTTTTAATGGATTTGTAATGGAGTGTAGTTTTATATTTTTCTTCTTTTCACTTATTTGCTCCACACACAGACTCAGATCCATCCACTCTCTCTCAGCCCACTCCATTGCGCTGTGATTTTCCCCCAGATTGACAGAAAAGGAATACCAATAGGAAGTGGCCTGAAGAATTTAGATCTCTCCTACACTCTATCCCTCCCCATTTGTTTGTTTCTTTTATTCTCATCCTATCTTTGAGAGTGAGAGCAAGCTCAAAAACTAAAGAATGTTGGTGTTCTGTTTTATCTTTATCCAGATATTTGATACTGTACATGCACAAACACAACCATGTGGAGTGTGTGTGTGCTTTTCATTTTTTAAATAGAATAAGTGGCATGTGTTGTTTGCAGTAGCCAATTATCCAGAAACAACATTTGAAACCGTTAACTTAGTGAGTTATAAAACGTCAAAATTCAAAAAAGTCAATTCGTTCATTGTTGTGTGAAGCTGTTGTACTTTATTCGTTCATTGTTGTGTGAAGCTGTTGTACTTTATTTAGCACTTTATTCTGTGTTTTTTTGATAATTTGGTGCATCGTTGCTGCATATAAACAAGGCTGTTTGGTTATTTGTTATATGAATTTACCTGGACCACACATTTGGTCAGTCACTGTTGTGTAATACTGAAGAGACACAAAGAGTTTAGTCTAAGAGTTTAGATACAAGAAATTCTTAATGTGATTAGACATCCAGCACTGCTCTGATCTCCTCACTTCTCCTTTCATTTTCTCTTCTCTGCTCCCTTCTCTCCTCACTTCTCTTTTCCACTCTGATCTGGATGTCCTAAAACAGGGATATGTTTTATTATCCAACATTATTGAAACAACATTTGATAGATCAGTTATAAAACATTCATTACTTGAAATGTTGTGTAAAGCTGTTGTGTTGCACTATATTTTGAGTGTTTCATAGGATTTTTTGGATTAAAAACATTGATCTGATGAACCATGTGAATGTCTTTATTGTGGGGTGTACATTTTACCTTCTCTGAATAAGTAATTGTTATTAACTGATATTAATTAACTTTGATTTGAAGAGATAATTTTTACCTAATTTTAATGAGTAAGTAGCTGTTGAATATATACATAAATGTGAGGTATTGTTACCCAATTTATGCAAGTATTTAATAGCTTTTTACTTCAGATAGTTTATACTCAATATATGGGATTAAATCTACCCTACCAAAGTCGATGCAAATTGTTACCTCACATTTATTGGGTAAATTCTATAGATTAGTTTTTACAGTGTGGAAGAGAGGATTTTTTTACATAACACTATTATGCCTGCTTTACAATGATTTTGATATCAAATTTTATTTTATTATTTGTATCTTTATTAAGTCTTTAAATGAATACATGTTAAATTAACCTCTATCGATGTTTGAGGACTGAATTTGTGAAGTGTTTGTTTCAGAGCTGTCCTTAAAGAGATGGGTCTCGATGATAAAGTCAGTCCAGCAAGAGCTGCAAAAAAATGGGAAAACCTGAAAAAAACATACAAGGTTTGTATTTTTAATTAGTCACAAAAAATAAAAAAAGTCATGCATTTTCTTATTTTAGTGATTTTTACTACTTGTGTCAGGCTCCAAATATGTTTATCAAATTATTCAGTGTGTATCATGCATGCTGGTATGTTATGTCCACAATTGTTATGAACAATTTTTATAGTCATATTTAGTTTTTTGAGCTTGCTAGACACTGTATGCTTTCATTACATAAAATGGTAGCCCTGATAAATTTAAAATTTTTTTTTTTTTTTTTTAGGAACTGAAGCAGCCACCATCAGGTGTGGGTACAGAGTCAGGGGAGACAACTGCAGGGAGCTGGAAGAGGTTTGATCTGATGCAGGAAGCTATTGGGGGGAGGCCATCCATTCAGCCTCCCATTCTGATTGCTTCAGCGTCCACCTCCACCACACCGCTATCCAGCTCCACAGACCCATTTGAAATAGGTGACAGTGAGGCTACTCCCTTGCCAGCAAAAAGACAGCATAGGGACCCAGTTTTGGGTTCCTAGAAAAAGAGGCAGAGAGGTCTATGGCCAGGGAGAGAAGATCGGAGGAAAGAGAGGAAAAATTTATAAACCTGCTGGAAAAAAATGTTAATAAGATGTGAAAATATAAAATAAAATATTAATAATAATAAAAAAAAGTTATTGAACTGGTTTTCTCATTTTTACTATTGCAAGCAATACAATTGTTTAATTATTGATTACAGGGGATCAGTTTTTTTTTTTTTTTATACTATATACATGTGTAATTATATCATTGCAAATGTGAACTATAGTTACATATTTACATTAAGGAACATGTTATGACATGTGAAGTTGTTGTAAGCTTATTTATTGAAAGTGAAAACAGTTCCTGTTGTAGGGGATTTGTTGATCTGGTAACTCATATTAGTATTTTGTTTTGTTTTTTGTTACAGAAATCCTTTCAACAGAGGATTCTATAGCTCTATGTAGTCGTGATCCCTGAGAGCTGTCACAATGATAATGTCATCTCTGCCAGGTGCAGAAACTGCTGCAGCAAGGTGCTCTCTTATTTGTTCTCCACCCTGGGGGTCTTGGTTGTGTAGAAGTGCATCGTTGTTGTCATCTGGCAGAAGTGTTGCCTCAACTGGCTCCAAAATGTCACCACTGGTACACTGTAAAAAAAAAATCATTGCTAATATTGAAAAATTCAAGGCAACACATTGCATTCACATTTTTATGTTTTCCCAACGATTAGCAATGTAATTATCCCAATTACAATAACGTTGTTGTCCTTACTAGTATTATTTAGTTCTGATAAGGGACAGCGCTTTAGCCATGTGATTACCCCAACAACAATAATGTTGTTGTCCTTACTAATATTATTTAGTTCTGTTGATGAACAGCACTTTAAATTCCTCGTTCTACCAATGAATATATGTTTGCTCAGTCAATAGCCTCGTTCACAGCACTAGAAAATGTTTATCAAGAATATATTGATTCTCTTTCCACTATACTAGAAATTCACTTATTTTCCTTTGGCCTACATAATTTTTTTAATTCACAAACTAAAATAAATCCATAACAAACAATGTCATACATTTCAAATATTTTATTTCATTGTGACCAAGGGTGTATTTTACTGATTAAAAACAAAAAAATAGGTGGCACTATGCAATTAAACCTCTTCAAAATAATATTAATGAAAAATAAACACAGAAAGGCCACATAAATGTTTACAATTAAGAAATGTCACAGTAGACATTGTCACAGTGTTCTGGCACTCAGAACATGGCCCTAACAGCCGTAATTCACAGTAGCTGAACATAAAAACGTGTTGGGCGTAAATGTTACCATTGTAACCAACATACAAGAACTATAAATGCGTGTCAAATGACATACCATATCACTCCAAAATAAAACCACAGAAAGGGTACCAACTTAAGAGCTTTACAATCCAGAACGTCTGGGGCTCAGAAACATGGGCCTATACAGGTCAAATTACAATTAAAATGTGAAAAGTGTAAATATGCAACCAACACAACCACCATAAATGAAAAACTATTAATACACATAAAATTTGACATCAAATACGTCTCACAAAAACCTGAAACTTACACAGAAGTACTGTTTGGGCAATGCGAAAAGTTCAAAAACATTTTGTTTAAAAGAGCCCATCCACAGTAGCGTTAGAGCATCATGATACAAAATAAAATATGGTGTTTTTTTTTAGGCTGTGTGCATATGATTGTGTGTTTTAATGTAAATGTTTGTCTGTGATGATCTTATGCATGTATTATGATGGTTAGTGAGCAACTGTAACCAATCCTCTTGGGATGTGTGGAAGTTTGTTGAACATTTGGTTAGAACAGTTCATCAGCATTAGAGTTGCCAAGGAGCAACACAGAAGAGAAGGCCAAGGCAGGAGAGATCTGGGATATTGTATGGTACTGTAAGCACCATACACCAAAAAACAAAAACTTGAAAGATATCCTAACGATATCCTTAAGAATGCCATAAGTGTCTCTTGCATTTGTGCAAAAAAACAAAACATTGAAATCAACCACACATGAAGGTGCAAACTATTGTTAACATGAGCTACTCAATAAGAACAGTACACTCTAAAAAATGTTGGGTTGTTTTTTTAACCCAACTGCTGGGTTAAGCCTGTTGGGTCATTTAGTTGGGTTGTTTTGCTCAGTGTTGGGTTGTTTTTGTGTAACCCAACATTGGGTTACTGATTTTATCCAATCAAGTGACAGTTAAGAGAGTAAGCCACTCCCCCTACTCGACGAGCGAAGCGCTACCTTCGCGGCCATTTTGAATCACCTCAGGAATCGCCTCAGGAACAACCGTCCTTCAGCGACGACAGAAAAGGTATGTTTGTGGGTTTTTAATGTATGAAACTAATATTGTACACCAGGGTTCCTCAAATCTTACCCTGGAGGTCCAATGCACTACAGAGTTTAGCTACAACCCTGATCAAACCCACACAGCAAAATCCCCAGATCACCAAAGGAGAAAACCCAAAGTTTTAAGCAACCATTATAGTGGTCAATGTTTGCATTAGTTGGGCTCTTGACCTGTAAATATTTAATACTAGATTTTGTTTGGCTGCTGTATTTGAGTTAAAACAGCCAGACATAAGCTCATGTCATCAGGTGATGATTATGTTTTAACATATTCATTGTTTGATGTGAATCACTTAATCACATGTCTGATTTCTTTGTTTGTTTTTTATTTTTTGCTTATTGTAATAGCCTTGACAATCCACAGAAGATCCAGTGCTTCTTATACATTTTGGAAAGATTTTTTTTACAACCTGTTAAAAAAATATAAAAGTGTTTCATGTCGGCACACATTGTCATCAAGAACCAGCCCATGAATCTCAACAATGGTGACAAACGGCATATTCAGATAAACAGATCAACTCTGAACTCTCATCATTTATTCATGCCGCAATGCATGATGGGAGTCATGGATGAGTTCTGATTGGCTACAACACGCTTTTTGATGGTCACCGTTGTTGTGGTGCTCACAATGATTCTTCATGTCTGTGTGTCTCAATTAAAATTCACTCTTTATTCATCTGCCTGATTATGCCAAAACTGATTGCTCTGTTGTTCACAGTTTCTTGCAGTCTGTAAGGAAATCCTATGTCAAAATACATAAGTCACTATATGATGGTTATGTCAAACACAGTCAACGCCACCTGATGACTTTTGCTCTTGGCTTGTCTGACTATTTTAACCCAGTTACTGCAGCCAAATAAGACCTAATATCGAAGATTTACAGGTCAAGAGCCCAACTAATGCAAACACTGACCACTATAATGGTTGCTTAAAAATGTTGGTTTTCTCCTTTGGTGATTCTGCTTATTAACATCAGGTGTCTTCAATAATGATCAATCATCACTTCGTTAATCACCTAATTATCTCGTTAACTTCAACACCGCTTGAGGCCCCGTTTACACGAAGGGAAGACGCAGATATTTCCCTGCGGTTTGGCCTCTCATTTACACGAAAACCCCGTTTTTATCACAGAAAACGATTATTTCTAAAAACTCCGGCCAAAGTGGATAAATTTGAAAACACCGTTTTCGCGTTGTAGTGTGGACTGTGAAAACGGAGGCTTTTGAAAACGATGACGCATATTTAGTCATGTGACGCATATTGTACCAATAGATATGTTTACACCAGTAATTGTGCCTGTGCTTTTCACTGTCACACTGCTGCTAAAGAGATTTACCTTGTACACTCTTCAAATTACAGTCCTAAAATGATGACAGAAAATTTACTTTTGCTGTCTTGAAAAAACATGACGACAACTGCTTTTCAGATAAAATATGAATGAGCGCGATATAGAGGCGTCAGTGGATGATGAGATATTTCCGTAAATTATCCCGCCAGAAGAATTGCGTGAAAACTTATTACGTCTGTATACTTTTGGAGGCTTTACACATGCGCAGTAAGGTGAATTTGATGTTTTCCTACGTTTCATTGTGGATGAGAAACTTTTGGAAAACGCTTGGAAACGCTGGTGTGGATGGAGAGCGTTTTAAAATGAAAACTCCGTTTTCAAATTTATCCGGATTAATGTAAACGTAGCCTCAGTGTCTATATGTGTCTATACTCAGAGTGTTAAATTAACACTGGGGATTTTGCTGTGTGGGTTTGATCAGGGTTGGAGCTAAACTCTGTAGTGCATTGGACCTCCAGGGTAAGATTTGAGGAACCCTGGTGTACAATATTAGTTTCATACATTAAAAACCCACAAACATACCTTTTCTGTCGTCGCTGAAGGACGGTTGTTCCTGAGGCGATTCCTGAGGTGATTCAAAATGGCTGCGAAGGTAGCGCTTCGCTCGTCGAGTAGGGGGAGTGGCTTACTCTCTTAACTGTCACTTGATTGGATAAAATCAGTAACCCAATGTTGGGTTACACAAAAACAACCCAACACTGAGCAAAACAACCCAACTAAATGACCCAACAGGCTTAATCCAGCAGTTGGGTAAAAAAACAACCCTTAAGTAATTCTCTTTGATTATTGTTTATTTTCTTTATTATTAAATATTTCAGGTTTGTTTTCAACCAGCAACGTAGTATTTTTTTTTTTTTTGTCAATAGTCTAGGTAAATAAAACAACCCAATGTGTTGGGTCAAAGATTTAACCCAACAAGTTGGGTTAAAATAACCCAACGCTGGGTTTGTCCATATTTGACCCAGCGTTGGGTTACCAAAATAACCCAATTTGGGTTATTTTAACCCAGCGTTTTTTTTGAGTGTACATTCATATTACTATTGGCCTATACAGAAATTGCCCTTGGCCTCATTTTCCAGTATTTCACAATGCAAGTTTGTTCTTCAGTGATCGGACACGCTTTGTGCATTTATGTCACATTTCCATAAAGACGCTCTGTAGAGTATCAAAAGTGTACTTGAGATGTTTTGGGTAGGAAATGTTGAGGGCGTATAAAAGGCCAAAAAGGTATGCCACAGCAGTGGGAGTATCAGCGATGTCCTGTAGAACTACAGATTCCTCCACAATCAATGAAATGTTTTGCACCTTTGGAGAGGAGGTTTCCACAGCACAGTCCTCGAGGACATAAAGCACCCCCACAGCCACATCATCTGGATCAGTTTCCTATAATAGAGATGACAAAACATTCAAAGGTGATTTTCAAGTACACACAACACAAAACACACACATCATCTTCATCTTGTAATTGTCATGGGGCAGCCGTGGCCTGCTGGCTAGGGGTTCGGGCTTGTAATCGAAGGCTTGCAGGTTTGATTCACTGTGTGCTCTGTGTGTTCACTAGTAGCTGAGGCAATCTTCTTCCATCCCATCTTTCTATGTTACTTTTTTTGGTTGTAGTTACTAATGGGGTGGATGTAAATAAAGAATCAACTATTTCCCCAACCAGAGTGCCTTCGGTTGAAATATTGTGTTTTTCAAGAACCTCTGCTACAGAGCGAAAGGCATGGAATTTTGTGCATGTCAATATATCCCGAATTTCCTCAACTATTCGTTGAACTGCGCTTCTTGAGACGTGTAAAACAGTCTGCATGCAAAGGAAAAGACTTGCAATTTTGTGTTCTACTGTTTCATACTCACAAAGACCTACTCTGTCTTCCCTCAACACATCATCTTGAAAGGACGTTGAAGCCACACTTTCATCAGCAATGTCATCTCCAGAAATCACAACAGGCTGAATCACAGTTCTAAAATCTTTCAATGTGTAATGTTTGTGTTTCCTACATTTATGGGAGTTGAATGTTGAATATGTGTTTGTCTTAAACTCACAAGCTAAGAACAGGCAAGCAACACTTTACTGAATTTTAAGGTGATTTCCAAGATGTTTAAAAAAAATCTCTTTCAGAACATATTTCTTGGAAATCACAACATTCACATTTGAATGTATAATTAGATTGATGGTGAACAGATGCACCTTTGCGATGATTTCTTGAAAGATGTGACCTTAAAGCTCCTTGAGTTTTGAAGACACACACACAGTTGGGGTGAACACACGGCCAATGGTTTGGTCTTCTGTGGTTAAGCTGGTGATGTCTGATGAGACTGTCTTGGTCTGCGGAATAATCGCAAAACTTGCAATGCATGTGGTGCCAATTCTCTCACCTGAAACATACAATTATGACATTCAAAGACTTAATATTACATAATACAAAATATTACCTATATACCCACACAATGCAAAAAAAAAAAATGCTTAGGTTACATCAAGCCGGAGGCTATATGTGACCCTGGACCACAAAACCAGTCTTAAGTCGCTGGGGTATATTTGTAGCAATACCCAAAAATACACTGTATGGGTCAAAATTATTGATTTTTCTTTTATGCCAAAAATCATTAGGAAATTAAGTAAAGATCATGTTCAATGAAGATTTTTTTGTAAAATTCCTACTATAAATATATCAAAATGTAATTTTTGATTAGTAATATGCATTGTTAAGAATTTAATTTGGAGAACTTTAAAGGTGATTTTCTCATTATTTTAATTTTTTTGCACCCTCAGATTCCAGATTTTCAAATAGATGTATCTCGGCCAAATATTGTCCTATCCTGACAAACCATACATCAATAGAAAGCTTATTTATTGAGCTTTCATATGATGTATACATCTCAGTTTTGTAAAATTTAACCTTATGACTGGTTTTGTGGTCCAGGGTCACATATTGTTCATTCAAGGAAATAATTAAAATGCCAGTTTACTTTAGCTACATAAAGTGTGTTTCCATAGCATTTTTTACAAGTAAATAATGTGATTTTAGTTCCATAAAAGTATATATACCATAACCAAAATGTAAGGCCATTAATCATGTTTTAAGGTGTAAATCAGATTAAGAGTAAAACCACTAATAGAATATTACAATGACAAGTTAGCTGAAAAAATATCTTCACTAGCCATATAACATAGGTTACTCCGAACAAAATAGCTGGATGCTGGGCTAACTGTTACCAAAGATCCTTTATTTCGTGCGAGTTAGCTAGTTTAGTTCTATGATTTCTAAACCACCTCTGCTGTTAGCATCTAGCTGCCAGTTAACTTAGACAATATGTTCTAGTTCTTGATAGACAGGCATGGCTAAGTTACCTCATCAAGTTTAGCTCATCAACTTAGAATGTGGTACAATTACACGAAATGTACTGAAACAATAGGCTACATTATATTTCTGGCCACATAGGTATAACATCTGAACACCACACTTTAATGGTAGAATTCTACACAGAATAAAAAATTGGTGTGATGTTAAGTTAGCTTGCTAGTATTACAACGATGGCAGTGCAATTCAAACTAGCACATCTTCTGACGAAATATTTTCGATTAAATGCGTTTTTGGAAAATCATCCAGTTCTTCTAAATCACTCCACAACTAAGGTGTAGTTTCAAAACGTAATTTAATACTTACTTTTACGCCGTCAATCCCGATAGTCCAAACTGGATAACTTGCAGATGAGAGAAAGACAACTTCAAGAAAGCCCGCGTTGAGATCCATGTTGAAACCCCGGATGTCAGTCAACATGCGCATGCGCTTTTCGCATTCTAATTGGCTGTTGTGCTTAATACGTTTTCTATGTTCAGTTTATTCTCAAAAACATGTTTACACATCATTGATATGCAAAACATTGGTCTAACATGGTTTTCTGCATACATTCATAATAATACAAATTTTCCTGTCTGGAATACTAAAAATATCAACTCTATTGAATAAAACACCGTTTTATTTTTTACAGTGTAAGACAAATGTTGTGAAGAATGGTACAGCAAGCAATCACAACAGGGGCAAAATTTGGCTTCACCTCCAAAGCTTTGAAGAAGATGCTCCGCCACCTTGATTCCATCATCCCAAATGACCTCTCAATGATGCTTCGTGCCTTTGAATGGTGGTGGTTGAAACGAGCTTGAGTTGGGCTTGTGACAGGCTCCCTGTTTGGCGTTATTAGGGTGATTGGTGAAGATATACAGGGATAACCGCCATCCCCGAGGATCCAGAAATTTTCAGGTGGGTAAAGCTGCTGGCAAAATAGTGGACTGTTTTTTAGAACTCTGGAATCGTGAACTGAGCCAGGGTATCCTACAAAGACGTCTAAAAACTTGCCTCTGTGGTCGCAAACTGCTTGGAGCTGAATTGAGTAAAACAGTTTGCGGTTGAGATAGCACTGAGCATCTGCGCTACACAGCAAAAAGGCCAGAGTTAAATTAACTCTCCAGGGAGTTTATATGATTCCACTCTCAAAAGTGTCAAGTGTTAAAATCAGAGTGTTAAATTAACACTGAAGCAGAGTTAAAGTTAATGAGATAATTAGTGATTAAGGAAGTGATGATTGATCATTATTGAAGACACCTGATGTTAATAAGCAGAATCACCAAAGGAGAAAATCACATTTTTTAAGAAACCATTACAGTGGTCAGTGTTTGCATTAGTTGGGCTCTTAAAACTTAAAGTTTGTAAAATCAGATCTTGTTTGGCTACTGTAACAGTGTCATAACTGCCAGACAAAAGACAAACATGTTTTCAAGAAATCTTTGTGAAGTAATAGACCATGGGTTTTATCACTGGTTACGGAAGTTATCTTTAATCAGACAGATATGTAAATAAAAAGTATTTTGATCAAAGTCTACTCCAAACCAGAAAATATTCTAGTTAAGACACACAGACATGAAGAATCAGCGTGAGAATCACAACAACGGTGACCATCAAAAAGTGTGTTGTAACCAATCAGAACTCATCCATGACTCCCATCATGCATTGCGGCATGAATAAATTATGAGAGTTCAGAGTTGATCTGAATACGTCGTTTGTCACCGTTCCTGAGATTCATACGTTGGTACTTGATCTCTGTGTGTGCCTACACAAACAAATTTGACTTATTAGAAATTCTTCCAAAATACATTTTAAAGAAAGATGGAGAGAATTGTTTCTTGTGAACTCAAGAGACTTAATGTATTCAACAGGTATTTGACTGAAATCTCTTGGAAGCTTATCTCTGAGTTACAATTCCTTTAAAAGAAAATTACTCTGAGATTTGAATCTAAATTAAGTTCAATGACTCAGGTCAAGCAATGTTCACATTAGAACGTAACCATCACACCCTGATGACTTGTGGTCTTGGCTTGTCTGGCTGTTTTCCCTCAAATAAAGCAGCCCAGCAAGATCTAATGTTGAGAATATAAGGGTCAAGAGCCACACTACTGCAAACACTGACCACTGTTATGGTTTCTTAAAAAACGTGATTTTCTCCTTTGGTGATTCTGCTTGTTAACATCAGGTGTCTTCAATAATGATCAATCATCACTTCCTTAATCACTAATTATCTCATTAACTTTAACTCTGCTTCAGTGTTAATTTAACACTCTGATTTTAACACTTGACACTTTTGAGAGTGGACTCATATAAACTCCCTGGAGAGTTAATTTAACTCTGGCCTTTTTGCTGTGTAGGAGGCTTGATCCTCACTTGGCAGCCATCAATGCTACCTGCAGCATTTCTGAAAGCTGCAGATCCGGCAAGGTGTGCAAATCCATCCCCAATCTCCTGCATTTCCTCAACAGCTGGGAAACTAATCACTTTTGCTCTTTTGCTCACAATCTTATTTGCCACCCGGTGAATGATGTCATGTACAGTTGACTGGGGTATGTCAAAGGCTCTGGACACTACCCGATACGAAGTTGCACTGGCCAACCAGAAAACAAAAACCAGCACTTCAAGCTCAAGGCCCCAGCCATGGTCATAATGGTCACGTAGGAATGTGAAGAGATTTGTCAGTGTCTCCCTTGTAAGCCTGTAGTCTGGTCTGAGATCACTGATGCCATCATAGAAAATGGATAGAACTGGGATGTGGTGGTTGATGCGGCAATATTTCAGGGGTGGTGGTCCAACTAGTGTTGCTTTCGTCAACGAAAATTATGACTAAATATCGTCGTCAACGAACCTTTATCACATGACAAAAACGAGACGAAACGAAAATGCCGGTCATGTGACGATGACTATAATAAAATGTATAATGCAGTATCGTTGACGAATAAAAACGAGACTAAATGTGGTTTACAAAATAAAAACTATGCTAAAATGTCTCTTCATTTTTGTTGACGAAAACGAGACGAAACGAAATGTCATAACGTAAGATTGATGTGCGCATGCCCAGTAGCCAGAGCTGTATCCCTCCTAGCCTAATCCGCAGACCACGTCACTCCCTCAAGCTCCACTCGCTGCATTATTACAGAAAGACGACTACAAACGAAGTTAAGTCTGACAGAGAAAGGGACCGATGGCCGGTCAGCTGGGGTTCGTCTTTGGGAGAAAAAGAAGAAATGACATTTCTTTGAAGCGTTCCCCTCAACTCTGTCGTAAAAAGGTTCATTATTCAAAGCTTTTCAACACGTTGTACACTAATGAAATCTTGTGGTCAAAGGTAGAAAGTGTTGCTTTTGCTTCCCAGATGCCCTAGCGATTTTTGGACAGTTTCATAAAATAGATCAGTTTATGCTACGAAATTATAATAAATATTTTATTTATAAATTAATTAATCTGTAAATAAACGTATAAAAATATAAGCATGATTCGTGTAGGCATAGATGATCACAGTAAATTAAGAATATTGTTAAGCTGACGAATATTATTATTAATTAGAAGTGCTTGTGAAGCGGGGATTACTACAAAATGAACATGCACAAAATTACACATGTACATATTTATTCGTATTATGATTTATTCTTAAGAAGTGAATGACACTTGAAACCTGCGTGTTATTTAATTTTGTTGTAAATTCAAATTAGAGCATCTTCCATGTCTGGAATGGATGTATTCTTGAACCTATGAGGTAACAATAATATAATAAGATAACCTTGTTTGAAATGGGGTTGGCTAAATGAAAACTTTGGTTTCGTCTATACAACTAGGTACTTATACTACTATTTTGACTGGGTTAAATAAAATTGCATTACTAAAAAGAGACTAAAATACAATTTTTATTGACTAAAATTAGACTAAATGTAATCAGTTTTTGTCGACTAAAACTAGACTAAAATGTCATCAGTTTTCGTCGACTAAAACTAGACGAAAATAGTCATGGGTAATTCTGACTAAAATAAGACTAAAATGCTCAGACTTTTAGTTGACTAAAACTTGACTAGACTAAAAAGAGTATGAATGTGACTAAAACTAATAAAAACTAAAATGACAGCCTCACACAAAGACTAGATTAAAACTAAAATTAAAACCGGCCGCCAAAAACAACACTAGGTCCAACCCAAAAAAATTGTGAAAATATGTCAATAATATGTCACATGCTTTATTATTTTGACCCACAAATCATGGAACACTTTGTATATTTAAATGTATATAACTCAATGTAAATAACATAATTGTAAATATTTATAAGTCAATGTATATAACTCTTTTTTTTAAATGTATATTTAATTATTTTTAAATGTAATTAAACTGTAATCAGGGACCATTTAGTCTCTAAATGTTAGTCTACATGTTAGTCTACAAGAGGACGTGGTGCTGGTCCTTCAAGAGTCACTCTCAACTCATCTGTCTATAAAGCCTATGATAAAACAGTCTTCATGTATTTCACAACACTTCAGAATGTTATTCTTATTAATTGAGGGTCATTTTTTAGGATTTTTTGCCCAAGCAAAGTCTCTGAGAACCTGACACATTGCACTTCTGGAGACTCCAGATAGGTTGCAGTTCTGGAAAACGGTGGGGCTGGGGACTAAATGGATCCTGATGGTTTCATATCTAATGCTTAACATTAATTCTTACTTTTTTTGCAATTAACATGCATCTTTTCTCCTCCATCTGTTTTTTCTGACAATGCAGACGCAACGAGCGTTTTTCTGTCCGGTGGTCATGCCTTAACTTTGCAAATTGCAGTATTGCATTAGTATTGCATCCTTCTCATGGGCATTTAATAGTTTTTGACTTTGGCTCATTTTATCTGTAAAAGAAAATGTGCCTAATAATTGTGCACACCTGAATATAAGGAGTTTTTCACGTCCAGCCTTCATGGATCACTTATAAATAATTAAATACAAAATGAATAGTAGTTATTAAGATTGATGTGGTTTGGAATTGGTCAAATGTGCTTGGAAAAAAAATATGACCACAATATCAACGTGCCTAATAATTATGCACACAGTGTAGAAGAGCTAAAAATTTTAAATAAGACAAACAAGACGAAACATTGTGCAAGACAAAAACAGTGCAATCAGACAGTACCATAATATAAATATTTGGTATGTGCAAATGGGCAAGCTATATTAATATATTCTGCTTGTACAGTAAGACAGAGATCATGATTTGGATCTAAACTTGACACTATATTTGAGTAGCAGCATGTTTACAGTTAAGAAAATATGTCGTAATGAATCACGGTATGTGTGTGATTTTCAGTCTTTTTGTTCTGTGTGCAAAAAAACAGTCCTTGAAAGTGACAGTGCATATGTGTATTAAGGCAAACAGGCTGGTTGAGTAGGGGTAGAGTTAGTGTTGAAGAATTCTTGGGGGCAGTGTGCTGTTAAGAAGCCTGACAGCCTGGGGATAAAAACTGTCCTGCAACCTGGCAGACCAGGCTCTGATGCTGCAGAATCTCCTCTTAGATGGCAGGAGGGAGAAAATGCGCTTGTGAAATGTGACCTGGAGTGAGGGGAGAGGCACCCCAATAATGTTCTCCGCTGTCTTTACTATCCTCGGCAGGCGCTTGCGGTCTGATGCATTGCAGTTGCCGTACCAGGTAGTAATGCAGCTGGTCAGAACACTTTCAATGATACCTCTGTAAAATGTGCTGAGGATAGGTGGGTGATTCTTACGAAATCCAGATTTAGAAGGTGTCCAGCATCAGAAATTTTAAAATATCCTTGAAGCCAATTTTCTTTTTGCACATATAAGATTAAGGTATGAACTTACTATAACCATTATTTTCAGAAGATTTTATACAATAGTTCCTATATATTTATTTACATTTTTGATGAAGTCCATAAAAAAATTATCATTACCGCAACATGACATTACATTAAATATATGGTTAAATTTTTTTTTTTTTTTGGCTAATGTTAAAGTAGACTCTTATTACTAATGCTCAAATCTATGTAAAACTCTGAAGAGATTACATTTTCATAATTATTATTTTTTAATAATTTCCTTATTTTCTCTCATTACCGAAACATACATGATGATTTACAACTTCTTTTATTTGTTTGTTTTACTAAAAAATAACATGCACATTTTTTATGTAGCACACCTTAAATAAGTAGTGTTGTATAATATGTACATACATTTTAAAACAAAATATGATTATCTAATTATTACTTAATTTGTATAAAAGATACATGTTGCGGTAATGAGAGAGCCATTTCGGGAATGAGGATCAATGTTTCGGAAATGAGATTTAGTTCAATACCTTCACTGTTGACAAAGGGGTTTGATGCTTAACCCTATTTAATATATTTAAAACACATACATTTGTAAAAAAAAAAATATATATATATATTTATATAATAAACAGTACAGTACCATGCCTTGTGTTAACAAGTGTTGTGTATACAAGTTACAATCTTATGCTCATAAAAAAATCATTCAGTCATGTAGCCTGCCCTATGCTGTAGCACTAACAAATATACAACCATTGTTATGAATATTATAATTATAGTATAACATACAATCATTTGTTCCTTCGTGAGAACTTTTTCAATGTAACATACATGTATCATGTGGTCCTGAGAAAAACATTTAAATGTAACAGCATCATGTGCTCTTATTACTTAATTATTTTATTTTAGCTATAAAACATTGGTCCTGACATTCTATCAACCACACAACCTTTTTCTGAGAATAATTTCATGTAAAAACTTGAACAGCAGCAATTAAAACAAACAACTAGAACCACTGCTTTTTGTACCAATCATGTTTTTCCCCAACTGTAACTCATGAGCGTTTTTTGTGTTTTGCCCATATGTCAGGTAAAATGCAGAAATGCCTAGCAGAGGAGGTGACAGGAAGTGGCTCTGGGGTTATGTCCCGTATGTCCTGACGATAGTACCAGACCCTTTCTCCTGGAAATCTCATGCTAGGCACATAGAAGCGGTTTCCCCTGCACAAGTCACGGTGTCGACTTCATACTGCCCTTCAGCAATCTGTATTAAGAAACATTTTTCAATATTAAGTTATATTGAAATGAGCAAGAGTTATAGAGCATATTCCTCCTTCATAAGTCTCATTACTATTAGTCTCATTCTCATTACCGAAACATTGAGTCTCTGCACCGCAACAGGCCCTCAATTGTTGCGGAGGATGAGTGACCTTAAACATTCTTGCTAATTGTGGAAACACCATTAGGGTTAGCTAAACTTTCCTGCACTTTTTATATTTAGACCATAATATAGGCTAATAATAAAAAAATGAAAACGGCAAAAAAAAAAAAAAAAAAATTAACTTCACAAACGCATGTTTCGGTAATGAGAACAACAAAGTCGTATAGGTACTATGACAAACAACATTTTAACTTTTACCTGGAGAGAAAAAATAAGAACTGCTTACCTGGTAGCCATCTTGAGTGTCACAGTCAAGTATGTCCCTTCCAACAAAATTCCTTGAAAATGTTAGTTCCTTGAGGACTTAAATAATGATTGAAAATTGTTGTGGAGGATGAGAAAATTGGTCTTAGACACATTTATATTCCTTATTATTGTCACAGCATTTACCAATGATCACCAAATACCACATGTTTATTTTACTGTAAATGTTTATAGAATAACATGAACTAAAGCCTTTTTATATTTTTTAATTATTAATATTTCCATCTCAAAGAACCCAAATCCAGTCATGGACATGTTGCGGTAATGAGGAATTTCCCCTTAAATGTGGAAAAAACAACGAAATTGGTATTTATGATTTAAAAGAATGTGCAAAATAGTACATGGAGAGATGTTTATAACTGTATCCTTCTTATTTTTGATAGCATTTATTTTTTATCATCAAAATGGTTCATGACACCTTATGAGTCTAATTTCGTGAGAACAACACATATTTCTTTTTGGGTATTTTGCATGGTCTGTTGCAGAAGTAGTATCACATAGTTGGGAAAAAAACAATTAGAGGCAGAGATACAAAGTATGGGGAAATCTCTTGATTCCTAAGAGTTGTTGAATGTAATGTATTGCAAGGTAAGTGTCATTTGGTCATTTTTGTGAAAAGGTCATAGATCATGTACAAATATGGTTGGAAATGTGCATAAAATGTGTGTTTTTAGTGGGATGGTGGAGGCATGCACCATACCTGGTTACAATTTTGGTCAGTTATATAGAGGTGTTCAAGTTGAGATTGTTATGAACTGTCAGTTTTGGGGCAATTGTGTGATAGTGGAACCGCAAATGTTGTAAGTTGTTTTGGAACAGGTATTAAAGATTATTTTAATGTAGCAGTGGAAACAACTGTAGATTATACAGTAAAATGTAGGTGAAGTACATTAAAGTTACATTAAACATTACATCAAAGTACATTAAATCAGTAAGTAGTGATAGATTATTTGGAAAAAAAATACATAATGAATTATTTGGTACGTAAAATAAACTGTTGTTTTTAAGAAGTGTATTGAAGTGTGAAAGTGAAATATAGAACATGTAGTGATATTAATTAGGCGTATATATAGAAGTTTAAGGTCATTTATAGTAAAGATCCATGTAGACGACACGTTTGGTGACTGTTGTAAGTGTAGTGTAGGTATGTATGTTGTATTTGGAAATGTGTAGTTTGTAAAGTAGCATTGTAAATCAAAAGTATGTTATATACGTATGTTTTAGTATGCAATGGATATGTTGTATTTAGAAAAGAAAATGGCAAAGATGTAATGATAAAGTGATAGTGATAATGAATTTATTAATGTCGGTGTTATGTGTGCAGTAAAGAGAACGGTGAAGTGCAAGAATAAGTCACATGGTTTGTTATAAGGAGAAAGGTAGTTTATTGTTCCAGAAAGTGACTGAATGTTATGAACATTAATGGGAACACGTTTGTTGTAAAATATTGTTTGGATACTTAAACAGGCTTTGCTTTTGCTGGGAAGTGGCAAAAATGCCAGAGAACTTTTGAAAATATGTAAAAAGTTTGTGTTTGCCTTGTTGGTTAAGGTGTAGTCCATCGTGTTTGTACAGGTAGTGGGCAATTTTTCAGTGTTTCTGGAAAGGTTTAGTTGAGTCCAGAAAGATGATGTTGTGTGTTTGATAGCCCAGTGGTGTAGCATGGTGTTGTATTGTTTCACAATTGTTTTTGTTGTTGAGTTACCTGTAAGTCGTGGCAGGATAGCGCTAATTGCAAAATACAAAATGTGAGGCGTTGCTTGAGAGATTGAAGTGATTAGTGCTTTCATTCGTTGGATGATCATTGAAGGAGAGGCTCCACTTGCAGTGTCATTAGTTCCAATGTGGAGTAGTACCACAGCATTATTGTGAATCCTCTCAAAGTGGTATATGTGTTGTTGTGTTGATCGGTCCAGTGTAGTGCCTGGGTGTACCCAGCATTGTGCGTCTGGTAGATAGTTGTCAACACCATGACATATCGAGTCTGTTAACAAACAGACTTGGAGTCCTGTAGGAGAGAAGGAAAAAATGTGTTATAAAATGTAAAATTAAGTAACATTTTATTGTATAATATTTAGAGCTTTATAGTCTGACCATTTCAGTTGCATTTGTGAGTGAAAACTACTGAGTGTGACCATGAAAAAATATATATAATGTATATTGAATGTAATGTCAATCAGAATTCACTTAGTGCTGAAAATACTGTTTTGTCCAATGTTGAGTTATGGAAGATGTGAGATTCACTGGAGTTTGTAAAAATTTGTAAACGTCAAAGTCAATAAATCAAAATTTTATATTAAGTGAGTTGTATTGTATGATTTTGTTGTATATTATCCAGTAACTAGTTTGAAAGAGCCACAGCTAAGCTGTAGTGCATTATAGTGTAAAAAAGTGTCTTTCATTTATGAATGAATGTACGGTGGCCGAGAGAGCTCAACGCGCTGCAACTTAAGAAAACACATGCAAACAGAAAAAAACTACAACAAATAAAAAAAAAACCCATCTTCATCAGTTTGACAACACAGGCGCTGCAAATCCTCGCAACACAAACACACATACGGAAACACGCTGCAAACACAAAAAAGCGCTGCAAACACAAAAAAAGCGCTGCAAACACAAAAAAAGCGCTGCAAACACAAAAATAGCGCTGCAAATACAGAAAAAGCGCTGCAAATACAACGAAGCACAACGGAAATGTTTCAGGGGGACCTCAAAAAGTGACGAACCCATCTGGGACCTGATTATTTGTTCAGTGGCTGTTGGTCAGAGCAGAGGTGTTGTCGGTGAACTAAAAGGTGGGTTATTTGTTGTTCATTTTAACGTCCTGATCATACGATTACTTGGTCTATTAGACCAGTGGTTCTCAACCGGTGGGGCGCGCCCCCCCGGACACTCTCGCGGGGGGGCGCGAGTAGGCTACTACAGGATGGGAGGGGAACTTTTTTTTCTTTTTTTTTTTTATATTTGTGATCTTTGTTTGGATCTATTTTCATCGGCTCTATTTTCGCTGCTAAAATAGACCAACATAGTCATTATTTCATCAAAAATGTAAGTGACTTAATATTATTAACTTCTTTGTTGAACTGTCATATGAAATCAGTGTCACATTTTCAATCGTGGGTGATGGTAAATTAAGTCATGGTCAATTGTCATCTCTCTTGGTCGTCAGGTCGTGTGATGTATGTTGCTGAACTGTATTCAAATGTTATAAATATAAAAACACCACATTTTGAAATTTAACTGCAGTATGTCAATTTAGTTTATTTGTGTGTGCTGCGCTCATAGACTTTAGAAAACGGCGCTCATTTGTTTGATTTCTCCTTGAGAAGCTGCGCAAGCCTCAAAAGTTTAAGGTCCGAAACGGTCGTATTCGTTTTTTCATATTCATCATTTGGTGGCTCTCAATTGTGAAAAACACCCTTCAAAATATTTGCTACGGATGCGAAAAATGCAGAAAATCGAACCATCCGAATTAATTTATATGACGGACGGACGTTGCAGAGGCTGCAAACGTATAAAACGTGAGGTCGTATTTAGTATATATATATATATATATATATATATATATATATATATATAACAAATAAACTAGTCAGAACATAGGCTACAGTTAAAGCTTTGCTTTAGTTTTTGTGAAATTTTGTGAGCCCCTCTCCCGTCCAAAAGCACTCACAGGCGGTCAGTCTCTCAGTAGCCTCGCGCAGCAGTCAGAGCAGAGAGGAGACACACACCCCTCCGCGTCCAGGCTGCAAATGAAACGCGCATGCGCATGGCCGCCGCAGTTCCCGTAAATGTAAATGTTCACCCACTCACACAAAAATAATTAACTGCATTTAAATTGACTCGCGACATAGCTCTCCATTCACTCTAGTCTAGTCTCTTGCCAAGTTCGCTTGTGCCAGCTCTCGCTAGTCTGTTATCAATCTCGATTTACATAGGCCTTTACTACAATACCCCAACAGTCTTTTTAAAGACTAAACCCACAAACATTCTTGTTAAAGTTTAGATCAAATCTCAGCCCTAGCCAGTCATTTTTTTTAACTGCTAGGCAGTAGCTACACACACACACACACACACACACACACACACACACACACACACTACAATCGTTAAGTATTAAAATAAAATCTGAATTGTCTGCAAAATTTTGTTGGTTTAATTAAGTCCCTACTGATTAGCCCCTGATATGTCTCTCAACATAGCCACACACACAGTTACATATTGCCTAAACTTTATTGAAAACACATAATAAAAATGGAGAAATTTCTTGTGAGGACCAACAAGCCAACTGACGCACCACCAGCTGCAAAAAAGCTTCGAAGGTACGATGAAGCATACCTGCAGTTTGGGTTTACAGTCACGGCTGATCTGAGACCTCAGTGTGTTGTGTGTGCCGAGGTGCTGGCAAACGACAGTATGAAGCCCTGCAAATTAAAAAGGCACCTCGAAACAAAGCATGCTGGCATTAAAAATAAGCCAGCTGAATATTTTAAAAGAAAGCTTGATGGCCTCCATCAGCAACAGGCAACCATTTCAGTGCACAGCACTGTGTCTAAACAGTGTTTGGAGGCATCGTATGTAGTGGCCAAAAGAATTGGTAAACTGGGTAAACCGCATACAATCGCCGAGACTCTCATTTTGCCGGCAGCGTAAGACATGTGCAGAATAATGATAGGCGATAGTGCAGCAGCCAAACTCGGTGCAGTACCGCTGTCCAATGACACAGTCGCTAGGAGAATTGTAGACATGTCTAATGATATCAAAGAGCAACTGATAGAGTTTGTAAAAAAGAGTCCTTACTACGCGCTGCAGCTGGACGAATCCACTGATATTGCTGGGCAGGCACAGCTCCTCACCTATGTCAGGTATCTGCGTCACAAGGTGATTGAGGAGGATGTCCTGTTTTGCCGGCCTCTTCAGTCGCACACTACAGGAGAAGCCATTTTCAATGTCCTTGATATTTTTATCCGTGAAAATGGTTTGGCTTGGGACCGATGCATTGGCCTATGCACGGATGGTGCGCAGGCAATGACGGGGCGTGAGCGTGGCCTAGCTGCTCGCGTTCAGCAAGTAGCTCCACTTGTGAAATGGACACATTGCATGGTTCATCGCGAAGCACTAGCTGCTAAAAAAATGCCGGTTCTTTTTGACTCCGTTCTGAACCAATCCGTGAAAATGATAAATCTCATCAAATCACGGCCGCTAAACACTCGCTTGTTTGGGGTCCTCTGCCAGGAGATGGGGTCAGGGCATGAACAGCTGCTTCTGCACACTGAAGTTCGCTGGCTCTCCAGGGGGCGGGTGTTACAGCGGTTGTATGAGCTGCGAGAGGAGGTGAAGTGGTTTTTGACAGAAATCAAATCAGATCTGGCGAAGCATCTGGATGACACTATGTGGCTTGCGTCTCTGTCCTATTTGGTCGATATATTTGACCGCTTGAACGGCCTCAACCTGTCTTTGCAAGGCCGCGAAACTCATATTTTGCTCCTTGCAGACAAAGTGCACGCCTTCACACAAAAACTAGACCTCTGGCATGGCCGCATCAGAATTGCGACATGTTCCCCAGCCTTGCAGACTTTATCGCTGATGCAGGCACGTCACACGATTTCTCCTCCCTATTTCAATCAGCGTCTGAGCACCTGTCAGCAATGAGAAAACAATTTGCGACGTACTTTAAAGAGGATTATCGCTCTTTTGCGTGGGTTCGAGATCCGTTTGTGTGCACAGCAAACGAGCTATCACTTGATATGCAGGAACAGCTTATTGAGCTGAAGAGTGACAGTAGACTGAAGGAACTCTTTAGCTCCTGCCCTCTTTCGTCATTCTGGGCAGCATTGATGCAGGAATATCCTGAACTCTGTGACGTCGCCTTTAAGATTCTCCTTCCTTTCGCGTCAACATATTTTTGTGAGGCAGGATTCTCAAAAATGACTGCACTCAAAACGAAATACCGCAATCGTGCACAAATCGAGCATGATTTGAGGCAATGTTTATCAAACATTGAGCCAAGAATTGAGGATCTTTGCAAGGCAAAGCAGGCTCAGGTTAGGGATGCACCGATCCACATTTTTTCACTTCCGATCCGATTCCGATACCTGAATTTGGATATCTGCCGATACCGATACTATTCCGATACCAGAGCTCTATTTGCTTTTATATCACTATGACTATTATCATTATTGTTGATTTTATGAGGCTGTAACAAACTTCTCTACAAGCAAGTCTAAGTATCTCCCAAAAAGCAACTTGAGGTAAGTATGAGGTTAGAAAATGGCAGAAATCCCATCCTGAAAACAAATATGCAACTTTAAGGGTTTAAATTGATATTTATTTAAATTTCAAGACAGCGTTACTAGATACTAGTGCAATATACACTCTTGTTGCATAAAACAAAAAGGTTTTCAAATATTTGAAATAAAAAATAAATATTCACACTATAAATAGAACAATGTGCATCTGATCAACATAAATTCAGTAAATTCTTGCTTGTGTAGCAGCAACAATATAAGGTTTTCAAATGTTAAACATTTTGAATAAAAGTGCAATAAGTGCACTTTTCGGATCAGCAAAAAACAAACAAAACAAAAAAAAGTTTGTTGTTTATTAATTACTGAATGCTTACTTTAAGTACTTCTAATCCACAGCAAAAACTAGCTGAACTAATATAATAAGTAACAAAACAAGAACACTAACACAAATGACAAGTGTAGATGAATACAACATAAAGTTACTAATAAAATCAATAATACTAGTATTCAGGTGCAGAAATTTAATAATTCATTGATAAATAACTAGTGCTTCTCACTGCAGGTATTTATAGGATGCTGTCTCTTTAAGGCCTAATGCACATAATACTGGCGCGCATCTCCTTCTCAGCTGTTTCGGTTCACTGAAGACATAACCGACGGTGTTACCAGAATAAAACAACGGGTATTTAAACATAACTTTGTATGAATGTTTCGGTTCAAGAGACGTTAAAGAGTAATCAGTCTGTGAATCGCGCAGTTTGAATCACGTCTCTCTCTCTCTGTGCGCGTGCTCGCTTCAGGTGTGTGCGGCAACGTTAAAAACAGAAAATAACACGCACGAAGTCTACAAATTATAAACTTTTACTCTATGATGGGTAATATTTAACAGTTAATCTACTAAATAAATCCACGAGGTGCCACCTCTCGGAACAACGGCTTTGCAAACATTGCACGTTGCTGTCTTTGCGGCGTTTCCGACCGTAAAGTATTTCCACACAGCGGACATGTATGACGCTCAATGCTAAACTGCTACCTGCAAACTGAAGATTTCCTGAAAGGAGGCATGTCATCTCTCTCAGTGTCTCATTGGAGCACAGACACGTCACCTAGCCCGGGATCACTTGTGAAGTCATTTCAGCAGACAGCACTGTACGTAGACATAACTCTGGATCGGAAATTTCTCTAGGTTGGATCGGAAATTTCCGATCCATTAATTAAGCTGGTATCGGAACCCGATACCGATACTGGATCGGATCGGCCCCATCCCTAGCTCAGGTCTCACATTAACATCACCTACCTGCAAGCTTCTGTAAAAAATGCAGATGATGCCTACTAGTAGGCCTAGTAATAATAACAATAATAAAGCATAAATTAATATCAGAGGTCTGGTGCCAATTCCCAATTATAGCAATAGCCTAGTAATGATAATAGACCTATACTGATGATAATAATAATAATAATAATAATAATTATAATAATATCAACAACAACAACAATAAAGCATGTAACCTCATATAATTATATAGCAATAGCCTAATAATGATGATGGGCCTACTACTACTCATAATAATAATAATGTCTGCAAGCTCACATTAGAAGTCTGGTGCTACTGCCAATTATAACAATAGCCTAGTAATGATATTAGGCCTACCTAATAATAATAATAATAATAATAATGTGGGCCTAAAAACAATAGCCTAGGTTTATCTATCTATTGATTGAGGGGGGAGGGCAACTGCAATTAACAAGCTTTAGGGGGGCCCAGCTTGCAAAAGTTTGAGAACCCCTGCTTTAAAGGATTAGTTCACTTTCATAACAACAATTACAGATAATGTACTCACCCCCTTGTCATCCAAGATGTCCATGGTTTTCTTTCCTCAGACATAAAGAAATTGTTTTTTTGTTTTTTGTTTTTGAGGAAAACATTTCAGGATTTCTCTCTATATAATGGATATGTCCCTTACAAAAATGTCCTGTGGTATTTCATATAATAAAACATCAAAAGTACCACATAAAATTAGTGTGGTAATTGTGTAGTATTGTGTTGTTTTTTGGGACATTTTACCACAGGATTTCGTTGTATAGTATGTAATATTCCTGTAATATTCTTGTGGTAATGTGTGGTATTATTTTCACATTTCTGTATTATTTACCAAGGATTTCGTTGTACAGCATGTAATATTCTTGTGGCAATGTGTGGTATTATTTTCACATTTATGTATTATTTACCAAGGATTTCGTTGTACAGTATGTAATATTCCTGTAAGATTCTTGTGGTAATGTGTGGTATTACTTTCACATTTCTGTATTATTTACCACAAGATTTTGTTGTACAGTATGTAATATGGGATATTCTATAGTCATATTTGGGCAGTAATACTAGGAATTTCCTGCAATAAATCTGGGGTCATATGATCAAATGTAGGATGGTATGAGCCCCCAGAAGGTAAATTACTAGGTCACTTTAGAATTAGAAGTGACATACCATAAACACTTTTATTTGCAACACATATCAGTGTTCACAGACATCTTTATACAAATGAATACAAATAAAATAAACAATAAAAACAAATAAAATTAGAAAATCCCACAGCTGCTAAGCTTGCACTGATTTGAGAGTTTGTTGCGAGCTGCTTCCTTTAAAGATTTTGTGTCCACATCCGGAAAAGCAAATCTCACAACTTATCTGTATGCCAGTACAGTTTTTTTTAAACCACTTGAATGGTTTAACGGTGTTACGGATTGGTCAGGTTCTGCACCCACAGTCACGCCCAGATCACAGTCACCTGAGTTCTGATCATCACGCACCTGTACTCAATCAACCACGCACCACAAAAGCACTCCACACACAGCCATCAGTGTCCGGGCTCGTTTGCACGAAGCGGACTCATTGAGCTTCACTCTTGTGTTCTCAATTCTCTACCAAACTTACCTTGATCCTTACCTTCTGATACTTACCTGTCTTCTCGTCTGTTCCAGTCGAAGTCAAGTCTCTGTCTCCAGCCAGCGGTGTATCAGCCATAAGCCTGTCGACCGAACTCCAACGGTGTGTGTGTGTCTCAGTCTTCACCGGTCCTCCTCCCGTCGTTCCTGGAAAGTTCATCAGGGGGGCAGCCGTGGCCTAATGGTTAGAGATTCGGACTTGTAACCCAAAGGTTGCAGGTTCGAGTCTCAGGTCCGGCAGGGATTGTAGGTGGGGGGAGTGAATGTACAGCACTCTCTCCACCCTCAATACCACGACTGAGGTGAGTCCCTTGAGCAAGGCACCGATCCCCCAATTGCTCCCCGGGCGCCGCAGCAATGGCTGCCCACTGCTCCGGGTGTGTGTGTGTTCACTACTGTGTGTGTGCACTTGGATGGGTTAAATGCAGAGCACAAATTCCTTGTATGGGTCACCATACTTGGCCTCACTCACCCCCTTTCCTTTTCTTTCCTTTCCAGTACCCACGCCATCAGCATCTCAAGAATTACACTTTGGACTGTGATACTTACCCGGTTCTTCACGCTATCACCTTCAACTTGCTCTGCTGTCAATAAACCTGTTAACACTTTCACTTACCTGTCTCGTTGGTCTGCTTCCATAACAGTTAGCCCGGACCAAGACAGCGAACAGCATGAGCAACCCGGATCCATTTCAAGAGCTGGTGGACTCACTGCGAAAGGTATTGTTGGCTAGTCATGCCACCATCCCAGCTTCAGTTCGTCCCACAGCACCAGCACCCAGCACTTCTTCGGTCCCCGTCAATTCCAGTCCCATGGCCCGACCAGCGCCCTACTCTGGCGGGGCGGAGGAGTGCAGCGGATTTCTGTTACAATGCTCACTAATATTCACAATGCAACCTGCTCTCTATCCCACAGATTCATCAAAAATTGCCTTCATCACGTCTCTGCTTACCGGACCAGCTCTCAAATGGGCTGATACTTTATATCAGCAGGCTGGGCTGGCAATTCAAGCCCTCCAGAACCAGAACCGATGATCCTCGAGTCAGGAAAGATCTCTGCAGCTGAGCGACAGAGAAGGCTGACCCGGGGTCTTTGCATGTACTGTGGGGCTGCGGGGCACGTCCGTCTCAACTGTCCTCTACGTCCAGTACGATCCTTGGTGAGTGTAATACGTTCTGATTTGGACAACATGCACCCACTGACTACCCATCATCCTTCAGATTGGAGTTCTACACCGTGAGGAGATTCAGTTTCTGGTTCTGGAGGGAGCCACAATGGACATCATCTTGGGGCGCCCGTGGCTGGTAAAACATGATCCCATCCTCTCTTGGGGCACAGGAGAAGTGACTAAGTGGGGAAAGGGATGTACCGACTACTGCTTTCCAGAACTTCCATGTCCCAACCCTAAACGGTTACCTATCAACGTCACTTCAGTTGAAAGTCCTGTCGAGAAACAGTCAGTCAAGATTCCCACAGTCTACTCGTCATTCCAGGATGTCTTTTGCCCCAAGAGAGCTTCCCAGCTACCGCCACATCGGCCATGGGACTGCGCCATTGACCTTGTTCCGGATGCTCCAATGCCCAGAGGTAAGATCTACCCATTATCGCTTCCGGAGACCAAGGCAATGGAGGAGTACATATGGGAGGCTCTCGATCAGGGTTACATCCGGCCATCAACATCACCTGCGGCATCCAGCTTCTTCTTCGTCACAAAGAAGGATAGAGGGCTGCTGCCATGCATCGATTACCGCATACTCAACCAAGGTACCGTCAAATTCCGTTATCCCCTTCCTCTCGTCCCTGCGGCCCTCGAGCAACTACGCACTGCTAAGGTGTTTACGAAGCTGGACCTCCGCAGCGCGTACAACCTCGTGAGAATACGTGAGGGGGACGAATGGAAGACGGCCTTTGTGACCCCTACTGGCCACTACGAGTACTTGGTCATGCCCTATGGATTGGTCAACACCCCCTCCGTATTTCAGAACTTCATCCACGAGGTACTCCGGGAGTTCCTTCATCACTTCGTCGTCGTCTACATAGACGATATTTTGATCTACTCCCGGAGTGAGGCCGAACATCGCCTCCACGTTGCGGAGGTCCTTCAATGGCTACGAGAACACCACCTGTACCTCAAGGCGGAAAAGTGTTCATTTCATCTGTCAGCAGTACACTTCCTTGGATACATCATAGACCAGGAGGGGGGCCGTATGGACGAGAGGAAGGTGGCTGCAGTTGTGTCCTGGCCAGAACCCACCACCATCAAAGAGCTCCAACGATTCCTAGGTTTCGCCAATTTCTACCGCCGTTTCATCAAAAACTACAGCCTCATCACTGCTCCACTTACCAGTCTGCTCAAGGGAAAACCACGAACCCTGCTCTGGACCCCTGACTCGGCCGCAGCCTTCCAGAACCTCAAAGACGCATTTACTCAGGCACCTCTTCTGACCCATCCTGACCCTGATCTCCCCTTCGTGGTTGAGGTGGACACCTCTACTACCGGAGTGGGAGGAATCCTATCTCAACGCCATGATACTCCTCCATTGCTTTATCCCTGTGCCTACTACTCCCGGAAGCTCAGCCCAGCGGAGAGGAACTATGATATCGGCAAACGCGAGCTCCTTGCCATCAAACTCGCTCTGGAGGAGTGGCGACATTGGTTGGAGGGTGCCAACCACACGTTCCAGGTGATCACAGATCACAAAAATCTGCAGTATCTTCGAGACGCCAAAAGACTCTGTCCCCGTCAGGCAAGATGGTCCCTGTTCTTTTCTCGGTTTGATTTTACTATAACCTACCGGCCAGGATCCAAGAATACCCGAGCAGACGCTCTGTCCCGAATCCATGATTCCCACGACTTACCTGACGCACCTATGACCATAATCCCTGAAAACATCACCGTTCAACCCATTGAATGGACTAACCCTCCAGTTGTCGCCACTCCGGAACCCAGATCTCCGCCGGGCTGTCCACCAGGTCGCCAATTCATCCCAAGGACCCAACGGGTAGATCTGATCCACTCCACGCATACCTCTCTGGGCACTGGACATCCAGGGGCCAACAACACTCTCTCGCTGCTGACGGACCGCTTCTGGTGGCCGCACATGGCAAGGGATGTAAGGAGTGCGCGATGTCCAAGAGTCCACGTCATCTGCCTGCTGGGAAACTCCATCCCTTGCCTGTGCCGAACCACCCCTGGTCACACCTGGGAGTTGACTTCATGACCGATCTCCCCTCATCTGACGGTAACACCTGTATCTTTGTCATTGTCGATCGTTTCTGAAAGTTCTGCCGACTAATACCCCTGAAAGGTCTTCCCACAGCTCTAGAGACTGCCGAGCTGCTCTTCAATAAAGTCTTTCGATACTATGGCATCCCAGAAGACATCGTCTCGGATCGCGGACCGCAGTTTATCTCACGGGTGTGGAAGTCATTTCTAAAACTCCTAGGTGTGACCGTCAGCCTCTCCTCTGGGTACCACCCTGAGACCAACGGGCAGACAGAGAGGAAGATCCAGGAGGTGGGGCGGTTCCTCCGGACATTCTGTCATGGTCACCAGGACTCCTGGAACCAGTTCCTGGGTTGGGCTGAATATGCCCAAAATTCACTGCGGCAACCAACCACAGGACTCACGCCATTCCAGTGTGTGCTCGGCTTTCAACCACCTCTCTTCCCCTGGAATGGCGAACCATCACAGGTGCCCGCAGTGGATTACTGGTTCCGGGAGAGCGAGAGAGTCTGGGACGAGGCTCACCATCATCTACAAAGGGCAGTGCGCAGAACCAAAACCACCGCTGACCAAAAGAGAATTCCGGGTCCCACATATGCTCCTGGGCAGAAAGTCTGGCTCTCCACAAGAGACATCCGTCTGCGCCTGCCCTCGAAGAAATTGAGTCCCAGGTTTGTTGGCCCCTTCACCATCATGGAACAGGTCAACCCTGTCACCTACAGGCTTCAGTTACCACCACAATACCGTATCCACCCCACATTTAACGTATCTTTACTCAAACCCTTTCACCCACCTGTGATTCCCTCCACAGAACCTGGCCAAGAAGAGGAACCCCCTCCCCCCTTGGTCCTGGAAGAGGGATCCATCTACTCGGTCCGAGAAATCCTTCTGTCCCGACGTCGTGGTGGTAATTTGGAGTATCTCGTTGACTGGGAAGGCTACGGACCAGAGGAGAGGTCGTGGGTACCCAGAGTCGACATTCTAGATCCAGCCCTCATGGAGGAATTCCACCGTAACCATCCGGAATGTCCAGCCCCTCAATATTCACCAATACTAACCTAAGTGTTGTGCACTAGAGGTTGACCAATGTATCGGTTTTGCCGATTAATTGGTTCCGATAGTTGATTCCTGGAACTATCGGTTTTCGGCAAAAATCCACGCCGATAGTTTTTCCGTTTTGCGTCAAAGCTGAAGCGGCTGAGAACGGTCCGTTGTCCTAATACAATGCGAGAGCTCTTACTATGGAAAGAGCGGCCTCTAGAGGCGAAAATCACTGAAAAGCATGTGTTTTTGTTTTGACACGAGGTACTGTTCGTTGCAAGGAGTGCGCAAGCTGTCTGGAGAGACCACAGTGCACGGACAACTATGACACTTCAGATGCACGTGTAAAACACAGACAGGGAAAAGGTATGTATACAGTGCACTACAGTACAAGTTTTTATCTCAATATAAAGTAATTAATTTGTTGATTAGATTCTGCATTGGAGAAAGAACAGCAGTATCTTTGCCGACAAGGCCTAGTAGGGATAACTGCAGCCTGGAACAATGGGCGTGCCAAAAGGTTTCTGATTGGTGAAAGGAGATTTACTGTATTGGCCAATCAGCGTTAAATTATTGTTCCACACTCCAGTTCAGCAGGTGGCGGTAAAGCACTTAATAATATTGATGAAAGAGAGTAAAAAAGAGAAAGGGAAAAATATGCGCGCTGTGTTCGAAACCGCATACTTCCATACTATATAGTAGGCAAAAAGCAGTAAGCGAGCAAAAAAGTATGTTTGAATGTTCAGTATTCATAAAAGAGTAGGCGAGAATTAGTAGGCGAGTGCACTAATTCTCGCAAGATTCGGACGAACGTATACTTAAAGGGATGGTTCGGAGTAGAATTGACTTCATTGCTATGCACTCCGAAGCCCATGTAAATACCCCATCCGAAGTTTTTTTTTACCTTAGTCGAACATTTATGGAGATATTAGAGTTTTTCGAATTGCTTGTTACAGGAGTGAATGGTACATGTGATGTATCTCGTAAATTGCACCACTAAACGTGCAAGTAATCTTACCAAACTTGTACAGTAGTGTAAAAATAGTCCACCTTGAGTGTTTTAAAAACACGTTTTACCCGAGAACTACTAGTCTCAGAAACTACAAGTCGACATCACTTCCCTGGTTTGAAAAAAGCACGTAAAAGTCCTCCTACTACATCTGTGTGCATGTCAACTTGTAGGAGGACTTTTACGTGCTTTTTTCAAAACAGGGAAGTGACGTCGACGTGTCGCCATTTGTAGTTTTTGAGACTAGTAGGGATCGGCTAAAACGTGTTTTTAAAACACTCATGGTGGACTTATAAATGTTCTGATGCAGCGTTTTGTGAGTACATAACCTATTTACACTACTGTACAAGTTTGGTAAGATTACTTGCACGTTTAGTGGTGCAATTTACGAGATACATCACATGTACCATTCACTCCTGTAACAAGCAATTCGAAAAACTCTAATATCTCCATAAATGTTTGACAAAGGTAAAAAAAACTGCGGATGGGGTATTTACATGGGCTTCGGAGTTCATAGCAATGAAGTCAATTCTACTCCGAACCATCCCTTTAAAGTGCGTTCGAATATGCCTACTTACCTACTATATAGTAGGAAAAATGAGTATGTGAAGAAAGAAGTACGTTCGAAACCTCAGTATTCATAAAAGAGTAGACGAGAAATCCCTGGATGTCCTATCAAAGACTATAGAATACCAAAGACATGTCACTCGTGTAGTTTTGAATGGGGAACAATGAAATGGTCATCATGGCCGCGAAGCTCCGCCTTCTTAGTGAAAGAGCCAATCGTTTATTAGTGAAGTCAGCGCGTCACTGCATCTGCCGTTAGAAGTCCCGGTTGCTATAGAAACAGCCGGCGCTCTAAGACGTGCGTTCAGTACTGCGCATGCGCACTGGCTCATCTAGCCGGAAAAATGAGCGTTTTTTAACGCTATTAAAGCACAAGGAACTATATTTATGAGGCAGTTCTTGTTGGATTTCTTTGGAGATTTCAAATATGAAATTTAATCGTAAGTTTAGCGAACAGTTTTGGAGAATTAGATGTTTCCCCATTCAAAGAGATAGGAGCTGCACTTTGATGCCCCAGAGGCGTTTCAAAGATGGCCGCCGAGTGACATGACTTGTCTTAAAAGGACTTTGGTCCTACTGCTTCAGCCCAGATTCTGAAGTGTTCATCTGATGCACACTTTTCAATCCCAGAAGGCCACAGGAGGCCAAAACGTCATCATCGAACGTGATTGGGAACCGCAACGAGAGTGTTTACAAATGTGAGTATTACAAACCAAAACACGGTTCCCTGTCTTAAAGTCGTATTTGTTGAGCTACTGTATCGTAAACTGCTGATTTGCATTAGGTGCCAAGACGTCTAACGTTAAAGTATATTTGTGATTTCGCTGTAAAACACGTTTTATTACGTATAGCGACCATATACATCTTAAAGATGATTACTAAATGTTTAACAACTGACAGGAACATGTTCTGAGAGAATTAAATGAGCACATCACAACACCAAACAGACATCTAAACGAGTGATGGACGTTATGTGAGTTAATGTAGAGTTCACTGTTGTCAACACTGCTTTAGATTAATGTAATGTAAATAAACACATGTACATATAGTAACTAAACATGAGTTATCTGTTTCATTTGTCTAATAGTACTGTTTATAAATTCAGGAGCATTTGTATTGGATAAAAAGCCAATTAGCACAACAGCTACCTCATAAATGTAGTATTGAGCACACGAATCAGAGGGAACTGAATCTTGTGTGGATGCTACAGGGACAGATGAGACAAGTATGCTTGTCTGGTGAAGAGTGACTGATAAAGCAGTGCTGCCATCAATGCTTTGAGTGAGTACACTACAGACATCTATTTAAACCTTACGTTGCAGTTTATTAATAATAAATAAATAAATATATATATATATTGTCACGGTTGAGAGATCACACAACAAGGCAGCTCAATGCAAAGGCCCCGGAGGGTGGATTTTATTAAATACTTGTGAAACAAAAGGGGTGGTGAGAGGTGCTCAGTGCGATCCGGTCTGGTGCTTTAGTGAAGTTCTCGTGTCCGTGAAGGGGGTGTCCAGGCGTGCGTGCTGCGGCCGTCGGTCACTCGCTGCCCTCTGTGTGACAAAAGAGAGAATGTTAGCATCAGAATGATCAGCATGAGACGTGCGTCTGTCTGAATGAGCGCAGCAGCGGCGTCTTATGCTGCGGGCTGATGAGCGGCAGCTGGGACCGATCGGCCGCTGACGAGGATGTGCAGGTGCTGCTTGTTGGTTGCCAAGGCGACGCTGATGAGCCCAGAGACACTCGTCACATCCCCCCCCCCCCCTAAGCGTCGTTCTGGTCCTGGGAACGAATGGAGACAGTAGGGGTGAATTAAGGGGTGGGTGGGGAATGACCCCTGACAGACCTGCAAAAGCTGTCCATATCTGCATTGGCGTTGGCGGCCCCGGCGCGGTGGCGGACTTCGAAGTGGAAGTCCTGGAGCGCGAGGAACCAGCGAGTCACCCTGGCGTTGGTGTCCTTGGCGCGGGCCATCCACTGCAGGGGGGCGTGGTCGGTCACCAGGGTGAACTTGCGGCCGAGGAGGTAATATCACAGCTCCAGGACTGCCCACTTGATGGCCAGGGCCTCCTTCTCTACGGCGGCGTAGTTCTTCTCAGCCGAGGACAGCTTCCTGCTGATATAAATAATGGGATGCTCCTCACCTTCCTGGATCTGCGATAGTACGGCCCCGAGTCCGGTATCGGAGGCATCCGTCTGCAGCAGGAAGGGGCAGCGGAAGTCCGGGGCACGGAGCACTGGCGCCGAGGTGAGGGCAGTCTTGAGTCCGGCGAACGCTTCTTCCGTGGCGGGCGTCCAGCGAATCTTCTCGGGCTGCCCCTTCCTGGTCAGGTCTGTCAGGGGGGCGGCTAGAGAGGAGAAGTTGGGGATAAAACAGCGATAGTACCCCGCCAACCCCAAAAAAGCTCGTACCTGGGTCTTCGTCTGAGGCTGGGGAGCGGTGAGTATCGCCTCTACCTTCTTGTCCTGGGGCCGGATAAGGCCGCGGCCGACTTGGAAGCCCAGGTACTTCGCTTCGGAGAGCGCTAGGTGGCATTTGCGGGGGTTGGCGGTTAGCCCAGCCCGCCGGAGCTCCGAGAGCACCCTCCGCAGACGTTCCAGGTGTTCATCCCATGCCTCGGAGTGCACGACGACGTCATCCAGGTACGCAGCCGCGTAGGCTTGGTGGGGCCTCAGGAGGATATCCATCATACGCTGGAAGGTGGCGGGTGCTCCGTGCAAGCCGAAGGGGAGGGTCCGGTACTGCCAGTGTCCACTGGGAGTGGAGAACGCCGTCTTCGGTTTTGCCGAGGGGGTAAGTGGAACTTGCCAATATCCTTTGGTAAGGTCGAGGGTTGAAATGTACCGGGCCCTCCCCAGCCGGTCCAACAGCTCGTCCACTCGAGGCATGGGGTAGCTGTCGAATTCGGAGACTTCGTTCAGCCGGCGGAAGTCGTTGCAGAAGCGGAGGGTGCCATCCGGCTTGGGTACCATCACGATGGGGCTGGACCATGGGCTGCGAGATGGTTCTATTACCCCCAACTTCAGCATTTGTTGAATCTCCTCTTCGATAGCCTGCCGACGAGCCTCTGGGACTCTGTAGGGCCGTTGCCTGACGATCACTCCGGGGGGCGTCTTGATGTCATGTTGGATGACGTTGGTCTGCCCGGGCTGGGAGGAGAACACATCCTCGAACTGACTGACCAGGTGTTGCAGCTCGGTCTTCTGGGCAGCCGACAGATGGGGATTCATGTCGACAACCACGGGATCGGTGAGACTGAGGGCGGCCACCTGCTCGTTGGTCCCTTGCCATCTCTTGAGGAGATTAATATGATAGAGCTGTTCGGTCCGTCTTCGTCCAGGCTGCCGTAATCGGTACGTCACCGGTCCGACCTTTTCCACCACAGTATAGGGGCCCTGCCAGGATGCCAGGAATTTGCAGGCGGAGGTGGGGACCAATACCATCACCCTGTCTCCCGGTTGGAATTCCCGTGGTTGGGCTGCCCGGTTGTAGTGGCGTTGTTGGGCCTGCTGTGCCTTGCTGAGGTGCTCCCGGACTAATGGCATGTCCCGGTCGATCCTCTCCCTCATCTGTTTTACGTGCTCGACGACCGTGCGGTGGGGTGCAGGCTGCTGCTGCTCCCAGGCCTCCCGAGCGACATCCAGCAGCCCCCGTGGCTGGCGGCCGAACAGGAGCTCGAAGGGGGTGAAACCAGTTGAGGCCTGAGGTACTTCGCGGATCCCGAACAGGACATACGGGATCATCAAGTCCCAGTCGCGTCTGTCCTCGGCAGCTACCCTCCGAAGCATCTGCTTGAGGGTTTGATTAAAACGTTCCACGAGCCCGTCGGTCTGCGGATGATAAACCGTCGTCCTCAACTGTTTCACCCGCAGCAGCCTGCAGAGGTCTGCCATTAGCCGGGACATGAACGGTGTACCCTGGTCAGTCAGTATCTCTGATGGGATACCCACCCGGCTGGCCAACAGAAACAGCTCCTGGGCGATGGCCTTCGCTGTTGCTTTCCGCAGGGGGACTGCTTCCGGATACCGGGTGGCGTAGTCGACGATGACGAGGATGTGCTCATGACCACGGGCAGACTTAGGCAACGGCCCCACAAGATCCAGTCCGATCCGCTCGAAGGGCACCTCAATGATGGGCAATGGGATGAGTGGACTGGGGGGAGGAGTTCTGGGTGCGGTCCGTTGGCAGGTGGGACAGGCCTGGCAAAACCGTTTCACTTCCGCGTCCAATCCGGGCCAGTGAAACCGGTCCCGAATCCGTTGTGCGGTGTTAGCAGCTCCCAGGTGACCGGCCATGGGGTGGGAGTGGGCGAGCTCTAACACGGCCTCTGTTTTGGTCCGTGGGACGACCAACAATTCCTTCTCCTCCCCCCTTCGCTGGGCGACGCAGTATAGCAGGCCCTTTCGGACAATGAAATGCGGGAGAGGATGGGGCCGTGGGAGGACGTCTTTGTCATCCACCGCGCGGACTTGTCCCCAGCAATGTTTCAGTCGATCGTCCTCCCGTTGTTCCTTGGCGAATGAGCCCCCCTCGCTGGCCTGATGAAACACATCATAGAAAAGGTTAGTATTTTGAGAGGGGGACTCACCATCTCTCCCGCTGTCCGAAGCAAGCAGGGCCGGTTGGCGGCGGGGTCTTCGGGGCCGCCTGCGGCGACGACGGTTCCCTTCCTGGCCGGCGGGTTGGGCGGCAGCGGCGAGCAGGCGGTCAAACCCCGGCCAATCCCGTCCGAGGAGCAGTGAGACCGGCAGATTCTCCATGATTCCAGCCTCTACGGGCCAATTGCCATGAGCTGCAGCGATGTTAATACGACGAGCTGGGACCTGTTGGGTATCTCCGTGCACACACGTAATGGGTAGTAGGCTCTTTTGGTTGCGATGGGGAGGGCACAGCCGAGCTTGTATGAGGGTGACCGCACTGCCCGAATCCAGAAGCGCTCGCACGGGTTTTCCGTTCACGGTGACGTCCGCTTCTGGTGCCGCAGGCGGGACGCGCTGATGTAGGATGCAACCCGCCAGCCAGGTCCGTGGAGGTGTTGTCGGCTCGGCGGTGGGCATCGGCTCGTCCATCGGCGAGGGAACCGTCGGCCTGCCAACTGCGCGCGGGGTGCCCTCCGGCGTGCGTCGCTCCTGGACCACCCTCCGGGGAAACGGCGGCGCTCTCTCTCCAACCTCCCGGTGGTGGATGGCGTCCGCCAGCTCGATCGCCTCCACAAGAGACATGACGGTGGTGGGGTTTCTCATCCCGACAGCTTGGCGAAGGACTCGGGGCAGAGCTCGCTGGAGGCGATCGACCACCACACGTTCCATTACCTGGGCTGCGGTGGGCTCTCCATCGAGCAGCCAGTGTTGGGCCAAGCGGACGAGTTCGGCAGCCTGGGCTCGCGCTGGCACCCGGGTTTTATATTCCCACTCGAAGAACTGTTGGGCCGCACAAATAGGAGACAGACCCAATCTGGCGAGAATTTCTCTCTTCACCTCTCTATAATCATCGGCTGCTGTTGGGGACAGCGAGAAGAACGCCCGTTGAGTAATCATCGGCTGCTGTTGGGGACAGCGAGAAGAACGCCCGTTGAGCCTCGCCTGTGAGGAGGGGCGCCAGCGCTGAAGCCCAGTCGTCCGGTTCCCAGCCTTCGCGGTGAGCTGTGGACTCAAACATTTGCAGCTTGGCAGCTTGGGCTCGGAGGGCGGCGAGTTCCTCTTCAGTCCTGCCCTGCCGAGTAGCCAGATGTTCCATAATCTGCTGCTGGCGGACGCTGACTTCGGTAAGGCGCTGTAACAGTTCATTCGTCTCCATGGAGAGAGAGCGCGCTGACCGATTCTAGAAAAAAGAGTGAACAGAAAAAAAACGTCTTTTAGTGCGGGCGAATGCAAACACTTGTGTGTGATCTCTCATGCAGTTGCCCGCATTCTCCACCAGGTGTCACGGTTGAGAGATCACACAACAAGGCAGCTCAATGCAAAGGCCCCGGAGGGTGGATTTTATTAAATACTTGTGAAACAAAAGGGGTGGTGAGAGGTGCTCAGTGCGATCCGGTCTGGTCCTTTAGTGAAGTTCTCGTGTCCGTGAAGGGGGTGTCCAGGCGTGCGTGCTGCGGCCGTCGGTCACTCGCTGCCCTCCGTGTGACAAAAGAGAGAACGTTAGCATCAGAATGATCAGCATGAGACGTGCGTCTGTCTGAATGAGCGCAGCAGCGGCGTCTTATGCTGCGGGCTGATGAGCGGCAGCTGGGACCGATCGGCCGCTGACGAGGATGTGCAGGTGCTGCTTGTTGGTTGCCAGGGCGACGCTGATGAGCCCAGAGACACTCGTCACAATATATATATATATACACACACATAAAACTTAAAGCACTTTTCTGATTCTAGATTTCTGTGCCTTTGTTGCAGCAGGAACTGAAAGGAAAGGTGACAGCAGCATCTGTGGGGAAAAAAGTAAAATCTGAAACTTAATATAAAGTTAGGTAATTTTGTTAGTTCTAATACAGAGATCTAATGACACTGTGCTGTTAAAATGACAACTTTTGTATGATCTGAAATATCTGCAGACTGGTGTGTGCAGTAAGAAAAGAGAAATCCGATGAGACCCTCCATCACTCCACCTGCCCTTGTTTCCTCATCTGGACCAGATGTTGCTGTGGCCTCTTCATCCTCAGAGACCAAAGAGCCAGCGAGAGCATCTAGAGAAAGACTAAAATACCAATATGTCTGAATAAAGCTTTGTTCCATGTGTCTTTATTTATGTTCATGGTTACTTTATTATTTTACTCATATATCCATGTTGTTATCAGTAAATAAAATATAAGTTTCATTAACATATGCATTAATTAATTACTTGATTGAAAAAAAAAAACATGCTTGTTTCACTAAAAAATATAATTAATTATAGGTCAGCATTTATCATTATTGTTCAGTGCATTCTAAGGTAACCTCAACTGTCTTCTCCAAACAAGATCTTCGAGCAGCGGATCCACGTCTCCTTTGTGCAGATATTGCAAACATGGAGGAAGATGTACTAGGTTGTGTTACTGATGCTATGAGGTGTTTGAGCTCCTGTTTTGTTTATTTTCTTTTTATTATTATTACTACATAACTTATTATTACAGGCTCAGGGAAAGATGGTATTTATCTTTAACAATGAACAATCATAATGAGAAAACCTGAAAACATAACTACAAATTAAACTACTTGCTTACATCATAGTATGTGATTATATACACAGGGAAATATGATTAAATATCTCTGAATAATCCAAATATTCACATCATAGTTTATCAAAAATTGGATTTAATTGGATTTTTTCGATTTTAATTGGACGAAAAGAGAAATTCGACAAGAATTTAAGCTATAGTTTTGCGTGTGGATAAACAATTTTGAACATTAAAAAAAGTAATAACTTTTGCAAAAAATAATTTGGGTTTTCCTAACAAAAATTATTTCTTTAAGAATTTAAAAATACAAAAACCTAAATGAACCCAAAATGTATCCGTTATACTACAATCACAATAAAAGAATTGCTAGTTATCTTTGTTTTCTGCTCATGATGAGGGTGTTTTGATTATTATGTGCATTGTTTTGTTGTTTTTAGTAGATACTTATACTTGCATATGAAGAGTTAAGAGTTTTTTCTTTAAAATACACATTTTTATCAGGCTCCAATGTATAGGATTCTACCTAAGTTCCAGTAATTCTGATTGGGCTGAGGCTGGGATTTAGCAAGTTTTAAGTAAAAGTTTTGATGGATGTATACTATGTGTTAAGAGCATTCACTTAGTATCATTATCTCATTTTTGACTGAGGTGGCTTTAAGAGGGTTTTGCATTTGAACTCTTCATATTTTTTTTCTTTCACAGGGCCTTTTGCAATACATGTCTAAATGTAAAAAATATAAATAAAACATCTGATCTTTTCAATATTCATATCTAATCAGGCTCAACTAATTACTTATTTTTTTTTTATTTCTCAGGATTTATATATATATATATATACACACACACACACACACACACACACACACACACACACACACACACACATATCTTGGAACTTTAATTGAATACCCCTGCTCTAATTTTTATATAAAAAAAAACGTGTTATATCATACATCACAAAATTAAAATAACTGATGCAGATATTGTCTCCATTCTGCCTAGGATGTTTCTAAACATTTGGAGGGAAATAAATAATTGAATTTTTTAGAACACAGATGAATAGTGACTAACACAATCGCACATTAAACAATAATGGCTTTTTCTTCTTTTTTTCTTTCTTTCTTTTTTTGTTTTAGAAGAAGGAATGCTCAGAACTTTTAAAAAGAGCAAAGAAGAAAGGAGTTTTAAAAGAATTAGAAAGGCTACAGCTCAGCCAACCCAATATTCCCTGTCACAGTCTGAACAGTGAGGTTCCTGGACAGGGTGAGGGTTGTGCAAATTGCAAAGAGCTAGAACAACGTTTAGTCAAAAAAAGCAAAACAATAATATCTTTAAAGAGGCAGCTGAAAAAGTCCAAAGAGATACAGACCCAAAGTCCACCCTTATATGGTATATGTAAATCATTATTCATTACCTCACCCTAACTTACCTTGCTGTTTTCATACTGTTTTTACAGAAAAAGTTCTTGAGGTGTGGTTCGAGTATATGTCAAGTGAGAGAAAAAAGGGAAAATTGCCCTTAAATAGTTTCCCATGTAAAAAATTGCCTAGAATTTCTAGCATCACCGAAAAGCCCATCGATGGATATTACGTGCCTGTGGAACCACCAAAGGATAAAAGAGTACGTATGCCTTTAATTTTTGGCATTTTTGTTGATATGGCTGTCAGTTACTACAGGGTTCCAATGCTTCTTAAAAGTAAATACATTTCAGACACATGGAATCAAGGGCTGTAAAGTACTTGAAAATTAATCGCATTTGAAGCTAAATTTCCAAATAAACTCCATTTTTAAGAGTAGGTGAGAAGGCAGAAGCCACTGCCTGAATGAGACAATCTCATTCACTTTGATGACTTCTCTCTGTCTGTCTGTCTGACTACAGTAGAGATCGACCGATATTGGTTTATAAAAGATTATTATAAAAGATTTAACCAAAGTTAACCAAAAAACCAAACTGACCAAGTATTAAATATATAAAACAGATAATATATAAACTGTCAATCATTTACATAAAATCACACAGAGGGCAGAGAAACTGGCTATAGAGTCGTTGGGCCCGAATTCCAGGCATAACAGGTTAACAGAAAGAGCCTGGTCACCCATACGTTTTACAGATGCCAATGCTAACAGCAGGGCAGTCTTAAACGTCAGCGGAATGAAGCGGCTCAAAGAGAGGGCCTCTTAGAGCCCTCAACACCATGGATAGGTCCCACGAAGGGACTGTGAAGGGGCGAGGCGGATTGAGCCTTCTTGAACCCTTCAAGAAACAAACGACCAGATCGTTCTTACCCACAGATTGACCGTCCATAAGGTCATGGAATGCCGCTATGGCCGCTACATAGACCCTGAGCGTGGAGGGAGATCGTCCCTTGTCCAACAGCTGCTAGTTGTGGGTGCCATAGCGTTCTGTTGGCCTGCGTCAAGAGATCCCGTCTCAGCGGAACAGGCCAAGGGGCTGATGAGAGCAGCCGAGGTAGATCTGGGAACCAACGGAGCCAGAACGGAGCTACCAGCAAGACTTTGAGTTTCTGCTCACTGACTCGCCTGATGACCTGCAGTATCAGAGCGATTGGGGGAAATGCGTATAGGAGGAGGTTGGGCCAGCTGTGGGCCAACGCATCCTGTTCCTTCGAATAATAAAGTGGCAATGAGAATTGTCTTCTGTGGCGAAAAGGTTGACTTTTGCCTTGCCAAAGACGGTCCATATTTCCTGAACCGCCTGGGGATGGAGCGTCCACTCGTCCAAGGAGACGCTGCTCCGAGACAACATGTCTGCCCCCTGGTTCAGCCTGCCTGGTACATGTGCTGCTCTCAATGAGAGCAGGTTGAATTGAGCCCATTTTAAGAGACGTTCTACTAGCGAGATCAGACGTCTCGAGGAAAGACCTCCCTGGTGATTTATGTAGGACACCACCGTCATGCTGTCCGAGCTAAGACGTGGTGACCTTTTAGTACTGGCAGAAGGGTGTGAAGGCCTAAGCACACTGCTAGCATTTCTAGGCAGTTGATGTGAAGGCAACTCTCTGCTTTCGACCATTGGCCGTACGCTGGTCTGCTGTCGCACAGTGCTCCCCAACCCAAGTTGGAAGCATCTGTCGAGACCACCTTCCTTCTGTCCAGGGGAACGCCCTGTTCCATCCACTGAGGGTCCTTCCAAGGGGTCAGGGCTGTAACACAGGCCCGATCTACCTTGATCCGCAGGCGTCCCAGACACCTGGTGTTAGAATATGTTTCTCTCTCTGCTTCTGTGGTCGTGGGAAACTTCTTATGGCTGACTTCTCTCCCCCCTCCCTTTTCCTTTCTCACCGCTGCTTAATGTATTTTACACTTGTATCTGTTTGATTAATATATAGTTGGTTGGAATAACAGGAAGAGCTCATTGTATACCTAGACCTATTTCTGATATTCTATTGTACACCCATTATTGTTTTTATCCCATATGACGCACATAGATATTTTTGGTTAGATGCATAATATCCGTTAATATTCCTATATATGCTCTTGTATTGAGCCAATAAAGTTGAAGTAAAGGAGATACAGAACTTGTGTCTGTGTTTTTACTTCCCGGCCGAAAATAACACATTTTAGAAGATTGAGAGTATTACTGTGGCAACGAGAAGCAGAACGGGAGGAGAAATATATACTTTATTAACAATTGGGGGCTCGTCTCTCCGGGAGTTTCTCAGAAAGACAGGTAAGAAAATGTTTTTAATTCTTTTCTGCCTGTCTTTTGGAGAAATTGATGGCTTACTCGTGCCGTGATTTTGTTTCCGTTGTTGGTAAACAAAAAGGATATTCTCGTATTGTGTAAGATATACGTGAATTGGATTATTGTGGTTAACCTCATTATTTGAATGTGGGATGAAGTTTTGAGAATCTGTTGAAATGCTTCCATTACCTATTTCTAGTTGGGAATAGATGTTTTTGTGAAAGATTATTTTTACGCTCAACTCTTGCTTAAATATTCTCAGTCTCCTAGGTGAACATATGAATTTTGATGTATTGAAAGCTTTCTTTTGGCCAAAATATCAAAAAGTTAATTTAAAACCGCGGAATTTATTTTGTGTTTTATTTGGGCATTCTAATACTTGTGTGAAGTGTATTAAATTTGATGAGACATCTTTGATCGATGATGGGAGATGTAATTTGCTTACCGGTGCCTCTGCGGACTTGTGTGAAGCTGCCTCCACTATTGTATGCAACATTTTAGCAGAGGCCGGTTTCAAAGCGTCAAGAGACAAATTGCAGTGGGTCCAGAGGAGGGTCGAGTACCTTGGACATGAACTGTCAAGGGGCACAATACGATTGTCTGCAGATCGTATAAAAGCTATCGCTACATTCAAGCATCCTGCCACGAAACAGCAAATGCAAAGCTTTTTGGGCCTGGTGAACTATTGCAGATCCTGGGTGCCTAACTGTTCCATGTATGACAAAATCCTGAGAGCGGCCACCTTGCAGGACTCTGAGACTATTACATGGACAGCTGAGATGGACCAAGCATTCAGACATTTGAAAACATCCTTGATCAGGCCCCCCGCCCTGGGCCTACCAGCATACGATAAGGACTTCCATCTGTATGTGCATGAAAGTGGGGCAACGGCCGCCGCGATTCTGGCCCAAGAACATGGGGGAAACTTTCGTCCAGTGGCATATTTGTCCAAAACATTGGATTCAGTTGCGAAGTGGCTTCCAGCGTGTTTGCGTGCAGTGGCTGCTGCAGCGATCATGGTGCAGGATGCAGAACGCATTGTTCTTTCACATCCAATGACAGTGCACACTTCTCATCAGGTAGGCGCTATTATGCAAAACATTTCTACTCAGCATATGACTGCTCAACATCGATCAGGTTATGAAGCTATTTTATTGGCTACTGCTAACTTGACTTTGAAACCTACATCTGTTGTTCATGGTCCTACCTTATGTTTGCATAAGTTGTTAACACAGGGGGAATTTGAGAACGATGATCATGACTGCCTTGCAAGAATCCATACTTCCACAGCTTGCAGGCCAGATATGTCTGCATCTGTCCTGGAGGAGTCGAATCATTGGTATGTAGATGGATCATGCTTAAAACCACATGACAATGAATACTGGTGTGGCTACTCGATTGTAGAACTTCCAGATCGTATAATTGAGGCTTATTCTCTTCCATATAAATCAGCACAAGTGTCAGACCTAATTGCACTAATAAGGGCTTGTCAATTGGCAAAAGACCAGTGTATTAATATATACACTGATTCAAAATACGCACATGGAGTTCTCAATGATTTTGCTAAATTATTGGAAGAAAGAGATTTCAAAACCTCAGAAGGAAAGCCAATTTCACATCACAGTGTTATAGCTGAACTGATCCATGCAGCGCAGTTACCATCGAAATTGGCTGTGATAAAGGTGGCTGGGCATGCGGCTGGTCAGTCAGATGAGGCTCAAGAAAAACAAACTTGCAGATGAAGTTGCTAAATGGGCTGCGAAAGAAGTAATACTGAGTCCATATGTAGACAAAGCAGGCACGGAGGTGCCTATCATGTCTTTTGTGTTGAATAATGATTTGGACATTAAGGTGTTACAGGCTAATCCTACGCAAGCTGATTTGAACCACTGGGCAACAAATGAGGTGAAACCAGACCAAACAGGTATTTTGAGAGACAACCAGAATAGAATTGCTCTGCCAGCATCAGCAGTTGTTATGCTGTGTAGACATTATCATGGTGTCTCCCACATATCTAAAGAGAAAGTGATTCAAATTCTGAATCAATCTTATTGTATTGATCATCGCGGATTACGTGGATTCCCTGGTTAAGACGTTAAATATCATAAATGGTGATGTTTCTCTCTCTCTCCCTCTTCCTGCAGAAAAGCCGACTCACCCTTTTGCTCCAGGTCAACAGGTTCTGATAAAGTGTTTGAAACCTCCAAAGCAGGGAGAGCCAAAGTACCTAGGACCCGCGACAGTCATCGCTGCTGACTGACTGCCAACCACAGTGGGTTCATGCCAGTAGAGTGAAGGCTGCTCCGGCCAGAGGAGGGGATCAACCTATCGTTTCTTCACCTGCTTGAGTTCGGGTAACTGAGGAGGAATCGATAGGACGAGGAAGAAGAACCAAGGATTCACAATCACCATCGCTGAAAGTATCTGGCCATGTCTTCAAAACCAGTCATATATCTGGCCATATTAATAAATTTGTTTGCCTGTGCTCATACTTTTGTTGGTACAGGAAATGAAACCTGGCTTGGAGAAGATGAGACGCCACATGCATACGCCACGAATATGTGGTGGCGATTTGCTAACTATACAGCCAGATCTGATGTTAAGAATGGGCCTTGCTATGTATGCACTAAAATGCCACATATCACTGTTAAAAATTGCTGTAAAAAACGGCCAAATTTTGACAGTAACATGCTGTTTTCCATTAAAACAGTGCATTCTGGGTATTATTTGTCAATTTCGAAAAAGTAGCCTGCTGCTATGTATCGTTAATTAACAGCGTTCAAAATCGACACTCAGAGGCTGTTTAAAATCACACTCTACACCCTCATTCACTATTCCCTACATGAGTTTACTAATATAGTCCACCTTACAGAGATAATGAAAACTAATGAGTGACTTCAGACACTGATGAACAGCAGCTGCTAATGAGCAGAATCACTGATTGACAGAGAAACAAGACAAACACAAGAACTATATAACTGACTTCAGCCACAGCCTTAGATGAAATCAACTGAAAATTTAAACAATTCAACACACAGCTTTACCAACTTCACGCATTTCTAACCGGACAGATTTGATTTCTGTCAGATGTCTATAGAATATCTTATTCAGAATGAACAGATGTTTAGATGATGATGTTTTGTTTTGTTTGACGATACCATTGTGGAGATCAGTGTTTGCTTTAATTTAATAGGGTCTAGTTCATTTTCAATGGGAGACACGCGGCAAGCGGCAAAAAAAAACAAAAACTGCTCGTTACAAATTGGACCAAATCTGGACGTCCTCCAAACGTTATAAAGAGGAGGTACTGGGGACCTAAACGGACGTTCGCAACGTTCGCCTCACCTGAACGTGATTTCGGGCAGGTGTTGACGGAACAAGATTTCGCCTGTAGGTGATATATCCTGAAGGGTATTCCGATTATTAATGATAACCACTGAACAAAATTTCAACTATTAATGATAACCACTGCACAGTACTAAATGAGAGCTGTCCCATTTACTGAACAGGTTTCCAGGCTATAAGCGATAAAAACTGAAGAATATTTTGACTATTAATGATAACCACTGAACAGTACTAAAGGAGAACTGTCCCACTGACTGAACAGGATTCCAGGCTATAAGCGATAAAAACTGAAGAATATTTCGACTATTAATGATAACCACTAAGCAATATTTGGACTGAGTGAGAACTGTCTCATTGACTGAACAGGATTTCGGCTATTAGAGATGAAAAAAAAAAAAAAAAAACGGAAGAATATTTCGACTATTAATGCTAACCCCTGAATGAACCCCTCAGTTGTGCTTAGTGATAATCACTGGAGAATATTTGGGCTGAATTTCAGCTGCTGCTTCTGAAATATCTGTGCATGGCATTGATGCCGTCCAGGTTCGAGGGTAACGACAACAAGCCAGAAGTCCTTCTCGCCTTCGATCCAGAGAAGATGAAACAGAAGAACTTTCTGAACGACACTATTGATATATTTCATTTAAGGATATATGTTGGAAATCCCACTGCAAGAATGCTGGATGGAGCATTCAAGGTGCACACTTCCTGGGCAGGGTGTTCTGCAGCAACAATTCAAGGCATTACCCAAGTCTCAGTCACTGACCACATATGGCGAGCACCGACCAGAATAACAAGTTTTCTTCATTATGTCGCAATAATACATTTTCTCATTGAATCTTGGCGTAAAAGGGACATGCAGGCCACTGACTTTTTAGTCGGTGAATATACAGTACAGATGCGACCAAACGATCTGTACTGTTGTCCTATCAAAAATAATGGGCAAGACATAAACCTTCATGACAAAAGGCTTTCTTATGCAACACTGAAAACGTCAAGATGTTTCAATAAGACATTTTCTGAGACAGTTTGGTTCTACATGAATGGGAACCATGACAAAGTCGACCGTTATATACAGGTTCCTCAAGACACCATTGCACTATGCACAGTTTTGTTCTCTGAAGTGATCAGGTACCCTGACATGTTTTTTTCACAACATCCTCCTGATGCAGCACTTGAAATCATGGGAGGAGTTTCATGACAACCATCCCATGTTGACAGGAGGATCATGGAAAGGTGGATCAAGCAAGCTGGGCCAAGTGATTGTTCCAGAGAAGGTTAAACGGAGAGAAGAAAAAAAACCTCTTCAGTTGTGTCGAGAAAATAGTGAGACACAAGGAGGAATGAGGAACTCTATTCCACAGTGCACCTGAAAATGAAGAAGCCGATAACTGATGCTACCTCTGTTTTATCCCTCTGCCTGTAAACCCCTTTGTCATTTTTCTGCACTGGACGCCCCTGTCATCAAGACAAATGTGTTTTGTTTAAAAAACATGTCTTTTTGAGTTTGAGTCCCGTATCAGACGTTAATCCACTTCCGCTCTCAACTAGTGTTGTTTTTGGCGGCCGTTTTTAATTTTAGTTTTAGTCTAGTCTTTGTGTGAAGCTGTCATTTCAGTTTTTATTAGTTTTAGTCACGTTCATACTCGTTTTAGTCTAGTCGAGTTTTAGTCGACTAAAAGTCTGAGCATTTTAGTCTTATTTTAGTCAGAATTACCCATGACTATTTTCGTCTAGTTTTAGTCGACGAAAACCGATGACATTTTAGTATAGTTTTAGTCGACGAAAACTGATGACATTTAGTAATTTTTTTAGTCAATGAAAATTGTATTTTAGTCTATTTTTAGTAATGCAATCTTATTTAACCCAGTCAATATAGTATAAGTACCTAGTAGTAAAGACGAAACCAAAGTTTTCTTTAAGCCAAACCCATTTCAACCTTACCTTATAAACTCAAGAATACATCCATTCCAGACATGGAAGATGCTCTAATTTGAAATTACAACATTTATTTTATACATACACATAAATTGAAATAAAATAAATAAAAACAATAAATAAAATAAAATAAATAAAATTAAGTTCAACAAACACGAACCCCTTGGGCAGGTTTCAAGTGTCATTCACTACTTTATTAAGAATAAATTATATGTACCTATGTACATATGTTCGAAAAGCACTTCTAATTAATAATAGTATTAATCAATTTAACAATATCCTTAATTTACTTTGATCCTCTATGGCTACACAAAATCTTGTACTTTTATAAGTTTATTTACAGATAAGTTTACAGATACAGATTTACAGATAAATTCATTTGTGTGAGTAAAATATTTATTATGGTTTTCGTAGCACAAATTGATTCATTTTATGAAACTGTCCAAAAATCGCTTTGACATCTGGGACGCAAAAAAAATGTTTGACCACAAGATGTCATTAGTGTGCAACGTGTTGAAAAGCTTCGAGTTATAAAGCTTTTTACGATACAGTTGAGGGGAACGCTTTGGTGCTTCGAAAAGCTTTATTTTTCCATCACTCCTAAAAAGTAGGAAAAAATGTAGAGTCGTTTCTTCTTTTTCTCCCAAAGATGAACCACAGCTGACCGTCGGCCCCTTTCTCTGTGTCAAACCTAACTTTGTTTGTAGCCGCGAGTGTGGCTTGAGAAAGTGATGTCGCCTGTGGTTTAGGCTAGAAGGGATACAGCTCTGGCTACTGGGCATGCGCACATCAATCTAACGTTATAACATTTCGTTTCGTCTCGTTTTCGTCGCCGAAAATGAAGAGACGTTTTAACATAGTTTTTATTTTGTAAACCACATTTAGTCTCGTTTTTATTCGTTAACGATATTGCATTATACATTTTTTTATAGTCATCGTCACATGACCAGCATTTTCGTTTCGTTTCGTTTTCGTCATGTGATAAAGGTTCGTTGACGACGATATTTAGTCATAGTTTTCGTTGACGAAAGCAACACTACTCTCAACTCCTCACACTTTCTTGTCATTTTGTACTGTCCTGTTCACTTGAAATGGCCTGAACACAAATCAACTCTCATTACCTGAACAAAAACTCAAAAACATGAACAAAATCTCAAAAAGACATGAACAAAATCTCAAAAATTCATGAAAATGAACAAAATCTCAAAAGGTCATGAATATGAACAAAATTTCAAAAAGGTCACATGAACACAATCTCAAAAAGTGACATGAACGCAATCTCAAAAAAGTGAGGAAAACACATATATAAACAGTGAAAGTCATGAACGTGAAAAAAAATCCCAAAACAAGCCACGCAAATAAACAAAATCTAAAAAAGCCAAAGCATTAAACATGCTCAGGATTTGGTCCAAAGGAAAACGGAAAGAACAGCAGCCGCCGATACTAATGGGAAGTTCTGGTTCTAACCTATATTTAATTTAAGTGTTTTTAATAATCAACGACATTATGGTACCATTGTTTATTTGAATAACTGTAGAAACATTGGAAAATCTTAGACTTTTACAAAGTAGTTTAACCTTGCATGGTAACTTCAACAGGGCCTTCCACGGCAACATCTCATCAACAGCTGTTGTGTCTTTGTCCTGATGGTAAGTTTTTTTTTCTTTTTTTTTTAAGTTGTGTTGTTTACTACCAGTAAATGTATGTGTTAATGTTTACCATTTTAGTATTCACTGTGCTTTGTGACATCAGGGGCCTTTGATTTTACAGAGGTAGGCTAAGTGAAATCTGCAATGGTAACACCCCATATTTTTAAAAAGTAAGCAAAAAGTAAGTAACTCTTTGTTTCTTTTTATGTCAGACTGACATGCCCTGCATCAGAAGATGGTGGTGTCTCCTCCTCCTGGAAAATTTCCCCTTGAGGTTTGTTCTTTCTTTCATGAACATTTTAATTACATTTAAAATAACTATTACACATACCTACCTGTAGAGGTCGACCGATGTATCGGTTTTGCCGATTAATCGGCACCGATAGTTGATTGGCTGAACTATTGCGCCATTCACAGTTTTACATTACATATCTGTCCCAAATTGTTGTTAATGTTTATAAAGGCTTGACCCTGCTGGAAGATTGTGCATTTAAGTGATAAATTCGTATTTCTGTAGCTCTAATAAAGTCTGTATGCTTCATATAGAGCTATAATTTATGTTTTAGTCTTTTCTTCAGGCCGCGGAAGCATGGTAGGTTTGCATCTTGTTATGCACTTTATTTCACAATGCAATTTTCCTTGTTCTTACTTGATTTTAATAACTGATCAACAAAAATATGTCTTCAAAATTAAGATAAAAATTATACAAAACAAAAATAAAAAGGTGGAAGTGGTCAACAATTGTGTCTGACCCTCTCCAAATCTCCCGGTGTATTGCCGTCCAATTCATACCACGTCCTTTATGACATTTACAAATTACACACACTTCTTTCGTAATTAACAGATTATACTGAAACAAAACACAAACAAATAATATTTAAACATAAATGTAAAACAGATAACACATTTTCTTAAATGGCTACAACAATATAGATCGTACTTTCCGTTTGATCTGTTGTTTAAGCTAATCTTAGCCGCTTTTTTGATCATTCTTGAAGTAAACATTTGCCCATTTGGTGATTAAATAAACTGTTTTAGATTTCAATTCGTTTGAATGCAGCCTGTTAAAGCAGCCACTGTCAATGATCTCATCAGTAATAATCAAACGAAAGGAAAAATTAACTATTGTCTGTTAACTTTTGGATACTTAAAGAACACTTATTTTAAATAAGTAATTGGTTTAAGTAGCCTGCTTATATAATAAAAAAATAAAGTAAATTTTGCTCAAAAATAAATTATATAAAATGTATATAAAAATGTAGCCATGTGCAGTAATATTGAAAACTGAGAATGTGATGCATGGTTCTATTTAGTTGTTGTTGAAAATCGTAATTAAATTGAATCTTAATTTTAATAAGGCAGTACTAACATACAGAGATTCCAAATATAAACAAAAAGCATAGAAACTGCAATTTTACATATTGTTAAAATGTAAAGATTCCCACCCCTACTGTTAATATGAAATAACACTTTACAATGAGCCCATTTGTAACATCAACTAAGATTGATGAAAGCTGTAGAATAGAAGTGTTGTTCCTTGTTAGGGTGTTATTTTGTTAACATTAATGAACTATGAAATAACTTTAATGATCAATATATAATTAAAATTAATATTTTTATTAATTTACAAAGTATGGTTAATTACTTTTTTAAAACTAGCAGAGCAGTATTTTAGTTGCCGTTCAGTATCTATTTTCAAAAACTATCGGTTAATTAATCGGTATCGGCCAGTGTGGTCCAACCTAGCTATCGGTATCGGTAAAAACCAATATCGGTCGACCTCTACCTACCTGTGCTACTTTTGTTATAGATCTGAGTAAGAAAGACAGGAAAGAAAGAGACAGAAGAAGAATATTACAGAGAATGTACATGTATGAGATTTTAGAAGACATTTTTGTATTCTTTTGCTGTATTTATGGACTTATTTGTATTATATGATGTTCTTTCAGGCCAAACAGGACTCAGTGGCACCTTTTGGATGTAAGTTGTCTTCATTTCTTTAAGGGATGGTTCACCCAAAAATGAAAATTTGATGTTTATCTGCTTACCCCCAGGGCTTTCAAGATGTAGGTGACTTTGTTTCTTCAGTAGAACACAAATGAAGATTTTTAACTTAAACTGCTGTTTTTTGACACTCAAAAGCTGTGGGTCCCTTTAACTTCAATTTATATGGCTGACACACGGCAACGGTTTTAGTTAAAAAAAAACATTGTTTGTGTTCTACTGAAGAAACAAAAGTCTCCTACATGTTTGATGCCCTGATAAACATCAACTTTTCATTTTTGGGTGAACTACTGTGGGAAGCTGCCACCTTGTCATTTCTGACTTATAACAAAAAAAAATAGGACAATATCTGAAAGCTGCTATGTGACAAGGTGTTTGTTGTTTTTTGGGGGTTGACAGCTTAACTGGTTCTGTTTTTTTAGCTTGTTTACTGTACACCTTGTCACATAGCAGCTTTTAGACTTTGTTTTTGTTACAGTATAAGTCGGAAATGACAAGAAAACAGCTTCCTGCAATACAAAGTCAATGGTGGCCTTGGTTTTCAGATTATGATTTGTGTCTCTATGCTCTATTCAAGCCACTGAATGGTTATTCCTTTTGTAAATACATTTCAGTTACCCATGGAAGTTTTGGAGATGATACTCCTTGAGGTAGTTCTACTGGAGGGAGACACTGCCTACATGACTCTGTCTCTCACGTGCAGTTGCTTCAGAGCCCTTGTGAACACACCCGGCTCAGACAGAAAGCCCACTTTGCGTGGCTTGATAGTAGGTGTCTTAATATTTCATTGTGTGAAATTAAGGCCATGTCCACACTAATACGTTTTCGTTTGAAACGCATCTTTTTCTCTCCGTTTTGGCCTTCCGTCCACACTGAGACGGCGTTTTTGTCAAGGAAAACGGAGCTTTTTGAAAACGCTCTCCAAAGTGGATAAATTTGAAAACGCCGTTTTCGCGTTGTAGTGTGGACTGTGAAAATGGAGGCTTTTGAAAACGATGACGCATATTTAGTCATGTGACGCATATTGTGCTATTCACTGTCACACTGCTGCTAAAGAGATTTACCTTGTATACTCCACAAATTACAGTCCTAAAATGATGACAGAAAATTTACTCACAGTTGCTGTCCTGCAAAACATGACGACAACTGCTTTTCAGATAAAATATGAATGAGCGCGATATAGACGCGTCAGTGGATGATGAGATATTTCCGTAAATTATCCCACCAGAAGAATTGCGTGAAAACTTAATATGTCTGTATAATTTTGGAGGCTTTACGCATGCGCGGTAAGGCGAATTTGATATTTTCCTACGTTTCAGTGTGGATGAGAAACTTTCGGAAAACGCTTGGAAACGCTAGTGTGGACGGAGAGCGTTTTGAAACGAAAACTCCGTTTTCAAATGTATCTGGATACATAGCCTAAGTATGTACAAGGTTGTTTTGTGTAACTTCCTTTTTGCATCTTGCAAAGGAGTATCATCGGTAACGTGTGTGTGTGTGTAAGCATCATAACCCACATAGATGGAAAATATGGTACCATGTACCCATTGTATATGGGTGGGACAAGAAGACCCACCCACTTCAAATTTTACCTTCACACTATTGTGCTGTTTAAATACTGTGCAGTTGCTTTGACACAATATGTATTATTAAAAGTGCTATATAAATAAAGGTGACTTGACTTGACTTGCACACTCAGTTTCTTCTCCTATTCATATTTTAAATTTCTGCAGGACGCATAGACATGCTGACGGCCATGGCCATGCGCTGGAACCAACGAAAGTTTGACAACTTGGCTTTCACCCTTGCCTGCCGATATCGGAAGGTAAAGACACCAGTTTTCCCTTATGCAACATTCATAGCGATATCTGTAAACTGTCAAGGAGACAGAATGCTAGGACTTGACTGTATATAGCAGAATGCCAGCTAAAGTTAATGGTGAGAGTGGAATATAGGTATCATGCTATAAGGAACTGGAGACACTGAACTAAATGCTTGTGTATTTGTTATGGTGTGCAGTATCTCAGTTATCAAGGATTTGGAGCCAAAGGGGTTTCAAGTGCAGATCACTTTAATTGCACTTAAGCCCCTCATTATGTTTTTTCTTTCAGAGATACACAGTGATTAAATTCCCTGAGGACAACAGAGTGGATGTGGTGCCTATCAACTGGCTTGAAAAAGCAAAGGAGGTATATTTAATTACTAAAATACCTGAGTAGCTTAAAGCAGTGGTTCCCAACCACATTCCCGGAGGCCCCGACCCTGCATGTTTTCTATGTTTCCTTAACCCTGGATAATATCCATGACCTGAAATGGGTGTGTCAGACAAAGGAGACATGTAAAATGTGCAGTGTTGGGGGGCCTCCTGGAACGTGGTTGGGAACCACTGTCTTAAAGGGATTCATGGAGACCAAAGACGTCACTTCTCCTATGCTCGTCGTCATATTTGTATCTGATATGACAACAGACACAGCACATCTAAATGAGATTTAAAAATGAATTGAAATAAACATTTTTACTACCACTATCCACACTGTCTTTGACTTTGTATGTTTAGGACAAAAAGTTTAAATGATTGTAAATGTAGTCGCTCGATGAAGGCCTTAAGACCTTGAAGAATTATAAAGGCACACTAATTAGACAGGTGTAAGGAATCACGCTAACGAGGGGGAATTGTGCCGAAAAAAAACGCCCTTGCTGTGAAAAGCACCTGCATGACACTGGTATGCTAAAGACTATATGCATAGTATGCGTTTAGTCAATGAAGCCGTTACTTTGATTAGTAGTAAATCTCCAGCACGTGCGTTCAGCGTTCAGCTGGAGCAGCCGTAAATCACTGACAAGCTACGCCAAATCGCGCTCAAAATCGAATGCGGCCGAAAGCACGATTTTGCCGAATTTTGAGCGCGATTTGGCGTAGCTTGTCAGTGATTTACGGCTGCTCCAGCTGAACGCTGAACGCACGTGCTGGAGATTTACTACTAATCAAAGTACCGGCTTCATTGACTAAACGCGCCTCACAACATCGTGTGATTAATCGTGCAGCCTTAATGCATACCGGCCCACATCAAGCAGTGTCGAGATCGAATAAAGTTATAGCTGTTGTTTTTTTCCTGATGACTTGTTACAGCTAACAGAACAACGTATCCAGGGCATATTGTATCCTTTACTGATCTTCCTCTGGTAGTTGGCGGCGATAAAGCATAGTGACATCACATGGTCCGTTTGAATTGGTTCGGTATGATCCGTGCTATTTTCAAACAGCAGACTTGGATTTGTGTTGTTTGAAATCATTATTGAGACCTTGACAATTTGATTGTGCCAATGGAGTGACAGAGAAGGCTGAACTCTCGGGCAGATAGGTTCAATACTTTAATACAAAACAGACTTGCACAAGATGGACAATCTGCAGGTGCAGGACTATTTTAGGTTCGCCGGAGAAGGCTACACTCTCTGGCTCATGCATGTGATTCACGGATTATTTGCAAAGTCTAACACAGAGTGAGTTTTTAAGTCTTGCCAATTTAAACATTAAAGCGATTTTTAACCATTAGAAAAAAAGAGGCGAAAAAGACTCTTAAAGGGTGCAAAAATCGCATCCCAAACAACAACAACAACATCAGAGTTAGCCCAGATCCGGTTTTCCTCTGGCCAGCGTGGCATGTCTGGGGATACTGTCTGGGATACATCTCTACTAAGTTATACAGTATCAGTAAAAAATAAATAAAAATCAGTAGCCAATGTGAGGCAAATACTATGTCTTGTTGCTGCATTGAGACAAACAGATGTTCAATGAGTCTGTTCTAAATTTTGCTACATTGTAAAGCAATTAGCTACTTTAATAACCTTCTTCATAATTATTTGCACCTGAGTTTGCAGTGTTAAGGTTGCTTTTGTGTTGCTATTATTCAGTTATATAACATTCAACTTTTTTTCCCGCAACTCAGTACTGCAACAATGAGTATTTATGTTTGAAAGGCACCACATTATGCAGCTAACAAAATTATATTTTAACTCTGATTCAGATATTGTGGGTTTTTACTGATTCTGAGATTGGTTTATGCACTAGGCATAATGGGCACTGCTGAGTATTGTGCTCAGTTGTGGTGTTGTTAGGATTTCAACTGCTAACCTCTGCATAAACATTGCCCTCGGATAGTTTGTCCACTATTATGACCTAGTTACATACATATTTTCATACATTTTACATCTAATTACTTCACATATTCTGTCAGATAATTCAGTTTACATTAACAGGAGTCTTAGAGGAGCACACAGCCCTTTTAACAACAAAGAGACTTGATTCAAGTCAGTTATTAGACCATGTTCAGATAGGAAGTTTCTGTGCTTTTAAGCAAACTGTTCTTTCTCATGATCTCATGTCTTTTCCCCTCCTGTATAGCTGGGACAACACAAAATCTACTGATTGTCCCACATTCCATGTCTGAGAGGGAATTTGCGGAAAGGATAAGAATCCCCAGAATGGCAGCAGCACCAATTTACACTATATATTTACACTACACCAATTTATATATTTTTTTTAATAAATAAACATGTATGTACATAAGGACATCAACATGTAGAATTAAACCTCTAGAAAGGTGTACAATATGTGACCTTTAGCACTGCTTTATGAGCTCAAACTCATACTTTATGAGCTATTTTTAACATATTTCTGTTTTTCTTTTTGCATTTTAATATATGGTTGACATTAAAACTTTCTGCACCTAAACATAACAACTGTGACTTTCGGTCTGCACAGCACAGAATAGAGTGGAGGATACCTAATAAGACCGTCATCGAAACTTATTTATTTATAATTAAAAGTAAGCTGCAATCAAGAGTAAACAAATTAGTACACAGTGCATTGAATGAATTTTTTAAAATCTAAAATTATTTTAATAGCATGCATGTTTTTCATGCAACCTATCGCGAGACTAGTGCGTGAAACTGCCAAATCAGTTTAATGTGACAGTGTTCTGACTGTATGTCTATGCCCCTCCAGGCAGTAAATGCTCCTTTTTTAAGACTTTGATAGATCTAATAGCATCTGAATTGCAAGGCATCTTTATTTGCGGGGGGGATTTTAATGTTTTGTTAGACCCTAAATTAGATTCTTCGAACCCTTACACACAACTAGCGAGTCCATTAAAAAAACAAATAAATACAATGTTAAAAGAAATAGGTCTGATAGATGTATGGAGAGACTTCCATCCAGGACAAAGAGACTATACATAAGATTAATAACCGCATACATCCTATTCAAGAATTGATTACTTACATTTGGAAAAGACAAATTTAGAATTAAAAATTGCGACATAGGATTAATTAATATATCTGATCATGCATTAATATAACTTTATTTATATTTAGAGAATAAACCAAAAAACACACTCTGCAGACTAAACTCTGGCATCTTGAATAATAGGGGAATCAGGGATCAACTTGTAGTAGATATAAAACAATATGTGGAGCAAAATTTTTTTATGGCTTAGCCCCATAAAAAAAAAAAAAAATCAAACTCAAATTCAAATCCATTAACATATTTATTGACATATCACTTACTTATATAAAATTATAATTATATAATAATATATATAATTATATATATTATAATATCTTCATTTTGAGAATTTTGTTATTGCACAATGAACATTTCTTAATATTATGCCTAATGTGTTTTAATACCACTATAAATAAAGACTGTATGATCTCTGCTATATCTTTAGTTGGACTTTAGCACTACTTTTGGTTTGCAGATGATGGTGAAGTTTCCTTACAGAGGAAAAGTTTCCACAGTTTTATACATATTTATTGACATCAATTTTGTTTTAAGTTATAATATAATATAATATAAATATATGTAAATATTTACAAATATGTACATTTGTTTGTGTCCTGTTTCGGAGATTGTTTCTTTAAATGCAAATTATATTTACTTTTAATAATATTACATTCATGGTTTATAAGATCAATAAACAACATAGTAAAAGTGGTTTGTTGGCTGATTATTTATGTAATGGCATCATGATGTAGAGGTTAGGAGAATGTTCTGGGAACATTTCCAAGAACGTTCTCTGTTGGTTAATAAATAATAAAGTAAATAGAACGTTCCCTTTAGGTTAGGGGAACGTTCTAGAAACCTACTGGGAACGTTCCCACAAAGTTCTGGGAATGTTCCCAGTAGGTTCCCGGAACGTTCCCCTAACCTAAAGGGAACGTTCTATTTACTTTATTATTATTTTACTTTACTTTACTTTACTTTATTTATTATTCTAATGGGAACATTCTGGGAACGTTCTATTTACGTAAAGAAAACTTTCCTGGCTAACCAATAGGGAACGTGTTCTTAATTGTTCTTAAGCAGTTTTGTATATATGTGACCATGGACCACAAAACAAGTATTTTTGTTTTATTTGAAATAAGCTTTCCATTGATGTATGATTTGTTAGGACAATATCTGGCTAAGATAAAAAAAAAATTGTGCAGAAAAATGTTGCCCCCTCAGATTTTGATATAAGGATAGCTTTCTTATGTGTCATTGCCAAACCAGTCAATATTTGAGAATTTTAAGATCTAAAATAAATCAATTTTTCATTGAAGAGTAGAAAAGTTAAATTTTATGCCAAGATACCAAGTAGGGAAGAGTGTTTCTAGACAACCTTAAACAAAATTTGAAGATTTAAACATTTTACTCACCCTTTACCCTTTATTAAAAGTAATATGAGGGTATAATGTTAGCACGATGTTAGCTCTAAAGTACTGGATGATACAATTTTGTTAAAATTGTAGGAGTAGGGTCATTTGAGCCTACTTATGATTTCAAAGCTTACACCACACATGAATCTGATTATGTTCTTTGTTTTGAACTTCACTTTTTTTGTAGATTTTAAAAAGGCCTTCTTTATAAAACTTGGCCATTGACGTTTTTATAAAATTGTTTTTCCCTGCAACAATTATAAGTGGGATGTTGAGTACTATTAGCCCATTTCTGTAAGATCAGTTGCAGTCCGATTTTTTTTTTAAATAGTTAAATTTCAGCTTTTTGTGCTGATTTTTTCAAAATAATTCATAAAACGCCTTCAGAGCTATGAACCGTATCTTTAAATAAGACTTTAAATAAGTCATCCATCCAATCTATTATCCAAACCTACATGACGTTATTAGGGTCATGGGGAAATGGATCTTAAGTAGTATTTTTTTATTGAATTTCTCTTCTTTTGATATAGCATGAGGTGAAAATGTTTAGTTTTACTTCAGCATAATCAGTAGCACAGTTTAACTCATGTGGCACAACTTACCCTCTCCCTAGGCTCAATTTACCCCTCAGTGGGTGCAAGTTGTGCCAAGAGACCACTTTTTTTTTCCATTATTATCATGTGCTCACTTTAAACCCAGCACAAGTAAAAACTGGCTCAATTTATGCTGCTCTCCCCTAAAAGTGCCCCTAAATGAAGAAACTCTTCAATATGAGTTTTAGAATATGTTTTTTGCATTTCAGATGTTAGGGAAGTCATCCCTGTTGCTGATAATCAGCCTGAACAAGAAGACCTCCAACCTGCAGTCCTCGTCACACCAGTGCATTTATCCGTAGATGGCAGCTCTGACTCTTCGTTGTGTTTGTCTGTAGATGACCCTGCTGAGCCTTCAGTGCATTTAGTTGCAGATGACACCACTGAGTCTCCATTGTGTTTGCCTACAAATTACGATGCTGAGTCTCTAATGCGTTTGCCTGCAGATGAAACCACTGAGTCTCCAGTGCGTTTGCCTGCAAATGACGATGCTTTGTCTGCAGATGACAGCCTTCACTGAACTCCACAGCACACAATGCCATTGACTGTGCAGTGGTTCACATTACAGATGAGGGCATTACCTCTGCAGTGAGTCTTAGAGTATATCAGGAAATTAAGGCCCAATCCCAATTCTATTTTCTACCCCTTCGCCTACCCCTCGCCCCTTCCCCTTGTCCCTTGAAACAAAGTGTAAAGGGGAAGGGCTAAAATATTTCCCCTAAGAAATGGGACACCACTACAACACTGTTATACGTCATCATACGTTGTCGCTAGTTCCTAATGTTACGTCAGAGGACATGCGCAGATGTTTATCACTCATTCCAAGATGTCAAAATGTTGTCATGTTGCAAAAAGTACAAATGTACGGTGTACACACCGTTCATTCACATGTGGCCGTAAGCAAAACAAACAACGCATTATCACGTGCGCGGCAAATTGCTAATCAGTGTAGTGGTGCCTGGAGAAGTATATATGCTTCATTTGTGAATTTCGTTTTCAACTTGAACGCGTTCGTTTTCTGGATCCTTGGACTAAAATGTTTACAGGGGTTCACTTGTTTAAGAAATTTCTGATCGTAAAAAATCAGCTTCTTTTTATTTGTAAGGTATCGTTTTTATTATTATGTACTGATTTAAATTACTGGTGCGGTGAGCGGGCGCAGGTGCATTAGGCGCAATCATCAAATACATTTCAAAGCAAGCCGGCTCCACGGTCCTGACTGCATCATCACTGCCTTTATTGGGTGTTTTTAGCGAATATTTACATTTATTCACATGACTGGATGTGGTGGACTGCCATGATTTTGGCGAATGCAGGACACTACTGAATAATGCGCATCAGAGGGGATTTAAAAAGTGGAAGTGTGTATACACCGTATACCTGCGTACACCCTCCACTACACCACCGTTGCAAATTGCCGTGCCACTGGTCTTTCATGTTTCTAACATGCAGTCAAGTGTATATGACATAAAAATATATTTTGTAATATCGTGCAATCAGTGCTATCTGTTAGCAAACTTTAGCGATTTTTTGGCAAACGTTTATTTACAAAACAACACCATAAACACAAACACAAGATTGAAGGTAATATACATATAATGAAACATTGTCATGAAAATCCTTATTAAAGGCAAAAATTACTTATATTTACGAGTCTGCTTGCTCGAGTGAGCAGCCATGTTGGAAATTTCTCTTAGCCCTTCGTTTGAAGTGAGGTCCTGAAAAATCTTCGTTTGGAGGGCTATCTGGCCCTTCCCCTTACCCCTACCCCTCCAACCAAAAGAGAAATGAGACACCCCTACCCCTTCACGTGAACGCGCCAAACGGAGGAGTAGGGCTAAGTGTAGGGGTAAGGGGTAGAATTGGGATTGAGCCTAACTCTGCTGTGAGACCCAAAGCAGAGAGGGACATTGGCTGTGCAGTGCGTCCCAAAGCTGAGAGGGAAGTTGCCTCTGTGGTGCTTCCCAAAGTCGAGAGGGATATTGCCTCTGTAGTGCGTCCCAAAGCCGAAAGGGACGTTTAGTCTGCGGTGTGTCCCAAAGTCGAGAGGGACATTGCCTCTGTTCTGCGTCCCAAAGTCGAGAGGGACATTGCCTCTGTTCTGCGTCCCAAAGTCGAGAGGGACATTGCCTCTGTTCTGCGTCCCAAAGCCAAAAGGGACTTTGCCTCTGCGGTGCGTCCCAAAGTCGAGATGGACATTGCCTCTGTTCTGCGTCCCAAAGCCGAAAGGGACGTTGCCTCTGCGGTGCGGCCCAAAGTCGAGATGGACCTTGCATCTGTTCTGCGTCCCAAAGCCGAAAGGGACACTCATCTGCTGTGCATCCCAAAGCTGAGAGGGACATTGCCTCTGCGGTGGGTCCCAAAGCCGAGAGGGACATTGCCTCTGCAGTGCGTCCCAAAAAAGAACAATGGATTTTTCACAAAGGGCGTCACAAAGAAGACTGGGCAGGTCATCCCAAAGTAGATTGGGGCATTCTGCAATGCGTACTCAAGAAGATGCTGTCTTTGAGCAGGACAAAGGTAAGTTTACGCCGGTTTCACACTGCACGCGTAAGCAGGGCGTAAGCAGCGCATATTTTTTTCGGCGCCCACGTTAACAGATTAGAGCATTCACACCGCACGCAGGGACGGCGCGGCAGCGCGTAGCAGGAGCAGAGCAGAAGCGTCAGTGCCGCGATCGTTTTGGCGCCGAGTCTATTTTTGCTGCGACGCTTACGCTGGATTAAAGCCACAGTGCATCGATCTTGATCAAATCTGACCTGATTCGCACGAAAAATAACAATTTCACCATAAAATCATGTATCACATGTATCACAATCACGGTTTAAAAGGCTCACCAGCAAAAAATAATGCATTTGTTTGTAAATAATGTCTATAAATTAGCCTACTTGTTCAAAACAATCACGTAAGCAAAGTTTGTACTATTTTCTGCTTGTTTTGATATATACAAGAGTAAATAAACATACTACTGCCATTAAATGTTAATGTAAAACATTTAAAAATACAGAAATAAAATCATTTTTAAAAGAGAAGATTCTGAAAGTACTGAAGGAGATCCTATAATTATTTAATATAGATTTACAGTGGTAAAACCAACAAATTATATTTTTATATGATATGTTTTAACATGTTTTTAAATATAATGGTTTAATTATAAACGTGGTGATTATCTTAAAGTTGGACAACCACCATAAAAAAATATGAAAATATCATATGAATCTAACCATGCATGGCAACAAATGTAAAACAAATACCAACATACCATAATTTTACATATTCTTTTTATTATTGAAAAACTGTTGCTATAATTATCATAAACCTAACTGGTAATCATTAAGACGATCTTTGTCTAAAAATATATTCAATATTTTAGCGTTTCTAATTTGCTACTTAAATCTACGACATATCACAAATCAAAGCACATGACAGACAGTTCTTGGAGAACACCTGAAATGCGTGACTGAATGAACAATACTTGTCTATATTGGAAGTACACAAGCTGCAGTTCAGCTGCGCGCGACAAACGCTTCCAGTGTGAAAGGAAAATGGATGCGCGCCGCTTCTGCTCTGCCTACGTGCTGCGCACGCCCTGCTTACGCCCTGCTTACGCGTGCAGTGTGAAACAGGCGTTACTGTTGAAAACCAATACAGCTGTATTATGTAAGTTTTTTAAATACTTTGAATCACCCTTTAGCTTTGTTGAAGTTTATTTAAATAATCTTCCAGTGTCTCAAATGAATAAAAATGAAATGTCATTGTCACATTGATATTCTTTTAACAGATCAATTTGTTCCCGGTACAAATTTGGTGGCAGGCTGGGTGAAGGAGCTGGTTCCGTGCGAAAAGGGATTCGCATCAAGGATGGTCTAAAGGTATGGGTTTTTTTTTAACTTACTGTAAGCCATTTTAATGTATCTTATGTTCACTAGTTAGAAATGTAAAACTTTTAAAACAGTCAGAATGAACAAACACGCTTTACTAGGTTTTACGTTACTGCTTGTTGATTTACTTCTTTTCAGATTCATGATTTTAATGAAATCACCTCTGTCCATTGCTAATTGTTTATTCTTTGTTTTATTAATCAGGTGGCGGTGAAATATGTTTCAAAGAGAAAAGATACAACATATATCATCTCTTTAAGTATGCTTTACTCTCTGCATTTTTTTTCTCATTCACTGTTTACCCTCTTATGATATAACATAATAACATCTAATATTGATGTAAATCATATACAACAGTGTGGCAAAAGACCCCAATCTAATTTTCATATTTTTATTTTCTAGGCTTTTAATCCGAAACCTCTTCCCTTAGAGATTGCGTTGGCAGTTATCGTCAATAGGGAACCCAACTGTCCTCATATCATTGAATTGTTGGACTGGCAGGATAACCCAGACTATTACCTCATGGTCATAGAGCGTCCCGTGCCAAGCATGGATTTGCAAACATTTCTCCAATGCAGCGGAGGTGCGATCAACGAGCAGATCACACAGTACATAATGTGGCAAGCCATTTACACAGCAAACTTTTGTTGTTATCGCGGTGTTTTCCATCGTGACATCAAGCTGCAAAACGTGCTCATGAACCCGACAACATTGAAAATCAAATTAATTGACTTCGGATGTGGAGCCCTCAGGGATTCAGGCTACACTGTCCTCTGTGGTAAATATCATGCATCGCTTTGCTATCAAATTGATTAGCTCACTCAGGCACATCCTGTATATGGGTGTATCCTGTAACATGCGTGGTGTTGTAAATGTCTAACATAATTTCTTTCCCCCAGGCACCAAACCGTACCTCGCTCCAGACTTTTTGACAGAGGCAGATACCATGCATAGCCTGCAACAGTGTATTCACTTGGGGTGCTCCTGTTCACAATGCTGCATGGGCGTTTTCCAACAGACAAAGACTTATACTGCTTGGGCAACAACCAGTCTGTATTTGCTGTGTCGAAAGGCGAGATTTATATTATTTGAGTAATTATATAGCATGAATTAAGTTGTGTAAAAAGTTAAAGATAGAATGTTGGTTAAGGTAGTAATCTAATTTCTCTCCTTTTTCCCCCTACAGAATGCATAATTTTTTGTGGGCTTGTCTGCAGCGTCGTCCAGAGTGCAGGATTCCCCTGGAGCACATGCTTTACCATGACTGGTTTGTATTGGGTTTTCCTAATCGCCTGCCAGTTAAACTGAATGCGTAGGTTTATACTGTCATAGTTGTGTCTGAAAGCTGACGTGAGTGGCCTTTGCATCGGCTTAGGTCTTATTACTGACAAAATCCTGTATTTAGGGATGTTTAAATATTGTAAACATTTGTGAGGTTTTATACATAACTGGCAATATTACTGATCGGCAGTATTTAAATATGATATAGAATTATATTGTATATTTTTAAAGCAGTTTTATACTTTTTATATAAAAAAAAAACAATGGCTTACTTAAAATTGCTTATATCATAACAAAACTATAATAAAATATTACTCAAAATAAATGCCAAATACAGTGGTAATACAACTCCCGAAAAATACAGGTAGCGACAATATATTTTGTTTAGTTTTTATGTTCAAGTTAAGCTGTTAGGTGGAAGATATTGTTCATGTTTGGTACACTTGTTCTAGTTTTACCGTAATGCTGCACTAAGATAAGCCAAGTTGTTAAAATGCACTAAGCTAAGCCAAGTTGGTAAAATAATCAGGGAAAACATTTATTTTGTTGTTAAACTTGCAGGAACAGCTTGGATACAGGCAGTGTTTTTTCTTAATGCACTGCAGAGCAATTCAGTTGTAAATCATATACATTGGATTGAGTTTAATGACATTAATATATTGATTTGCACCAAGCAGTACACAAATTTAATCAGTGCACCACAATAAGATATGAATATTGAGAGGTAAGATCATATGTTTTATGTGACATAAAATATACTGTATGTGGGTTCAGAGTTTTTCCCCTTAAACCATTTTTATATTTTGTTTAAAATAAGTATCTACTAAAAACAAACCAACAATGTACATGATAATCAAAAGGCTCTCATGTCGGTGCCAATAGCCTTGTGGGCAGTGCACCAACATGTAGCACCATTGCGCTCTGGGTGTCCCAATTTCAAGTCCCAGCTCATGGACCTTTCTTGATAGATAAAAATAATACAGGATGTATCGACGATAGATCATTAAAATTAACGACCATGAGTGCTTGTGGTGTGTTTTGACATGCTGCTCAGTTTATCTAGAAATGATAAAACTGCCTTTGTCTCGGACTCTGGTTGAAACCAAGCCCCATCCTTCTTAGAATGGCTTGATAAAGTGAACATTTTATCTAAGCTGCCCTACTTAATGTTGAGTAACACTGAAATAGACTACAAATAAAAGACTATTAAATCTATCAAGATGTCAGCAGATAATGAATAAACTAATTCAAAAACAGCTTTACCAGCTTCAGTCCTGATATAAATTGAAGAGCAGAGGTAATTCAGTCCTTCTGTCATATAGCTCTGGTGCAGCATCACAATGCTCCCTACACCGAGAATGAGTTGATCTGGTGTCGGTGGTACTTTACAGAACTTTACTGATGAAAAATGACTCATGTTGCTTTCCATTGAAGAGTCCATTATGAAAACAGATGTACCTACAGCAACAGAGATGGCATGACTTGGGCTTAAAACAAACATGACAGACAAACTGACAGGAAGAAAGAGCTCAGGTGAGAAAACAAAACACTCTCTAGTTATGTGTAAGTACTGATAGTACACTGATAACTTAAAAACACAGTTCTCTCATGTGTGAAACCTCATGTGGTATTGAAGTGCAACTTTTTCCACAGTGACCACATACAAAAGACTTCTCTCCAGAGTGAACTCTCGTGTGGCTGTTAAGGTTTCTTTTTCGGTTGAAACTTCTTCCACATTTCTGGCAGGTGAAAGGCTTCTCTCCTGTGTGAATTCTTATGTGTTCGTCAAAGTGTTGTTTATAATTAAACCTCTTTCCGCACTGAGGACATGTGTAGGGCTGCTCTCCAGAGTGAATTCTCATGTGGTCTTCAAAATGTCGTTTTTGACAGAAACTCTTTCCACACTCAGAGCATGTGTAGGGTTTCACTGTATGAGCTCTCTTATGGACTTCAAGGTTTTCATGTTGATCAAAACTCTTTCCACACTAATCACTTGGTAAGACTGATCTCCATTGTGAATTCTCATGTGTCTGGTAAAGCTTCCTTTTTCAGTGAAACTTACTCCACACTGTTGGCAGGTGAAAAGGCTCTTTCTAGTGTGAATTGTCATGTGGAAATTAAGGCCTCCTTTCCGGTTGAAACTATTTCCACACTGTTGGCAGGTTGAAGTCTTTTTAATCTGTGAACAACTAAAAGATTTTTCTACATTTATGAAATCGTAATCTTCATACTCCATTTCATTCAGTACTTCACTCTCCACTTTTAGTGTCAGGTCAAGTTTCATATTATATAATAGAATTTATAGATCATGTTTCATTTAAAATTCTTACATTTGAAGTATTAATGAAGTTAGGGGGAAATATAAATGTAAAAAAATTCCCTTGAATTAAACATAAAAATATGCAGATTTATGTCACAGCTTATGAAATATTGCTTCAGAATAAATCATATTTTATATATATATATATATATATATATATATATATATATATATAAATAAATAGCCTGCCACCATAGAGCCCCCACACATAACAAATCCCAATTTAACCCCTGACTGTATTTCATACGAAAAATGTTACTCAATCCTAGCAGTGAACATTAACATTCATGTTAAATAAGACACAGTTCTTTAAATTCTGTTTTTAAATCAAAGCACTATGATAGTAAAAAATAGCCTTTTAGAGAATTAAAAAAATGAAAAACACCTGCTAAAGGCAAATGAATTGAGAAGATGTAGAGGACAGTTCATAGGATAGTTCATCTTTGAGAATGAAAACCAACCTGTTTGTTCCTCAGTATCTTCATGTTTGACTTTGTATGTTAATTCAATCTTCATGTCTTCACTCTCCTCTTTAATAAACACCATCTTTATAATAGTGTGTCACATGGATCTCTGTTGATTCAGCAGGAGTTTTTTTCTGTGTTTGGAAACTTTTTCCTGTTTAAGATGACAATAATTATCAGAAAAAAAAAATCTCAATCAGCTCTAGTTCAGTAGTCAGTGCACTGGTAAGGGAGTCAGAGTAATAGTTAATGGACCTAAATGATCTGATTAGACAAACACCCAAAACTTTAACTTACTATTCAGTCAGGTATTTAATGATTGGTATATTACATTTAGTATATTACATTAATTATTATAGTATATTACGTTAATCGTTCAAAATGCTGTTGTATTTTAAGGTTGTCATTACAAAAACAACAACAAAACATTTGCAGTTGTTTGTAAAAGTTGTCATTACTCATATTTGAGTTGGTTCTCGTATTGACACTGTTTTGAGCAGCAGGTCTCTCAGCGAGCGGAGATTCGAAATAGTGAATCATTTTGTGAATCAACTGACTCAATTGACTCAGAGTTTGTAATTCGTGTTTCTGATCTGAATCACTAACAGAGAGAAATCAGACGCTGTGTGGAAGTGCTTTACTCACTCAAAATAACGTTCATCATTAGATAAACTATTACCATGTTGCATTTAATAATTATTACATTTACATCACTTGTAAGCCATATAAAATAGACTGAACGCTCGGTATGAATTTAAACACTTTAAAGTTTAAACGGTAAAGACAACAAACCTTTCTTCAGCTGAAACACTAGGCTCGTTTGAGATGAGCAAAATCTGCGCAGAATCGATCACCGGTGATCAACGCAAGATGCATGCCGGTTAGAAAAGTGTCCGAGTTACGTCCGACTTGCTCTGACATCGTGCTGACGTGTGCCAAAAAACTCTCGCGATGGCGAGGCGGCTGTGTCGGATTGAGCAGTCGGGCGCAGTAGCTTTTCACCGACTGCGCTGACCAAAAGCACGATGGGAAACGACTGGCTGACGACACATCTTAAAGCTCATTGGTTCAAACAACTGTGATGTTGCGTTCTTTTCTAAAATGTTTTATTTTTTAATCTAATATCATTTGGTTATGTGTTTAAATTCTGCATGAATATTCCCAAACACTACGACAGTGCAATCTCTGTGTGTGATTTGTGATTGTTGTCATATTACTATAAAAATATAAAATACACGTTTGTACTAAAGTAAAAATGGATGATAAATACGCCTTTCGTATGGAATTAAAAAGCAGGCACTTTGAGTGTTTTGTTCATCGTATTTATTTTCATATAAAAGCAATAGAACTTAAATTATATCATGTTTATCAGCAACACAGCAGGTGAGTGTGAATAACGCGATATCCGCCTTTGATCTCGTAGGTATCTGTTCCGCTTCCAAAGCTCAGAACTGTCCATCTTGACTGAGCTTATTTCACTCCTCCCCTCACTGCAGCCGCCTACTCTCGCCTACATTTCAGGCGAGGCTAGGCGCATCTCAAACGAGCCTATTGATGCAGGAGCACGGCTCAGACTTATGGCGTCATACACCAGATCAAAATAAAAGTCTCGTTGACGCGCTTCTGTTTCTACAATCCAAAAAGTGCATAGGTATTTACAAAAGGAAACACATGCAAATAATAAATCATGACAGTAGTATTCAGAGTTTTATTTTTGGTGAAATACATATTGAAATGTATATAAAGAAACTTTACAAATATTTACAAATTGTAATATTTATAGTTTTATTTACTTATGTATTAATTAATTCTTTCATTTATTCATTCATGTATTTATGACTACATCTTTGTCCACAAGTGTTTCTTTCCAAGTTTATTTAACATTTACAACTTTGTATTTGTTTATGCATTATGTTGACATTTATTTATTAGACCTTTCTTTGTTAGCAAAGGCTACAGTACCACCTTGTGGTCTGACCAACCAAAAAAACAATTGCTTTTTTCTATCAAAATCACCAAAATGGTCGATGGGTAGTTGCAACTTTTCTGTCTCTCACAAACTTTATTTCAAAACCCTACTTACTTTTATGCATTACTGATACAAATATACATGAATGATTATGTAATGATTTTAAGTTTGAGTTGAGAATAATTACACTGTTTTAGCTTGTTAGAACTAAATGTCAGCTAAGTGTGTTGACTGAAAACTAGTCTTCACATGTGAGACAAATTGAAGGATTGACTGAAAGTGTAAAGCATGTGAATGATTATGATAAACTCACTTCTGAAAAGGATTTGAGCATAGATTGTTTACTACTTCCAGATCAACCCCACTCTCTAAGTCATCAAACATGGTTATATTGGAGGAACTCAAGAGGGTAGGAAACCTCTTTTCAAAGATGTCCTTTTTGTCCTCACATGGCACTTGTTTTTGAATGCAATATTTCATTTATTCATTTATTTGACTAATTTCATAACTCAAAGTTCTCTTTCATCATCTTGTGTTGTGTATATTGGGTCAGCTTCATGCACGGCTGCCTCATTTGCTTAATCAACCACCAGTTGATTTTGATTTTTTTGGAGTTTGCCCCATCCTAGGAGATTTTTTTAAGTGCACTCTCAAGCCAGGAGGATTTTTTTTTTCCACGTGCTGCTTTGGATGGACTCTAAGAGATTGACAAGTGATTGGTGAGAGCAACCAAAATCAGCAGTGTTCACACGACACTCTGGACTTTGAATCTGGCAACCTTGAGTGGCCCAGAATTGTAATATCAGAGGTTCGTATTGAGGAACTGATAGCCATGTCTCTAGTACCCTTTGTTGCAAAATTGCTGGGAGTGAACACAAGGACCATACGCCGGAGAATATCAGAAATGGGGCTGAAAATGAATACACACTGAGTTTTTTATTCTTAAAGATTGTGTATAAAATGTTAAGTATTTAGTTTAGCATTAGCTCAATGGTTTAAGCAGGTTTTATGATATATTTAGTATTGAAATGAAAACTGCAAACCAATCAATGTATTACATTTTTTCTTTTTTAACACTAACTTGAAATTCTGTATGCGCAGATGGGAGTCCACTTATAAATGTATATAATTATATATGTGTATTAAGAGTACCATTGCAGCGGCGAGGACGATGCTGAGCCAAATAAAGATAAAGATGTCTTCTGGCGCGCAGCGTGTTAAATTAACCAATCAGATAAGGGTACATAGACAGTCTGAAAACCTAATTTGATTGGCTATGAGATGAAGGTAATCCCCCAGTGCTTTGTTATATGGAGCAGTTTGGTAGATTGGGGTCTAATTAGTTTGTCTAAGTGCACAGGTTACACCATAGTTCAAATACAGCAAAATTTAATGGACAACAAAACAAAGAGGTAACAATTTAGTATAGGGACCAATTCTAATTATTAACTAGTTGCTTATCATTAGGCCTATTATTAACATATTGGCTGTTTCTTTGTAAGCATTTATTCTGTATGACCATATTCTACACCCATAATCCTACCAAATACCTACATAACAATTACCTTACTATTAATAAGCAGCACATTAGGAGTTTATTGTGGAAAAAGTCATGGTTAATGGTTTGTTACAAGCTAGAACTGGACTGTATACGGTTTACTACAGAATACCGGATAATCCCAGCCCGGCACAATAACTTCATATTGACACATGGCTAAACAAAGGCAGAATACCGTAACTCAATTTGAGCTTTTAAAACAAAGTCAAATAGCGGTGTGTTATATGGTGTTCCCCATTGTTTCTCTTGGGCTTTTTAAGGTTACTGTCAAGGCAACCCATTATTTTCTCAAAAAAACAACAACAAAACTGACTTGAGATACTTATCCAGGTCCTAATAACAAATTTTCAAAAGTTACATTCTTTTGCCTTTGTATGTCAGAATAGCTCTAGTATGTACATGAACAGGGCTCCTCAGTTAAACATCACTAAAGAAAAGATTCTGATTTACAGGAGACCCCATAATAAATTAATGCAGCTTTACAGTAGTCAACATGAATATATATTTTTCATTCAATATAGTCATTAATTTTATTTAATTCTCATTTACCTAATTAATGTACAATATTGACCCTAATGGAAAATAACTGCTTCACAACATGGAAACATTGTCGTATCTCTGGCTCATGAAGACAAATACCCCCATTAAGCAAGTAACTTTAACACAGGCAGCGTAGGTTTTGTTTTTGTGCAAAAACATGAGGGAAGGCAGAACACAGAGAGAAATTATATGAAAGAATCTATAAATGAATAAATTCTCTGAATGCATAAGGGGGAACAGACAGAAATTGTTCAATGGCATTTGCTTTTGTTTTCCCTCCACGTAAAGCCTAATAAAGTAGTGTTTGTAGGTGCAGCAGTGGTGGACGAAATACACAAATTAACTACTTGAGTAAAAGTCAGTAAAATATTATCCTAATTAAAATATTGCTTCAGTAATTACTCTAAATACTTCAGTATAATAAAAAATGAAACTGAAGTAAAACGTACTTATTAATAAAATGTTTATTTTGTAATTATTTATTTATTTTCATGTTCAGTAATTTTATATTATATATTTTATTTAATCCTTACGCTTAAAATGCCTGGGGGAGTTGGGTTTGTCATTACAAAATCATCAAAACATTAAATATATTAAAATATCAATTTAGGCGAGTATTTAATGTGTGCAAACAAGTGGAAAAAATAACATGATATTTAAAAATGAGAAAAAAAAATGTATCTTCAAACAATTTACAGTACAAAAAAGACCTCACATAGGGCAAAAAGTATAAAATAAAAAACAATGCTGTAAAAATACGTCGTTATGCATATTCACTCTAATTCCAAGCCTTAGAGCTGTGCCCTGGGTTCTAACCCAGTCCAGTTAAGTGGGTAACAGTTCAGGCCTCAGGCCGTGGGGGACAACGTTTTGACAGCCGTCACCACGTCCTAGTAGGGTCAATTCTCAAGAATTGTTGCTTAGTGCTCGCGGTCATAGCATGCACTCCCCTCAGCATGGCAGCGTGGGTATATTGTTCCCCATAGTGAACCTCTAAGAGGACGCAGTGAGAGTTCCCTTCGAAAAGGGAACGTCTCTAGGTTACGTATGTAACCTTGGTGCCCTGAGAATAGGGAATGAGACACTGCGTCCTCTCGACTTCTTCGCCATGCTTCGAACAAAAATAGCTTCAGACATTGAAGATGTGGTGTGTTGCAATGGCGCCCCTTTTATGTGATGGTCGCCCGGTAGTGACGCAGCGGCAGCGACGGTCGCGCTGCGGACGCTGTCGCCGGCCATTTCATGTAGTTTTTCTATGTATTCTTCAGACACGAGTCACGCTGCGGCATTCCCCCATAGCGAACCTCTAAGAGGACGCAGTGTCTCGTTCCCTATTCTCAGGGAACCAAGGTTACATACGTGATCTAGAGACGTTTTGTATTATATAAGAAGACTGGGAGAGGGTGGGTTAGCCAAGGTGGTGTGCTACAGAAAGGAGGCCAAACAGGTTTTCAGAGAATTCCACACCAGTCCAATTGGTGCCCATGTGGCATTGTCAAAACAAAGGATGCCATTAGTAATCGATTTACTGGCCTTCCATATCTGTGGATATTAGAAATTGGGTAAGTAGAAATTAACTTTTTCATGTACATACAGTATACACTCTACTAGTAAATGACTCTGTTTAGGTCAAGCACTGTGCTGCCTGCCAGTCAAAGAAAGCTCAAATTAAGAAACAGGCTGATTATATACCTATTGAAGTAAGTTTCTGTAAATGAGATTAATTATTTTGTACTTATAATAGCAACTACATTAAATATGTATTTTTTTTTCCTCAGGTTGTTGAGCAGTGGGAAATTGTTGGAATAGATTTAGTGGGAAAGCTCACACAAACCAAGGATGGCTACCAGTACATCTGTGTAATTGTTGATTACTTCACAAAGGGGTTGTGTGGCTTTCCCACTTAAAACTAAAAGCGCAGAGGAGGTCACAGGCTGTATTATTAATCTGTTCTACAAATTTGGTGCCCCCAAAAGCATATTAACAGACCAAGGCAAAGAATTTGTGAACAAGGTAATGGTTAAACCTGATTTGCTTGTTCGTATTATTTTTAGGAATTGAAAAAAGATACATCTAAACAGATCAATATGGGTGTCTGTGAAGTACCTGGCATGAAAAGAAGTTTATGTGCTCCCTACCATCCACAGACCAATGGGTTGGTTGAACGACTTAATGGGACAATTCAGAGGTATGACACTGACAAATTCTAATTAAAGAACAATAAAAATATCGGCTATTGCATATATATATATATATATATATTGTTTTGCTATTACTGACTCTTCTCTTATCCAAAGGTCACTGAGCAAGCTGGCAGGAAAGGAAAGGAGCCACACAAGTGTGCAGATTACTTGGAGGCCACAATGTTTGGCCTCCGTACAAAAAAGACAGTACTCGCTATACTTTTTAATGTTTGGTCGCAAAGCAAGGTATCCATGTGAAGTACCTAAGAAATATGAGGTTAGTATATATATATATATATATATATATATATATATATATATATATATATTAAAATATTCCATTTTCTTCTGTAATCCAAATAAAAACAATTTTCTTGCACAGATCAATGAGACAATCAAGGATAACATAGCAGAGGAGTTTATTGCAGACTGCGTTAAAAGGCGAGACCGGATTTACCAAACTTACAAGACAATATTAGTAATGTCCAGAACAAAACAAAGAAGAGAAAATTGGAAGAGGGATTGTCTGTTGACATCCAAGTTGGAGACAGGGTACTGCGGTAGAATATATGAAGCAGGCAGAGAAAGGGAGGCAAACTGGACCCAGACTACATTGGCCCATACACTGTGATAAATGTGGAGGGCACATCAGTTGACTTAAAGGACATAATTTCCCCAAAATTAACAAAGACCATTTAGTCCACTTCCCTGAAAATCCCCAAATACCTGCTCCCACACAGCCCCAGACAAACTGTTCACTCTGTATGTATGCTTCTGTCGACATACATGTACATCTTTATATAAATGCAAAGGAAATGCAACTGAGCATCTCTCTCTTACTCACATACAGTGCTAGAAGAAATATGGGCCAAGAAAAAAGGCGGCATATTATGCAATAAAATTGGCCCATATAAAGTCTTTACATGGGATGTTGAACGCATCAGACCTGGAGAAATGCTTGAAAGTCAGGTAGACGATGTAACCATCAATAAATCTGCAAATATTGTGTGTAATTGCTCTTCTAAAATATTATGGTTTAATCATTTGTTTTCTAGGCATAAATAAATGTACACAACTGTTTTTACAGTAAATCAATGTGTTTTGTTTTAGATTATCAATGCATACTTGACTTTGCTTTCTAAAAAGTACACAGGCAAGAGCTGTGTACTTGACTCATATCTGAGTCAAGTACTGTGACCAGAGAGACGCGTTTTTTTCACAGACAATTTATGGGGCAGGCAGCCAGCGGATCGTGAAGAAAGGTCAGCTGAAAGTGACACTTTATGTTTCAGGCTAGAATCGCTGATACAACCTTTAAGTTTAAATGATAAAATGCTGTTTTTAACAACACAGTTTGATACAGTAAACTGTCCAGCTAATGAAGACAAGAAAAGGTTTTAAAAAATTAAGGTTACACTGTACAGTTTTAATATAAAATACGTTTGAGTTTAAGATTTATAAAATGATTAATTAAATGCATATATAACTGACATTGTAACAGCATAAACAGAAATCATAGCATTAACATGAAATGGTTTTCCACCTTGCGAGGACCCCTAGGATGGTGGCCGGTGTGACAACTGGCCACAGACAGCAGCTCAGTTGTCACGAATTAGGAACACAAACACAAAAAACATAAATCATAGCATCAACATCGATTTTGTAGGAATTGTGGTCAAAAATTTTTTAAATGTATCTTTTCATGTTTCATACAGATGTCTTCTGACCTGCTTGTACCATGATGTCCATCACACAAAAATGCAGCCAAAAGTAGTAAGTATTTCTGTCTATCACAAATGTAGAGAGGATCAATTTATTACAGTATCAGTTCCTAAACAAAACAATGCATTTCTCTGTTCCACAGTGCACAGGACACCAAGGGATTCTGTGAAGTAGGGATGTCAAACTCAGCTCCAGGAGGGTCTGCATAAACTGGCTGCACACTAGACTTTTTAGGATTTTTTTTTAGGATTTTAGGATAGATTATTGGGTGGTTGTTCTGCACACTTAGTAAACAAACTCCAGCTGGTCCAAAATGCAGTAGCTAGAGTTCTTACTAGAACTAGAAAGTATGAGCATATTAGCCCAGTTCTGTCAGCACTGCATTGGCTCCCTATAAAGCATCATATAGATTTTAAAATCTTACTAATTACTTATGAAGCCCTCAATGGTTTAGCTCCTCAGTACTTGAGCGAGCTCCTATCGCATATCCCTCATAAAAAATGTTTCTTGTAAGCCTATTTTATTTGATGTGGCCTACTTTATAAAATATTAATTCATGATAAACTTCATTTGAACCACTGATATCATGTGAACTATTTTGTCCATTTTCTTGATACCTTTTCGGACCTTGAATGTGGTGAAACCTTGCGATCTGTGTAGGCTCAGAAATCATCAACAATATCTTAATTTGTGTTCCAAACTGAAACAAAGGTCTTACAGGTAAAGGCTTTAAATAAATATAGGCCTTGTCTTTATCTTTGTTTTTTTTTATTCATTGCCCAGGGCGGTTTACTTTATTAACTGCATAAATACACAAAATTAAGTAATGTCTGTTGCATAATCCAACATTTTTCATTAGGTTAAATACTGCCCACAGAAAATTTCATTCACTTTAATATTGACAAAATTTAAATGACCATGCATTTTATTAAATGCATGATCTTCTTTGCCTTCTGCTCTGTGTTGTGTGACAATTAAAAACTTTAACTCAAAAACATTTTCATATTCACATGATCAACAAATCATTAACTTTTTTCCCCAAATAAAACATTTGTCATAAATTCAAAACAATATTATCAAAAACGTGAAGCATAAAAAAAATACATAAAGAAAATAAAAATGTTCCCTTGTTTCTCGAAATTAAAAAAACAAAACTGTGAAACAGATTCTTTTAGCCAAAAATTTGCACACACACACATACTTAAACTATACGCACTCATAGGATCTCCATTAATATTTGACTGTGTTTAACACAAAATAAATGTTTTCTTACAATGAACAAAAGTTTCAATCAGAGTGATAGCACAGACCCGCTTCCCACGAACTTAAACACCTCACAAATTTCATATTTCTTTTACAATCAAATAATGACGTATTCCTCCGAAATAAAACATTTTTAATAGGTTCAAAACATTAACAAAAACGTGAATAAAAGAACCTACGAGCATAAACAAAAAATAAATGCATCAGAGAAGGGCCTTCCCCCTCAAAAAAATAAAAATAAAATACAATCAAACGAATTGTATTAGCCACAAAAGCTTGTACACACTCGATGAAAACATACACACCTAATCACACTACCTCCGCTCATGTTCAGCTCAAACTTAAATATCATTTTCTGCACAAAATACATGTTATTTTACGAGAAAGAGATGTTTTAACCGGAGCATTTGCACAGCTCGTCTTTCCTCAACCGCGCTTCAGACGAACTGAAGGAGAGACGAGACAAACCCCAAAATGACGCTCTCTTAAAGGGGCCGCACCCCAGATATGATAACATACCCAAACCAATGCTAAATGAACGCATACTACATGAATATAAGATTTAAAAATACAATAAAATGAAATGAATATACTAAATGAATAATTTCCATAATAATAAAATAATTGACAAAAGTAGAGTTCTATAGGGAAATTAATGAATTAATGTGACACTGCTATGTGTATTTTTTATGTTAAATATACTTAAGTTCAAAACACAAATTAGACTCAAATGTCCTTTTCTTAACAAACATGCATGTTTATGTTAGCACATCTGTCAGTGAAAAAACACTATCACCTGTAGCTTTTAATCAGTAAATGATAACTTCAATAAGAAAGTTAATTATTAAATTAAAAACATTTGTTGCTGTAACAACTTCAGTGACATGCTGATGGATAGATAACACAAAATGGGTATAGAAATATGTGCACAAAATTTTCGATGCACATATCAGGATTTATAAAAAATAGTCTTGCCGTAAATATGTGCACACCGTACAGACAATTCTAGACCATGCGTATTAACTATTTTTCCTGGAGTGAAAAGTAGAAAGTAAACTCGTTTTGTTTTCATTTCAATATGAAGAGCTCTTTTCCAAAACGCGATAAACGCCAAATAAAAAAAAAAATGAGTTAATTATGCCATTTTGCAGTGTACTGAACCTATTCACGACTCCATAAATGTTTCATGCCAAATCGCTGTATTTCCGTGTTTAAAATGTTCTGCAAGATGCAGTTTCTTTCCAAAACGCTATAAGCGCCAAACCTGTTTTTAATCTTAATGCGATATATCCTCTCGACCAATCAGAATTCGGCGAGCCTTCGACGCAATCTAACATGGCGGCGCCCTGAAGCGTGAGATGTTTGTGTTCAGTCTTCAAAATGAGAGCTTTAAACTCGATTAACAATTTTGATGGCCTGGATGAGGCAGTGATACCTGTACCTGTTGTTAGAAAACGCAGACTAGACAAAGAAAATCACAAGAAGAACAACAAAAAAGAAGGTTCGTCACTGTTTACTAGTGCCTTTTGGTTTTAAAACGGCGTTTTAAAATGAAAAGAATCCTCGTCTACATTAGCGAGTAGCGTGTATAGGTAGATTCCCTATTGTTTTCGATAAAGGACGTGCTTGAAGTGGTCGAAAGGAGAATCTACTTATACATATCTATGGCTAAAGCAACGAGCATGATGTGATTGTTTACATGGTCGTCAAGGATACGCAGAGAGAATGTGGACAGCCACGCCATCGTTTTCAAAAGTCTCCAAAAGTTTTGGTCCATTTACAATGAAACGCAACCCTGGAGTTTTCAGACTAAAACACACTAATGCTGTCACCAGACGACCTGATAATAAATTTAGACAGTTTTAAGAAAGACCAAACAAGGTTTACAAGGATAGGGCCATAATTCTCCTGGACATAACGCAAGTGGAAAGGCAGCCTCTGAAAGTCTAAACAAATGAAAAGACTGGCATTAAAAATAAAGATTTATATTAATTTATAGTATGAGTCCCTTACGTCATGTTGCATGTTCTCTTGTTTTTTTTAAAGACATAAACGAGCAATGTTTTGGAAAAAAAGAATGGATTTGTAGCGTTTTGAAAAAAATAAATATAAACTTTGAATGTGATCGACAATATTGTTGTTTCATTTAACAATCATTGTTTAACATGTTCAGAATGAGCCAACAGACCATTTTAACGGGATAAATTGAATATAAACAAAATATATGGGTCTAGGAAAAAAATTTAATTTTCTTGAAAACTATTAAAATGGATTTATAGCATTTTGGAAAAGAGCTCCTCATATACACATTTACAATAAATACTAAAATCTCATTAATGGAGAAAAGCACTGAAATTACATATAGTCATTACGTACAAGTTGAACACAAATGATATGAATTTAGACTTTTCTTGTGGCATGCTATGTTTTAATGACAGCTGGGAGTGCTATGTGTGCACAATAATTTATATTTAAACTAAACTGCAGATCTCATGTCATGAGAAAATATGATTTCTTCATGACTCCGCCTGTTTCCTGATAAATCAACCAAACATCCCCTTCTGTCCAGGTGCATAATTTAGGCATGATTTTTGATGCTCGGCTGACTTTTAATTCTCATTATAAAAGCATAACTAAAATAGCTTTTTCACATCTTCGTAACATTGCTCACATTAGACCCTTTCTTTCTAGGCTTGATGCTGAGAGGATTATTCCTTCATCACATCAAGGCTCAATTATTTTAAATGGGTCGAATGATGCGATTTCATGTTTTCCTTTGTCTTTGGAGTGTTACAAGCTGTTTGTGCATAGATAAGATCTGTAAAGTTGCAAAGACAACGCAAATATTCGAGTGTGTGCAGCACATTTTACGAAGGACTGTTTCCTGAACCTGGACGATTGTCCATTCAAAATGTTGACTTTAAAACTTTTAAATCTTTTAATTTATTTAAAACATAAATAGTACTGTCTTAATTGTTTAGATTTTTAGAAGGCACATTAACATCTTTCACATTTACAACTCTATGTGTTTGCTGCATAAAAACTAGGTCGATCATTGCAATAATTTGACCATAGAGCTGAAAAATGTGGAAATAAAAATTAATTCTCTGTCACAAGGGGGCGCTTTAGGCGCGCTGAAATACTACGGTTTCCATGGGAACGGCTGAACACCAAGCAGCATTAACCCTGTTTTATGAGACGTGAAATGAAAATGCCAACGACACGTTTCTGAGGACAGTGGGTTCCCTTCAGATACATTCATATAAAGACATCAGTGCCCTGTTTTGACTTTGAAACGTGCATATTTATTCAATGACATCATTGCCTTTTGAAGTTTAATCAAGCACTATCGCGATTCTCCTCTTTCCATCCCCAAATGTAAGACCTCCTAAATTATAATTGAGTCTTTTCTTATACTATTTAACATATATAAAACTTTTTAAGGACTTAAATTTGATACAACCCTAATTGAGGAGTTTTTGAGGACCTGCAGGAGCCCTCTCCTTTACGATAGATTTACGATTTTTTTTACATGACGATATTAACATTATCGGCAGCTATTTCAGAGCTGACTACGCATGCACAAACTATAAAAAAGTATAAATACTCGTGCATAATCTCTTTCCTTCACGTCATTCTTATAATAATAAGTAACGTTAAATCTGGTGAAAACACCACTTACCAGCAGCCACATCCTTGGCGCTATAAACATAGATATACAGTAGTCAACATTCGAAGTGGATCAAAAAAGTTTATCAAAAGTTGTTCTAAGATAAGAACGGGTATTCTTTTTGGTTTCAGGACAAATTTGATGAAAGGTTTCAGATAGTCCTGAACTTCCGGGTGGGGTCGTCACGTGAAAGGCCATCACGAGGGTCATTCTATTTACAGCTAAAACATTAATAATTAATTTTACTAATAGTTCGATTGGGCAGGCTGTCGCGAATTCGTTATTTTTATAAATATTTTATTTTTATATTATTACAAAAAAAAAAAAATCTTAACAAAAGGGCACTTTGATCACTAAGAGCCAAAAGGGCAGGTGCTCAAGCAACTCTGAGACGGTCATCCTCCCTCAATGAGAGCATGACTCGTCCATGAAGGCCGTCTCAGCGTGCTTAGTGCCCAGACATGTGAGGCACAAATTGTGACCATCACTCGGCGCCAGGTAACGACTGCATCCAGAAACGCACGGGTGAAAATTAAAGGTTGTATCAGCGATTTCTAGGCTGAAACATAAAGTATCAATTTCAGCTGACCTTTCTTCACGATCCGCTCACTGCCTGCCAGGGCTTAAAAACGAAAAAAAAAATCCATTCGGTTCACTCCGAGCAGAATCGATATTATAACGTTTCTGTTCTTGCGTTCCTCATTAAACAATACGTTCCGAAAACGGTTTTCTAGAAAAAATACCGGTTAATAACGTTATTTTATTAGATAGATAGATAGATAGATAGATAGATAGAGTGTGCCTTTTAATAACATGTTTGGCATTATGTTTACAAATGATTAAACCAAATTCCGTGTTCGTGTCATTTGAACTTAATGTCTTTAAAACCGAAAGTAAACGAGTTCACCTGGAAACTCGTTACAAATGCGCTAATAATTAAAAAAAAAAACTAATTTCTTTTTTTTACATTTAACACAACAGATCAACAACTTCAATTACTATAATATACCAAACAGGCTACTGGAAAAACTGGATGGGCTTCAGCTAAAGTGAATCTATAACCTACTAAGGCCCCAATCACACCGAACGCGTCTTTTAGTTCTTTTTTTTGGTGACTTTTAAAAAAGAGCAGTGTGCTGCAGTTTTTGTGTTGCTAGGCAACAACCAAAACAGCTGTCCTGTCAGTCAAATCAAAGAATTATAGCGCGAGCGCTCTAAAATCTTTGTTTTTTGCTGTTAATTAAACTGTCATATTAGCAGAAATCCCCCCAAAAATACAGCTCCGGTTTACCCACGACAGACACCAAAAGTTTCTCCTCCATTTCTTGCAGTCTCCGGACTTTTTAAGCAACGGTAAACTTTTGTCACCACAACAGAAGGCCCGCTCAAATGACCTCGTCGTTTTTCCGCTCAGAATTGCTTTTTTTTTTTTCAACTTCAGGCGCTCAGAGCGCTTCTGCAAAAACGCGAGGCGCAGCAGGCGGCGAAAACGAGAGGCGACCGGGGCGCATAAGCAGCGCGTAGAACACTCACTGCCAATAGAAAACCATTAAAAAAAGGCGCATCTCACTGCAAAAACGCGTTCGGTGTGATCATTGCCTTAAACTACAAGTTTTAATTAGGCTACAATAACTTAAACCTAAACATACCTTTGCACATGAAACAGCCAGGTGCTTGGTAACCTTAAGTTCGTTGCATCAGAAAGGGCTCTGCTTATGATGATGACCTCTGCTTCGCGGGCATTTCACGTTGTATGCATCACCGTCGCATTTGCGCACACAATTTGAATTCATGTTTTTGGTCTGCCAAATTGACATAATAAAGAGAACGATAAAAATACCGCTATTAACCGGTTAATTTGGAATTTCTGTTTCCGTTTCTGTTCAGAACGATTAAAATTGATTTTGTTTTCGTTTTCGTTTTTGTTCCTGTTCAATGTCATTTGTTTTCGTTTTTCGTTTTCGTTCCTTGAACCGGTTCAGAGCCCTGCTGCCTGCCCCATAAATTGTCTGTGAAAAAAACGCGTCTCTCTGGTCAGCCTAGGGTCCGAGATATGCCAAAAAAACAATCGGCGCTACCAACCTTTCCACACATAAACAAACAGTGTTCCAACCAATCAGCGTCAGGGGTTTGGTGTTGTGGACTTTCCTACTGGTGCAGGGATGTGAGGGAGGCGGAGCGAAAGTCCACAACACCAAACCCCTGACGCTGATTGGTTGGAACACTGTTTGTTTATCTGTGGAAAGGTTGGTAGCACCTATTGTTTTTTTGGCATATCTCGGACCCTAGGCTGACCAGAGAGACGCGGTTTTTTCACAGACAATTTATGGGGCAGGCAGCGAGCGGATCGTGAAGAAAGGTCAGCTGAAATTGACACTTTATGTTTCAGGCTAGAAATCGCTGATACAACCTTTAATGTTTGAATGCTGCTTCTTTAAAAAGACAGCCACTTGTGAAACCCTTTTAGATAGAGATGGCCGCAGCAACACAAACGGAGGGTAGTGTAGCCTAATGTGTGCTTTCCCACTCGACAGGGAAACATTCAGTATTTTGCTTGAAGATAAACGATCTGCTTATCAAAAAGCTAACTAAGCGCTGCACCTGCTGCCTATTTATACTGATGCTGTGATCAGGGGCAGCTGGATGCAATCATCGCATGCCAATGTGCATAGGCTCGTTTAGTTTACACTCAAAGTATGTTGGTCTGGGGGAGCCGTGGCCTAATTGTTAGACAGTCGGACTTGTAACCCGAAGGTTGCGGGTTCGTGTCTCAGATCCAACAGGGATTGTAGGTGGGGGGAGTGAATAACCAGCAGTCTCTCCACCCTCAATACCACAACTGAGGGGAGACCCTTCCCATACCGAAATGTAATATATGTGCTTATATGAAATACCCATGTATTAAATACATGTCTTGTATATGCCATATCCATATATGATTCCTATTAGAAAATGGAACAATTTCATATATTGACATATAAGTCTACCCCATACAAAAATATATGTTTATGTATGTATAATACATGTATTGCCATATATGGAATATATATAATTATTAATATATGTGAGATATATGCATTTTTTTATTATGTTATATGCAAATTAGACATATATGAAACCATATATTTCATGCATATTTAATATTTTAATATGTGATCTTTGATCTTTAAATACAGGACACATGTGAGACACTACACTCTACAAAGTTGCAGTGCATTGCACATTTCACACCTTGAGCCTTAAATGTTAAATGGTACACAAAGAAACATCTTTATTTAAACAGAATTTATTTAAATAGGAAAAAAAATGTTACTGACATGCGCAATCAAACAGAAAAAAAGAAACAATTACATATATAACTGATCAAAACACTGAACAGGCATAAGAAACAAAACATCAATTTTAGTGGTTCAGCTAAAGGTCTACAGGTTTGTATTCCCACAGCTTGGTTAGTTTTTGGTTTATTGCCATCCCCAGAAGGCCCCAGGTGAAGAAATGTCTGGATTCCAGCATCTGTATAAAAAAAAAAAAAGATAAAAGTTAGATTTTGATAAGATAATTACAATAAATTTTCTGAATCATATACTTAAGACTTGCAATCCAACATTGTACCAAAGTGATAAACTACTATAAGATGACAAATATACTGAATATTAAACAGTTGGTAAAGTTAAAGATTCTTTTAAAACTGCAGAATACTAATTATGTATATATGTTTGTAAGTTGTAGTTGTAAAATATTCCCAGATACCACAAGGACATGGCAGAACAACAGAGCACAGCCTGCATGCCCATTCAAATAATATGTCTCTATATACATGAAGAACTAAAATATAGTAACCCAAATGCTCAATGATAGAGTTCACAGCTAAGGTTACAATTTAATTTGCTATTTAGCATCAATTAAATAAAGTGTTGACATTCATAGTACCTAATATGTGCATCGTTTTGGCCTGGAGAAAACAGGGTGGAACTATTACATGGATTTTTGAATGACAATTTTGATTAAATCCCCTAAAATAAGGTCCGCCGTTCACACAAACTCATAATCCTTTCACATTTTATTCTATGACAAAAAAACACCAGTTAAACCCCACTTTTGATTCGTATTTTAATTTTTAAACTCTTATGTTTCTTAAAAAAGATGGTTGCTAACATGCTGGTAAATGGGACTACAGGCCCTATCGGAGGCATTAAACGTCATCACGCCAAACAGTTTATCAATTTACAGTGTTTTGCATTGTAGTGTAATTTATAGTGCAATTAATTGTAGAATAATCAATTAATAGTTTCCTGCACCACATTTACTGCCTTTGTCACAGTGAAAGTGAAACTTTAATAATCTATAGTGCTTAAAGCCATGTTTAAGATAAATGTTTACGGCAATATGAAGCTGTTAGAAAGCAGATAGATTGAGGATTTTCTTGAAGCAAGGATGAAATAATATTTTGTGTACCCACCCTAACAACATGATAGCTAAAATGTGGTACTTCATTCACTAAAATAAGTTTAATCTTACCATATCCAAAACCTCTACAGTTATTTATAGATTAAATGCACTAGAATTTTATTAAATAGTACACGGAGACACATATTTTGTTGATTTGATTTGTCTACAAATTTAACCTTTTCTGTGTACGCTCCATCATTCACATCACTGCCATACACATCTGCAGGTTCAGCCTCCATTTCTGTTTTATGAGAATTTCGGGACTCATTACCTATTCATGGGACACAAACGAGAAAAGCACAATTATCAGCAAAGATATGAACAAAATTTACTACAATAGATTAACCATATTTTTAAAACCCCATAATCACATAGTGTACAGTTACCTTTATGCAATGTACACAACATACATGTTCTTATGCACCCACTCTAGGCATGTCACTGACATGTCAATGCACTTGGTGCAATATAACCAAGTACTGTAATTTACTATATGAATTCAAGGTGCTTTTATTTAAATAATTCCATTTTTTGCAGTTTTATAGTTCTAGTCTAGACTACATCTCAGAGATAAACATTATAATTTTCATCCGTTATTTTTGTCAGACAGCTTTAAATAATTTCCATTGCTTATCCAGTGAAAACAATTAGCTCGCAGTATCTCCATACAGATTGTTCATTAACCTACCCAGTAGCTAAAATTAACTTTAATGCAAGCAAATTGCAAAACATATCAATGCAGCTGTAATCATAACATCATATATAAAACAATGCAAGGGAATATTTTAAAAAACTTATCTGCTCTATATAGAGACAGAGGCTCTTGCAGACCAAAACAATCATATAACACTCACGGTGCGTTCACACTGGCACGTAGCGAGCGGGGCGAAGCGAGCGTTTTCAATTCATTCATATGGAAGTTGCGCGTAAACGGTCGGGTGGTGCATTTTGAGATTGGAAGCGGCGCGGAGAAAGCGTTGAGAGCAGCTGAGAGCGTCAAAAGGTTGGGCATTCCTCAACTTTATGCAAATATCGAGCGCAAAACGCTGGGCGACAACCAATCGCTGTGAGAAGTAGGCAAGGGAAGATTATGACGCGTGTTACCGAAACTGGTGGATTACTGAGCTGAAATCACATATTATTGAAAAAATCACGCAAAAGTAAATGTACTTTGCATGTTGTTAGTATACGCTACAGTTTAGTTTGCGAACCGCCGTTAAAAGAAGACAATGGAACGTAAATAGGGTGTGAACATTGTTTTTCAGAGGCGTGCTCTGCCCTAAATTTGACACACCCCAAAGCAGTGGCGTTGTAGCGTTGCCAGCGGCACTGAGCGCGGATTTGACGCTGTAGTGTGAACGCACCGTTAGTTTCTATGAAATATTAGCGTAGGAAAAGCGTTGAGTAAATTAGCATAAATTACCTGCACCACTGCCACATTTCATCGTTTCCTCTCAGTGATGTCAGTCTGTCTTCGTGCCCGTCTATAAAATCATTGTCGTTATGTGAAGGTATTGGCCCATTTGTTATCCTTCCACTTGCTAAGAAAAACATCTTACCGCAGATGACTTGTATCATTGCCCAGCCATTGCTCAGACTCTACCGTTAGCGCGGGTGAGTTTGAATTTTGGCGCATGCGCAGTAGCGGTATTGTGACACGCACTCAATCGCTCATGTATTTTAATGAAATGCGTTTTAGTTCATTGATGATGACAGCACATATGGACAAACAGTTACAAGTGTTTTCCCCCTCAATAACTCCATAATACATTCGTTTTACTACAAGTAACTAGTACATTGGCATTTGAACAGGTTATATATTCATCTGTATTTTTTCCCCAGAAAACTGAATTGAAACAATAAAGTTAAGCAAAAAAATATTTTGTTATGTGATTTACAATAAGCAGTATCTTTTAGGCATAAATGGTTAATAAACTTGCATAAATTCAATATATACATTGGTAATTTTGATATATATTGTTAACATATATGGTCATAACATGCAATACCATATAAAAGTTGACCATATATATGCTTTCAATATATGTTTATATACAAATTGTACTATGGGAAATTCATATATGTTATAAACATACATCTACATATATCCAGAAGATGTATATATGTGATAATAATATATTGCCCTATATTTAACATATATGAGAGTAGCACTTCTGATATAGGGACATATATGTCATATATTACATTTCGGTATGGGGTGTAAGCTCTCTGTTGAGTGTCAATGGTAACCTTTTTTTCAGGTAAAATAATAGCACAGATGTTGCCTTTGTTGTATTCAATAAACATTTTAATAGGCCTTTTAAACTGAGCATACACAAAACACTATCCAAATTAGGATAATTTGGCTTATTGATAAGAATACAAAACTTTGTGTTAAACAAAACAAATTGTAACCCATTAGGTGAAAGCTGTCAGTCAGTGCAGTCATATGTTTAGGCCAATAGGTGGCCTAAATACACCTAAAATGCAATCCATTCATGTATTAAACAAGGAGTTGAAATTAATTTAACTTTAAATGCCACTTTGCAAGCGTCAATCGACCAGGAACACATCAACTTAGTAACGCTAAAGCTGATATTTCCATTTTAGGGATCTATGGCACTGATACAAAGCATGGAAATCCTCTTATATGTTGAAAGGATTCTACAACAAAGATTTCGCTTTCATCTTATGACAACTTATATTTTCTCATTAATATAGCCTGTGACTTGACCTGAAGAAGGACAGACAAAGATAATGGCACACACTCAGTTCCACAACATATAAATGCAGCGTGATTTTCTGAATGCAGAAAAATGCATGCAAGCGAATCGCCATTATTTAGAGATGTGACCGCATTTATGTGTGAATAAATTATTGAAAACCATTGATCTAGCATCTAGATCGGAAATGGTGGAGCGCACACAGAAAAAGTTGATATTCATTCCATTTATTTTTACCTATTTAAAAAAAAAAAAGCGATGCAGCTTTCAGACACGACTTTCAGCTTATTTTAATAGTTAGTTTGAGGCAGTTTCTATGGCGTTATTTTAATGACAAATGCCCAGAGTGCATTAATGTAGTGTGAGGGCACATCAAAATGCTCAAGCACAAATATCTTCTCTTGCAGATGGATTCTCTTCACTCTCAGACAAAATGGGCACACTCTCTCTTACATGTGGAAAGGATCAGAAACGGCTGTAAATCAGTATTTACATAGCATAACAGTAGAAAATATCTGTCTCACACGTGTCCCGCATTGTCCCGCAACAGATCTATTGCCAGGTGGTCACCCTACTCACACCTGACACAACATCCGGATTCATGTTTTCTAATGACAAGTGATAAATGTGAGTCTGGCCTCATTTTTTATAGGCCAGATTCTGCCCCTTCTTTGGACTTTCCATTTTCTTCTAATTTAATGCTGTCTTCACGTGCTATCGGAAATCTCGCACTTATGAAGTTGTGATTATGAGCTTTTCACATTCAAGTGCTTTGTTGTCGAAAAGACTACAATGTAGCATCCCCATTGACAATCATATAAACATTCACCGTGCTTTCTGACAATTCTGGAATTTCAGTCAAAAATTCAAAATAGGTTGCCTTATTTTTTTATTTTTTCCTCGCGGGTCTGGTCCCGCTTCCGCCGAGGCAGAGCGGCGATTGCACTCGTGGGTATCGCAATTGGATCTGATAGCGAGTATGGAGACGGGCGAGTCCCTATCTTCTGCCTCACCTACCAGATCCACCGCCTGCTCGCTGGGGTCGGAAGCCCGCTCTGCAGTTTCTTCCCCCCGGGGAGAGGGCGCGGCGCTCCTCTTATCTTCCTCCGAGGAGGTGGATGTAGAGGGCGCAGATGAGGATTCACCCCCTCAATCTCCCCAGTATGAGGAGCTTTTAGAGGTGGTCACTCGTGCTGTTGCCACATTAAATCTTGAGTGGCAAGCCGAGAGACAAGCCGAACCGCAGAAAAGCAAGTTGGATGAGCGCTTTATGCGGTCTCGGCCACCACCTCTGCGCCGAAGCCTTCCATTTTTCCCTGACCTCCACACAGAGGTGGCGGGGAAAGCCTTATTCTTCGCGGCTCTACAGCCCCTCCGCTGTTCACTACGCTAATGTGGCGGGGCTGTCTGAGCATGCGTATAAGGCGATGCCCCGGGTGGAACAGACGCTTGCAAGCTATCTGTCCCCCGAAGCAGCATCGTCCTTGAAGGCTCCGGCGCTGCTCTCCAGAGCATTAAAAACAACTTCGGCTCTGGTGGGCAAAGGGTATGCGGCGGCAGGTCAGGCTGGTGCGTGTCTGCACACCATGGGGGTGTTACAGGTGTACCAAGCCGACCTGCTCAAAGAGCTGGATGAAGGTGAGGTGGCTCGGCCTGAAGAAATTCCCGAGCTCCGCAGAACCGCTGATTTGTCTATCGGCAGGTCTATGACAGCCATGGCCGCGGAGAGACACCTTTGGTTGACCCTATCCAGCATTAAAGAAAAGGACACGGTCTTCCTTATGGATGCCCTGCTTGTGCCTTCAGGTCTGTTCGGCACCGCCGTTGATTCAGTCGTCGACAGACACCAGGAGGCACGTCGTCAAGCGGCGGTGTTTGAGCGGTTCTTGCCTCGCCGTGCTCCAGCTCAGGGGGCTGCTGGATCTTAGCAGCCCCAGCCGCATACCAGCTCCTCATACAGTGAGGCCCAGAAACAGAGCGTCGCCTCCCGTGCGCCCCCCATTGGTAGAGGTCGTGGGTCTGGGCCGGGCCCTTCTAAGCCCAAGACTGACCTGAGGGTGGTATTGCAGACTAAGAAGGGCTCGGCTAAAAGGCCCTGATGGTCGTGGCCCAGGGCCAATGAGGACAGCCCCCTCTGGGGAAGAGCGGTTAACACCTCATCATACGGTGCCCGTCTCTCCTAGGTATCCTCAGGGGATCGTCTCGCCAACCCTGCCACCCTTGGTGCTTCAGGGCGCAGCGGTCCCCGGCGAGCATACTTCTCGTCTACCGCCCGTTATCGTAGCCGTACCGGGAAGCTCGCGACCTCTACGGAGGTTACCTCGACAGCTGGTTGGGTGTTTTCCTGCTGGTCCGCCGCTTCAGGACCCCATGTCAGCTGCCTCTCTAACACCAGAGGTCAGCCTTGAGAGGCTGATTCCCTTAGTAGACTTTCTGGCAGCGTGGAAACTTCTGCCGAATGTGTCTCATTGGGTCCTGCACACTGTAGAAAGGGGTTATCGTATTCAGTTCGGTACTCCTCCTCCCAGTTTCAGCTGAGTTTTTCCCACTCTGGTTGGCCCCCGAGCAGGCTCTGGTTATGGAACAGGAAGTAAACACTCTTCTGAGCAAGGAGGCCATCGAGGTGGTCCCTCCTCACGAACGAGAGTCCGGGTTCTACAGCCGGTACTTCATTGTTGCGGGTTGGTCCACGCCTTTGACCTTTACTAGGTTCTACGGCCTAGATCTTCGAGCCTCTCCTGGCTCTTTCGTTCTCTCGCCCTAATCCAGGCAGGAACGTTTTCCTCAGTATGGTGGCGTGGGCATCTCGTTCCCAAAGCGTCTCGACGCAGCTCGACTTTCCTGGAGGGGAACGTCTCTAGGTTACGTATGTAACCCTAGTTCCCTGAAGGGAACGAGACGCTGCGTCTCGAGGCCATACTTCCGGCATCCCTGCAGCACTTGCTTCATCCGAAAGCTAGCGCTGTTCTCACCAAACGTGCTTTTAAGCTTCCTGGTCGGTGACGTCATCACGCCGGTGACGTCACACGATTCCATTGGACTGATTACACACGTGATTCAGAGCGTGGTCACGCTGGAGGCATTCCCAAAGCGTCTTGAAGCAGCGTCTCGTTCCCTTCAGGGAACTAGGGTTACATACATGACCTAGAGACGTTGGTGTAGTTATGACTTCTGCCAGCAGGGGCACATGGGCATGTTAACCAGCGAAGATGTAAATGCAGATGCATCAGAGGCGCTTTAAACTTATCTGTGTAAACTCATCTCACTGTACATTTCATTATTTGGAATTTCATATTTTCATTTGTTTCTTTATTTAACTTGATTGTCTGCTTTGTTGCTCTTTTTCTGCTCTTTCTGATAAGTGGACATGCATTTTAAAATGAAAAACTTTTTTTTTTTTTTTTTTTTTACATGGTTTGACCTTATTTTATGTTTAGTGACAATCATTGCAGGCCTGAAGATCCTTATATGCAAGTTGATCAGCATGTTTTTTAACACCAGTGAATGAAATGTACTGTTATATAATCTGACATTATATGAAGAGGGGGCAGCAGTGCACCTGCGTGCATAGTGAAATAATGTGGATGTTCTCTGTGCCTATGATTTTCATAATTAAAGAGCTGAATGCTTGTTACTGTTGACTTTATTTGCATGTGTCATTACATTGTGTGCATAGCGCTCTCGACACTACAGACACTGTGCTAATGGAAAAACTGAATACGTTCAAATTTAATTTTGTGAAAATAATTGTGTTCAGTTTGGGATGCTGAAACATGCTGTTGGTTTCCAGGTGAAAATGTGTAAGACAATGCAAATGTTGAGGTGGATTTTTCCTGTTAAGCCGCTATGAAAATGCAATTCTTCATTATGGAACATATAAACCACAACAGCGCCTGCCCTTCTCCAGTCTCTACCACATTCAAATGAACACACTTCCAAAGAATTACAGCAACAAAGAACAACACAGAGAAAATATGCTGATATATACGTGAAAAAATGAAACGCCCATTTGTTTTAGAATAGTAAAGTACTGTGAAGTACTGAATGAGGGAAGAGAGCAGATATAATAATCACATACTGTAGTTTGAAGCTGCAGACAGAAACATCAGACTAAGGACAGAAACACGCAACCTCTAAAGTAAGAACAACTGTTAAGTTAAGACCTTTAGATATTGATTGTCTTATTGATTGTGTATGGTGCATTTATGTTCCTGTTAAAGCTGGGCTCACACTGTACAATTTTAGTCATTATCTGGGCGTCTGAGAACAATTTAGCAAATTCTAAAACATTCTTCCAATTCTATATAGGTTCAAAATCTGTAGTCTTTGATCGTTAGTTTGACATGTTTGGCACACACCCTGCAGTGACTTCTCCTACAACCAATGTTAAACTGTCTGTTTTTCAAAACAAGCCATGATCATGATCATGTTTAGAATAACAAATATTTTTTGGATTTTCTCGACAATATTAAGTCATAAAGTGCACTGGATATATTAAAACTCATCACAAGCTTCTGCAGGGACGTAAAATGATACTAAGTGGGACAGTTGTGCCAGTGCCACAGGCTGAATAGTGTTCGGCTATTAGACAAGACTATAAGCTTTCTTGAGTTTATTATAAACCAACAATACTAATGCTATTAGTATTGTTTAAAATGTAGTTCTGCAAATCTCCCCCACCCCCGAGCCCCACTTTGATTTGTTCCGCGATCCATGATTGATATCATGTTTTACACCCGAAAAATAAATAAATAAATTACGAATGTTTAATATTTTTTATCGGTATCTTTTCGTCTTCAGAAATGGGCCAAACTCTATACTTCATTGTTCTTCTCATTGGTGAGTGTGTTTGTGGTTTTATTTATGGTTTCTAGTTCCATTAGGTTCGTTCCTGATATGAAAAGCATTAGAGCAAAGCTTCTCTTTCACAGCTCTCTGTTCCGTATCTGAATGTGTTCAGCATCAGTATCACTTTATAAATGAGAACAAGACCTGGACTGAAGCTCAGAGATACTGCAGAGAGAATTACACAGATCTGGCCACTGTTGACAACATGAACGACATGAACGAGCTGAAGAAGAGTGTGAACTATGGAAGTTTTAGGTTTGCCTGGATAGGGCTTCAGAAGACGAGTCGTGATAAATGGCAGTGGTCTTCAGGTGAACCTGCGCTCTATCTGAACTGGGGAGAGAAACAACCAGAAGGCAGAGATTATTGTTCTATGATGACAAATGGGACATTTCATAATTTGTCATGTGATTCTAACCAACATTTTATTTGCAACAACAGTGAGTACAAAACAAAATATACTTCATTTGGAAAATGTAAACATGACAATAGTGAATAATATAGTGTAAATTACAATAAATAAATTAATAAATAAAATAAAAACAGAATAATGAAAACATTATTTATCAAGTCAAATCTACTTTGTAATGTCGTGGCAGATATATCTCACAAAGCTATTGCTAACTAAAAATAAACAGAAAGAGAAGGAGATCTAATTATAATCTTGCAGCTCTAGATATATGATCGCATAGTAATATTGCTAATCATAATAGTGTAGCAACACATTGAAAACAAGCCAAATCCACTAAGGAGCTGAGTGAGGAAATAACTTGTGTGACATGTTTAATCATACTTGATATCTTGAATAGCTCAAAAATATTTCTAACACATTCTGACAATTATTTAGATACAGGTTAAAATCATTTGCGCAACATAAATATTATTCACTAATTTATTTTTCTTTTAATTCTGATCACCTTTTTTGTGTCCATATTAAAAACTGTAATGTTATAAATTACTTCCCATTAAAGCTATTCCAATTACAGACTCACCAATAAGCTCATTGCATTGCCATTAAAGGATCTACAGTGCCCTCCACTAATATTGGCACCCTTAGTATATATTAGCAAAGGTGACTGGGAAAATAAATCTGCATCATTTATCCTTTAGATCTTTCATTCGAAAAATTCCCAAAATTTTAACCTTTCACTGAAATAAAACGATCAAAAAGGGGGGGGGGGGTATATTCCCATTAATATTACAATTTGTTTAGCACACCAGGGTGGCTTGGAGTATAAACTTGTCCAGTCATGACTTTCTGTTCCGCAGGATTATAAATATGAGGAACACAAAAGCCAAATTCATCATCCATCACAAGAAGTAAAACCAAAGAATGTAGTTCTGATGTGCAGAACAAGTTCCTACTTCGGGAATGTCAAGCTGCGTCGGAACGCTTTGGGAACACCCTCTGCGTTTCCTACGCTCTCAACACGTGTATAATCCGTCCAATAGAGAAGTGCGTGTGACGTCACGGACGGGGTGACGTCAGGAACCAGGAAGCTATAAAGCATGTGCGGTGAACGCGATCGGCAGCTTCTGTCTTTCGGTCACGCTCTGTGTATGTGTTTGTCCCTCAGTACTGCTTTTCAGAGCCAGTTTGCTCTACTTTTATTTGAGTACTGAGTAGATAGAGAAAGCAAAGTTAAAATGGGAGATCGCAAGGCAGAATCAGAGACTCGTGTAATTTGTGCACAAGTTTTATTAACTAATGACTAACACATAACTAATCTAAACAAACAAACATACAATCACTCATACACGTTACAGGGGAAGAGGAGGATAGCTAGAAGAGTACAGGAAAATGGGGATGAGGCTGAGCTGACCATCTGAAAGAACCATCAGTTTCTAACGTGAAGCACAGCATCAGATAGCTTACACAAAACCTCTGTTTAGTGGAGGAAACGATACTTGCATTCGACCGAGAGTCTCGTGGAGCCTCTGAAGAAGTCGTGGATGGTTCCATTTGATGGCTGAAGTTGCCATTTCTTGAAACTCCGAGGTTGTTCTTGACTCTGTTGTGGTTGAGAGAGTCCTCTCTCCCGAGTGAGCAGTTCTGAGGAACCGCAGGCCGCACTTCAGAGATGGGGATTCAGAGATGGCCAGGAGTGAAGAGAGAGAGATGTCCGATCGTGGACATTTTGATAAGTTCCATAGTCGAGTGAAATGAACTCCAGTGTGGTTGAGAGCCATCTTCTAGACTGGGGAGAGTCCACACAGCTCCATATGTTGAGGCCCCCCCTCTGGGCCTGGGCCTGTGGAGGCCCTCCCCACAGGCAGTAATCAAGGTTTTTCAGAAGAAAATAGGCGGAATTGTGTGTCCTTTTAAAGTCTAGGAAGAGTCACACCTCTCAGGGTGGACTTGACCAATGAGAGAGGCTGAATTCCAAGCGGGAGATTTGGAGATAATGTGAACTTTTATGACTCTTTGTCTGATCCATGCAAAACTACTACAGATTCTTGAAACTCTATTATGTACATGTGTATCAACATATAATATGCATCATCTTTTAGATCATCAAAATACGAATTCAGAGATACCAAACATGACCGCGTGGTTATACTACATAATATATCTATCTATATCTATAGTAACACATGCATAAAAACATTACACAATACAAAAGACAAGGTACATAAACCACAATAATATACACAATGATTGGAGGATTTGTGTGTTCATTCATAGGAAGGTTTTCCTATGAATTAGGGAAGAGTCTATTTCAGTAGGCCAAATGTCTTTCCTATAGTTGCTGCATTCCTTTGGATCGTAAAACTGGTGTTATCAGATAGTTGCCCTGGCAACTGAGCCCTTAACGCCCAGTTGCCTTAATGTTGGTCGAATTGGGGGTTGTTTCTAGAATGCCAACCTAAAGTTGGCTTGTTGGTTTTAAGGATAATTTGTTAAATGTAAAAAAATAACTATGTCTGATTGGTCCAGACACTACAGGGCGATGCCACAGGTTGAACAGACGCTGTCTAGCTATCTGTCTCCTAGTTCGGCATAGGCCTCGGCACTCCCCAGCAAACCGCTCAGAACAACTTCTTCTTTGCTGGGGAAGGGTTACTCGGCAGCCGGTCAGGCTGGAGCTTGCCTGCACACCATGGCGGTGTTGCAGGCGTACCAGGCCGAACTGCTGAAAGAGCTGGATGAGGGCGAGGACGGGGCGGCAGTCGAGTCAGTGAGCTGCGTCGTACTGCCGATCTTGCTCTGCGCGCCACCAAAGAGACCGCCCGCGCCATTGGGCGGTCTAAGGCAGCCATGGTGGCCGCAGAGAGAAATCTCTGGCTGACCCTGTCAGATATGAGAGACCGCGACAGAGTCTAACTCTTAGACGCCCCGCTTGTGCCATCGGGCCTGTTCGGCGACGCTGTTTCATCTGTCGTCGACAGGTTTCAACAGTCACGGCAACAGGCGGCGGCGTTCCAGAGATATCTTCCTCACCGCTCTAGCTCTGGGGCTGCTGGACGGGAACAGCCCCATCCTCGTACCCACTCCTCGTACCACGACGAGCAGAAGCGGAGCGTCGCCACTCGGGCTCCTCCCCTGTGAGATTGGGAGTCCCGTAGGCGCTCCAAGTCGGGGGCTTCCAAGCCTAAGATCAACCTGAGGGCCGTTCTTCAGGCGACATTCATGGCTCAGGGCTTCTGAGGGCAGGCCCCTCTACGGAATTCTTAACATCACCCCAGCGCCCTCGAGAGATCGGTCTGCCAACCCTGCCACCCCCGGTGCTTCAGGGCGCAGTGGTCTCTCGCGAGCCCCTCTCTTTACATCTGCCCGTCCTCGTAGCGGCCACCTCCAAATCCACCAGAGATTCCCTTAGTAGAACATTTAGCAGAGTTGAAATTTCTGCCAAATGTATCTCAATGGGTCCTGCGTACTATAGAAAAAGGTTACAAAATCCAGTTTGGCGCCCATCCGCCACCTTTTCAGGGGGTTCTCGCCACTATCGTGGCCCCCTTAGCAGGCTCTGGTTCTGGAACAAGAAGTAGAGACTCTCTTGAGAAAGGGGGCCATCGAGGTGGTCCCTCCTCATCTCAGAGAGTCCGGATTCTACAGCCGCTACTTCATTGTTCCCAAGAAGGATGGAGGCTTGCGTCCGATTTTAGATCTCAGGCTGCTCAATCGCGCCGTTCTGTGACTCAAGTTCAAGATGCTTACTGTGAGGCAAGTCGTATCTCAAATCAGGTCCGAAGACTGGTTTGTCATGATAGATCTCAAGGACGCTTACTTCCACATCTCCATCCTTCCACAACACAGGAAGTTCCTGAGGTTCGCTTTTGGGACTTGGCTGTGGTACTAGAGGCTCTCTGTAATCCTCCCTTCGAGCCCATCAAGGAGATTTCAGACAGGCTTTTGTCCTTTAAGACTGCCTTTCTCTTGGCTATTTCCTCTCTATAGAGAGTTGGTAATTTGCAGGCCCTCTCAGTGGCCTCTTCATACCTAGACTTTGCCCCTGGGATGGTCAAAGTGTTTTTGCATCCAAGATCGGGTTATGTACCCAAGGTGCCCTCATCAGTACCGTGGCCCGTAGTGCTCCAGGCCTTTTGTCCTCCTCCCTTCAAGGAACCAGCTTCTAAGCAAACCCTAAGTCGGTGGATTTTGGATGCCATTTCTATCTATTATGAGTCCTCTGGTCTTCCCTCTCCTTTGGAAGCCAAGGCTCACTCTACCTGCAAAGTTGCGGCATCTAAGGCTTTCCTGGCAGGGGTTTCTCTGCAGGACATTTGTAATGCTGCGGGATGGTCCACGGCCCTTACCTTTGTGAGGTTCTACGAGTTAGACCACCCCTCTACCCCGGGCGCTCATGCCCTTCACTCTGACGCACCTACTACTAGTAGGACACTTTAATCTCGGGCGTCTTTGCCCCTCTCTACCCGTGGGCGCATTTGCGCTCCTTTCTCTCATGCCTAATGGCAATCATTATTATCGGGCGACTTTGCCCATTTACCAGCGGGCCATGCTGCCCCTTTCTATCCTGCCTAACCAGCAGTCTTTACCTGTGGGCGATTTTGCCCCTTCTGTCAGTGGGCTCCGGCCCCTCTCTATCCTGCTTAAACAGCAGACATTACCAGTGGGCTACTTGGCCCCTCTCTATTCTGCCTAACCAGCACACTTTACCTGTGGGCTACCTTCGCCCTCCTTTACTAGTGGGCTTCGGCCCCTCTCTATCCTGCCTAACTAGCAGATATTACCTGTGGGCTACTTGCCTCCTTCTTCCTGCCTGTCGGCAGCTTCTTTTTATGGGCGACTTTGCCCTTCTCTACCTGCTTCACACATAGCAGGGCTTTGGAATTCTGGCGGTGTGGGCATATCGTTCCCAAAGCGTTCCGACGCAGCAATTCCGGCATCCCTGCAGCGCTCCTGGTGGCAGAAATTGTCGATCACGTTCACCGCACATGCTTTACAGCTTCCTGGTTCCTAACATCACCCCATCCGTGACATCACACGCGCTTCTCTATTGGATGGATTATACACGTGTTCAGAGCGTAGGAAACGCAGAGGGTGTTCCCAAAGCATTCTGACGCAGCGTCTCGTTCCCTCGAGGAACTAGGGTTTCATATGAAACCCGAGGCGTTTGTTGAGCTTCACAAAATAGAAAATGGCTGTAAGAAAAGAGCTAAAGCATTGAAAATCCCCATTTCTACCATCAGGGCAATAATTAAGAAGTTCCAATCAACTAAAGATGTTACAAATCTACCTAGAAGAGGATGTGTGTCTATATCATCCTAATGCACAATAAGGATGAGAGTTTGAGTGGCCAAAGACTCTCCAAGGATCACAGTTGGAGAATTGCAGATAATTGTTGAGTCATAGGGTCAGAAAGCCTACAATATATAAATATGTTGTTCCAGAGGGTTTCAAGAAAAAATCCTCCTGGCTCACCCAAAAACAACTCCAGCATATTCACTTGTCAGACATGATTGGAACTTCAAACAGGACTGACTTCTATGGTCAGATTAAACTAAAAATGAGCTTTTTGGCAGCTAACCCTCCAGATGGTTTTGGTGCAGACAGGGATAAAAAAGTACCCCATGCCCATGGTTAAAAATACTGCTAGGTCTTTAATGTTGTGGACCTATTTTTCTGCCGGAGGTCCTGGACATCTTGTTTAGATACATGGCTTCATGGATTCTATTAAATACCAGCAGATAAAAAAAATCAAAACCTGACTGCCTCTGTTCGAAATCTTATAATGGGCCATGGATGCATCTTCCAGCAGGACGATGATCCAAAACAAACATCAAAATCAACACAAAATTGTGTCACTGAGCACAGAATAAAGCTTCTACCATGGCCGTACCAGTTCCCTGACCTGAACCCTGTATAGAAACTGAAGAGAAGCACCAACATGAAGCTGGGAAGAGAGAGATTCTGGAGATTCTAGAGAGATTCTGTATGAAGGAATGGTCTCTGATCTCTTGTCAGGTGTTCTTGAAACTCATTAGACATTGTTGGAGAAAACTCAGAACTGTTATCTTGGGAAAAGGATGTTGCAATAATTGGGTGCTAATAATAGTGGCCAACGTAAACTAGAGCAAAACATTTATTTCATAATTAGATTTCACCCCTAGGTTCTATTGATTTACTTCAATGACAGGTTAGAATTTTGTGATTTTTTTGAATGAAAGATCAAAAGGATAAATTGTGCAGATTTATTTACCACATCCAGCTTTGCTCATATTTACCAGGGGTGGCAATATTAGTGGAGGGCACTGTATTTATATCATAAGTGTTTGAGGGATACTTATCCATTGCTTTTTTTTTTTATTAAAGCGAACACAGGACTCATCTTAGTCAATCAGACGATGAATTGGAGAGATGCTCAGAGTTACTGCAGACGGAACCACACTGATCTTGTCAGTGTGAGAAACCAGAATGAGAATCAAAAGGTTAAGCAGTTCATTAGTGACAGGCATTTATCTGGATCATGGATCTGGATCGGTCTGTTCAGAGACTCATGGCAGTGGTCAGATCAGAGTAACTTCTCATTTAGATACTGGGACTCTGGTGAACCAAATAATCCTGGCAGTGTTGAAAACTGTACAGTGATTAAACAGAACAATCAGGGACGATGGCATGACTTCACTTGCAGCAAGCAATTTCCTTTTGTGTGTCATGAAGGTGAGTAGATCCACAAAAATCACAATCCATCCACCACCTCCAGAGCTCTGACATGACAAATTCATCCACAGTGTTTGTTCTGCATGTTGTTTTTATGCTTCTTTCTCTAGTTTCTGCTTGTGGTTTGTTTCGTTTCCAGATAAACTGATTCTGATCAAAGTGAATCTGACATGGTCTGAAGCTCTGAGATACTGCAGACAGAATCATCTGGATCTGGTCTCGGTTCATTCAGAAGAGATTCAGCGTCGTGTGATGAACGTGGTAAAACGGGCGTCTACTGCAGCAGTGTGGTTGGGTTTACGTCACTCCTGCACTGTGGGCATCTGGTTCTGGGTGAGTGGAGAGACCGTGTGCTATCAGAACTGGGCTCCAGGGAACGGCACATCAGAGGAGGACTGTGAACATGCAGTGAGATCTGGAGCAGTTCAGTCTGGAGGAGATCAGCGCTGGATCAGCCTTCCTGAAACTCACAAACTCAACTTCATCTGCAGCAGATATAAGTGAATGGATACACAGACCTTTCATTTAAGATGACAAAAATTTGTGTTTCCTGTTGATATTTTGTAGGTCTGTGCAGTTTCCTCTATACAGTGGTGCTCATATTTTGTAGGTATGTGCAGTTGCTTCTATGTAATGGTACTGATAGGAAGCTTTCACTATGTTCTTAAGTCCAGAATGTACACATAATTTGTTAATAAATTAACATCTAAGCCTATCTGGTATTCTTTCTGATTGGATATTCTTAGGGTTTGGAGTTGAATCACCACAGGATTTAGGCTACTTTGCTTCAAACGCATTTACTGCAACAGTTAAAGGGATTGGTTTGATCATATTTTTTTTTCCATTTGTCTAAAAGTAACCTCCAAAAATAATGACTATTCTAATTTGTTTTAAACTACAACTTACACTCATTTACGTTTGTAATTAAAGATTTAATTTTTGTGAAAGAACTTCTATCCTTTTATTTGAGATTGAGCTAGAATGCAGCTCCACGAGTCGAAAAACAAGTTTTCAGGAAAGCTGTGAAAGGTAGTGTACCTGACTCCATTTTGCCAGAAGTATCTTTACACAACAAATCACTGAACCGGATGTGTATTCTAAATTCTGTGAAAAGGGCCTATTCTGCTGTTGGCAGTTTCTGCGTACAGGCGTTGATGAAGAAACGATGTAAACACATCAGTAAAATGTTCGAAAAAAGTGTCTAGTCAAGTCACCTTTATTTATATAGTGCCTTTTACAATACAGATTGTGTCAAAGCAGCTTTAGAGTATTAAACAGGAAAATAGTGTGCTGGTAATGCGAGAGGACAAAAGTAAACAAAATTTCAATTAAAGTCAGTTCATCATTGATTCAGTGATGTCATTGGCCAGTTAGGTTCAGGTTAAATACTATATTGGGCAAACAAGTTGACAGTATTGCCAGAAATAATGGCCTGCTTTCACAGAAAGGGCTTAGACTAAACCAGGATTAGGCCATAGTTCAATTAGGACGATCAAATCATTTTTATAAACATGCCTTAAAAAAAAAAACATTCCTGGTGTGCATTTAAAGACAAAAGTATTTTAAGATGAGCCTGTGCAAGTTTCTTTCAGTTGAAATGGCTCTGACTTACATTTTAGTCTAGGACTAGATTCAAACCTTGTTTGTGAAACTAGGGGTAAGTGTCCCCAGCTATGCAAGCCATAGGTGACAGTGGCAAGGAACCAAAACTCCATCTGTGACAGAAATGAAGAAAAAAAAAAACTTGAAAGAAACCAGACTCAGTCAGGAGGCCAGTTCTTCTTTGGCCAGATGAAACCAGTATAGTGTGGTTTAATTCCAGGCTGCAAAACAAATCAGATTGTGCAGAGGACTTTGGTTCATGGAACATCGCGGAGGCTGCCCAGAACCCCTTTGGCGGAAAGGGCGTCCGCATCCTCAACTATCTCTGCGACTGGCTCATCTTAGCCCACTTGCAAGATCTGTTGTATGAGGGACCAGCACCTCAGCCATCTGGGCCTTCGGGTCTACTGAAAAAAGAGACAGAGATCTTTTTTTCTTGGCACGGAGCTGGACTCGGTCAACACGGCAATGCCACTCCTCACTAGCGAGTGCGCACAGTCAGTGCTGAACTGTCTAAAGCGGTTCCTTTTAGAGACTCCTGGGGCATATGACAGGCGCTGCCGCAGTAACGCCGCTCGGCTTGCTTCATATGAGACCGCTTCAGCGCTGGCTACACGATCGAGTCCCGAGATGGGCATGGCATCGCAGCACGCTTCGGATTGGCGTTTCCCCGGAGTGTTGCCGCCTATTCAGCCCGTGGTCAGACCCTGCCTTCCTACGTGCCAGAGTCCCCTTAGGACAGGTGTCCAGGCATGTCGTGCTGCACACGGATGCCTCCTCCACGGGTTGGGGTGCTGTATGCAACCTTGACTGCAATGGCATCTCAATTGCCAGGAGTTGCTGGCCGTGCTTCTTGTGCTGCGTTGATTTCTTCCAATGCGGCGCCACAAACACGTGCTTGTCTGTATGGACAACACTACGACCGTAGCATACATCAACCAACAGGGTGGTCACGCTCCCTTCGTATGTCACAACTTGCCCGCTATCTGCTCCTGTGGAGTCAGACCAGAGGTTGCGTTAGACTTTGACATTGATTCAATTCAATTCAATTCAATTCAAGTTTATTTGTATAGCGCTTTTTACAATACAAATTGTTGCAGAGCAGCTGTACAAAAGTTTTAGGCTACTACAATATATTTAGTAGCTTATTAGTGGTGAATACTGTATGTTAAGTCGATGTACATATGATATAAATATTAAAATCAGTAACTGTGTAATCAAACAGATGATGAACACTAATTGCAATGGTTATGTGCTGTAATCAACTTGTAGGAAAATTATGTAGTGCTGTATGTTGTTTCAAGGCTGGCATCATCTGCGGTCCTCTGAGGGGTTGGCATCATCTCTTTTTCTGAATCCGGGCTGAATCTTGTGTAAACCCTAGTTACCACGGGATGGAAATCCCGTGGCAGAGACAGAGAAACAAAGAAATAATTAGCGTAACTGCTGTTCCAACTTCCAACCAAACAAAAATGATGTGTTTAGCCCAAGTTGAAGAATATTAATGTGCATTTGATCAGATGTAACTGAAGTACAACGTTATGAGATACATTATGTGAATGCTTGGCTAAAGAGATGAGTCTTTAATCTAGATTTAAACATAGAGAGTGTGTCTGAACCCCTAACGTTATCAGGAAGGCTATTCCAGAGTTTGGGAGCCAAATGAGAAAAGGCTCTCCCTCCTTTAGTGGACTTTGCTATCCTAGGTACTACTAAAAGTCCAGAGTTTTGCGACCTTAGGGAGCGTGAGGGATTGTAGCGTAGTAGGAGACTAGTTAGGTATGCAGGAGCTAAACCATTAAGGGCCTTATAGGTAAGAAGTATTATTTTGTAAGTGATACGGAACCTAATAGGTAGCCAGTGCAGAGACTGTAAAATTGGGGTAATATGATCATATTTTCTTGATCTGGTAAGGACTCTAGCGGCTGCATTTTGGACTACCTGTAGCTTATTTAGATTAGATTAGATTCAACTTTATTGTCATTACACATGTACAAGTACAAGGCAACGAAATGCAGTTTAGGTCTAACCAGGAGTGCAATAAGCAGCAAGTGCAGGATAAAGGTATAATTTATAAGTTATAAGTGCACTTATAGGAGATATGTACAGGGGGAAGCTATGGATAATATTTACAGATGAAGTACTGTGAACATAATTTACAGATGATAATTAACTACAATTAGAATGTATAAATAGATGAACTCAATATACAGGTTGCTATTAACTATAATGTAAATTGCAGGTAGATTTGAACATAATATACAGGTTGCTGTTTACTAAAGCAGAATTTACAAATAGACATGTATAGATATAGATTTATCACAGATTTACAATATGTATATGTGCAATGGAAATGCGCATTTACAAATGGGTATGTACAGTGTAGTGCAATGAATATTAAGTAGTGCAATGGTAGTGGGGAGAGTGTAGGGTGTGTGAGGGGTGCAGAGGTGTCAGTGGGGGGCAGAGTTCAATAAGGAGACAGCTCTGGGAAAGAAGCTCTTCCTCAGTCTGCTAGTCCTTGTCCTGTGGCATCTGAAACGCCTACTGGAAAACAGGAGAGAAAACAGTTTGTGGGCGGGGTGAGAGGAATCCTTAAGAATACTGCGTGTTCGACGCAAACAGTGCTTCTTCTGAATGTCCTCAATGGATGGAAGTGGAGTCCCTATGATGCGTTGGGCAGTTTTCACCACCCGCTGCAGTGCCTTGCGCTCCGCAACAGAGCAGCTTCCGTACCAGACTGTGACACAGTTCGTAAGGATGCTTTCTATCGTGCAGCGATAGAAGTTCACCAGGATAGCTGAGGACAGCTGGTTCTTCTTAAGTGTTCTCAAGAAGAACAGGCGCTGGTGAGCCTTCTTGACCAGGCTGGAGGTGTTGGTGGTCCAGGATAGGTCCTCTGAAATGTGGGTCCCCAGGAACTTAAAAGATTTATTGAAGAAGCAGGACAACCACCTAGTAGTGCATTACAATAGTCTAGTCTAGACGTCATGAATGCATGAACTAACTTTTCTGCATCAGAAACAGGTAACATGTTCCGTAGCTTAGCAATGTTTCTAAGATGGAAGAATGCTGTTTTTGTAACATAGGAAATATGATTTTCAAAAGACAGGTTGCTGTCTAATATAACACCCAGATTTTTGACTGTAGAGGAAATAACAGTACATCCGTCTAGTTGCAAGTTGCAGTTTAAGAGATTCTGTGTACTGTTTTTTGGTCCAATAAGTAATATCTCAGTCTTATCTGAATTTAACAGTAGAAAATTATTGGTCATCCAGTCTTTCACATTTTTAACACACTCTGTTAACTTAGCTAAGTTAGAAGTTTCATCTGGTCTTGTTGAAATATATAGTTGAGTATCATCAGCATAACAATGGAAACTAATCCCATATTTCCTAATAATATTACCGAGGGGTAACATGTAAATTGAAAATAGTAGAGGACCTAGGACAGATCCTTGTGGCACTCCATACTTTACTGGTGATAACTGCGATGACTCCCCATTTAAATAAACAAAGTGGTAGCGATCGGACAGGTATGATCTGAACCATCTTAAAGCCTGCCCTTGAATACCTGTATAGTTTTGTAATCGATCTATGAGTATTTCATGATCTATAGTGTCGAACGCAGCACTAAGATCAAGTAAAACTAGCAATGAGATGCAGCCTTGATCTGACGCAAGTAGCAAGTCGTTTGTGATTTTTACAAGTGCAGTTTCTGTGCTATGATGGGGCCTGAAACCTGACTGAAATTCTTCAAAGATATTATTATTTTGCAAGAAGGAGCACAATTGAGCAGACACAACTTTTTCTAGAATTTTAGACATAAATGGAAGATTAGAAATGGGTCTGTAATTTGCCAGTTCACTAGGGTCTAGCTGTGGTTTCTTAATTAGAGGTTTAATAACCGCTAGTTTGAATGGTTTTGGGACATGACCTAAAGATAACGATGAGTTAACAATATTAAGAAGCGGTACTTCTGCTACAGGTAACAACTCTTTTAGTAATTTAGTGGGTACAGGATCTAATAGGCATGTTGTTGGTTTAGATGTGGTGATAAGTTTATTTAATTATTTCTGTTCTATAGTTGTAAAGCACTGCAGTTTTTCTTCGGGTGTAATGACTAATGTTGAAGTATCAGTTGCTGTAGTATCTATATTTGTTATTGTATTTATAATGTTGTCTATTTTATCAGTAAAGAAATTCATAAAGACATTACTATTAAACTGTGCAGGAATATTCAGGTCAGGAGGTGTTTGGTTATTTGTTAATCTAGCCACTGTGCTAAATAAAAACCTTGGATTGTTTTGGTTTTTTTCTATGAGTTGGTGGATGTACTCGGCTCTAGCAGCTTTTAAAGCCCGTCTATAGCTGGACATACTGATTTTCTATGCAATTTTAAAAACTTATATGTTAGTTTTTCTCCATTTACGCTCAAGATTACGAGTTTCTTTTTTTAGAGAATGGGTATTACTGTTGTACCATGGCACAGTACGTTTTTCTCTAACCTTTTTTAGCTTGATTGGGGCAACAGCTTCTAATGTATTAGAGAAGATAGTGCCTATATTAATAGTCATTTTGTCTAGTTCATGTTTATTTATGGGTGCACAGGGCAGTTGAGATAAATCAGGCATGTTATTTGTGAACCTATCTTTGGTAGCAGGAACAATAGTTCTGCCCAGACGATAGCGCGGAGCTATATAGTTAACATCAGTGATACGCAGCATGCACGATACGAGGAAATGATCGGTAACATCATCGCTTTGAGGTACGATATCTATATCAGTAAGATCAAGTCCGTGCGATATAATTAGATCTAGTGTATGATTAAAACGATGAGTGGGCCCAGTGACATTTTGCTTGACTCCAAAAGAGTTTATCAGGTCAGTAAATGCAAGTCCTAACGCATCATTTGTATTATCAACATGAATGTTAAAATCTCCAACAATTAATGCTTTATCAAAATTAACCAATAGGTCAGAAAGGAAATCTGCAAATTCTTTTAGGAAATCTGTATACGGCCCTGGAGGTCTATACACAGTAGCCAGAGCAAGAGATAGGAGAGATTTCTTTTGCATATCTGACAGAGTAACATTAAGGGGAAGTACTTCAAATGAATTAAACCTGTACCCTGTTTTCTGAGTAACATTGAAAATATCACTATAAATTGTTGCAACACCACCACCACGACCAATCTGACGGGGTTCATGCTTATAACAGTAGTTTGGTGAAGTAGACTCATTCAGACCAATATAATCGTTTGGTTTTAGCCAAGTTTCAGTCAAGCAGAGTACATCAAAACTGTTGTCTGTGATTATTTAATTTACAATAAGTGCTTTGGGTGCGAGTGATCTAATGTTTAGGAGCCCAAGCTTTAAAAATTGTTTTTGTTCATTTCTTGTGCATTTTTCTGGTTTAATCACGATTAGATTTGTTCTAGATCCTGCATTAAATTTTTGTTTTGACCTCACTATTTGAGGAACAGACACAGTCTTTATAGATTGGACAGCACCAATACTATCGTTTAAATGTGCATAACAAAAGCCATCATCGCAACTATTTGAAGATATGCTTACTAGTCAAATGGAGCGCAGCGTCCTGGAGATGTTGTCCGACAGCAGTTCTGCTCCGACTCTGCTGGGGTGCAGGCCATCAGCGCGGTAAAGCCTAGGGCGCTCCCAGAAAAGATTCCAATTATTAACAAAGAGCAGTTTCTGTTCTTTACACCATGACAACAACCATTCATTTAGAGCAAAAAGTCTACTGAACCTTTCGTGTCCACGTCGATACATGGGAAGCGGTGACACGATGATTCTCGTCGCGGGCGCTGTGCTGCGAACCGTCTCGATCAGGCTCCCGAAATCCCTCTTCAGGAACTCCGTCTGCCGCAGCCTGATGTCGTTCACCCCCGCGTGCAGGACGATCGCACCGACGCTCACATCGTCCTCCAGGATGGCAGGTATCTGTGAAGAGACATCAAGAACGCGAGCACCAGGAAAACAACGAGTGTGCACTTTACCGTTAGCTAAGTTAGCACGAACGTACCGGACGATGGAGTCTCCGACGATCACAGCGTCACGTTCCGTCTCGCTGAGGGGAGCGAAGCGGTTCCGGGTGGAGATCTCGAAGACCGGAGGCGGGGAGGTCCTCGCCCGGGGCCTGGCTCGCGTTTTCCTCTGCTGCTGCACCCAGGGTCCGTGGTGTCCCGGCGCCGGAGTGAACAACATCTGGGAGGATCGCGTCCTGGGTGCGCCGGATCTGTGCAGAGAATCACATGGGGTAGAGGTTATGGGAGTGTTAGGATTGAAGTGGTTTCCCTCTTCCTCGATTGAAGAAACATTTTTGAGACTTGGGTTTTGATACCAAAAGAATAGACTTTATTGCCGAAACAATGAAGCCGAGCCCCTTCAGGAAAGCATCCACAGAGAACTAACTCAGCCTGGTTGAGGCAGGGTTCTTATACCTGCCTTCTCACGCACACATGTCAAACTGAATTACTGGGGGGTCCTTAGATTTACCATTATTATTATAAACAGATGTTCTTCCCTACCATGGACTAGCTAGAGGCCCCTAACATAACAAATTCTTCCTTACCCTTGCCTCTCTAGTGGGACACGGGCTAGCTAGTGGGCCTCAACATATATTTTGTCTAATGTCAAAACATATCATATAGCTTCATCATGGGGTCCACCATATGTGACTTTTGCAATGTCTGCACATTCCATTCTCCTGCAGACCCATAAACACCCAGAAAGACACATGATTATAATAGTAGCTTCATTTGATACCTAAATGGCTTGATTAGTTCACATTTTGACCATTAAAAATCCTCAACATTTCCCCCTTTGAGACGTTCTACGTCTCACTTTCTCCATAGTGCTGTTTCACGATTCAGGTTTTTTAGTTACTACTACTCAATGACTAACCTAAGTCACTATGTTTTGTTACCAAAGGGCTAAATCACATTTGACTAGAAAGGAGTAAAAGACCCTGACCCCTTAATTTATCTTTTAAAGTATGTGCGTGCAATTGGTTGAGCCTTGCCTGTGGTTGTCACAGTTATGCAAATACAGAGTAGATATAAAATAAATTAAAATTGTATCATATGAAACAACATAACATACATAATACAAAGGTTCAGATTACAGATACATTCCTATTCTTCATCAGAGGTATTTGAAATCTCATCTGCCTGTTGCAAACTTAATGCTGTCTTGTAAAGCAAGTCCTGATAACATTCCTGTTGAGTCAGATTCAATTTCTCATCGGCTTGATATTTTATAATTTCCATTTGTTTAACTGTGGCTTTGCTAATTAGGGATTTCAATAAAGGTAGTACACAGCAAAATAATAATCCTCCTACCATTATAGCAATTCCTAAGAACATTCTCAATTTGGCAAACCATGCTCCACATGCTCCTAATTTCAAGTCAAGCCAATCCCATGTTTGACTGTCTCTTCCAGCATTTGTTTTAACTTCTGTTCTTAATTTTTAACTTAACCATAACTTTGCTAAATGTACCTCCAGGTGCAGTATTATTTGGTATGTAAGTACAACATTGATTTGATTTCATCTCTAGCTTTAAACTCATTGGGTATTCCTCTAGCTTGACCAATTGAATCAATATAAACTGTAAGGTCTGTTTCATAAGTTCTTCTGGGTTTGCTTTTTTCTTAATTTTTTGTTTCCTCTTCTAGAGCGATGTAACTCATTTTATGTGTCAGCATAACACTGGTACATAATCCTGACCAGTTTTATGGTAATGTTGACAAGAGGCCATATTCTGGTCCACACATCCACCATATGTCGGCCAATGCAATATCAATTTCATCAAATATAGGTGGTGGGCCTTCCTTTATCTCTAAATAGTCCTCTTTACATTGCAGTATTTTCCATATTTTCCATACATTATCATCAGTATTCATTTCTCTTGCGGTCAATCTTTCTATTGCTTTAGTCATGTTATGGATGCCTAGGTCTATCATGTGTTCATCTGCATCATTGTCTGGAATATATGTACAACATGTAGTCTCCACTATTGTACACATCCCCCGCAGATGCAGTGAGCTGGTCCAAGACGAGTTGGTTTTGCAGTGCTGTCTTAGTCCTCGCAGGTCTTCCTTGATGCCCTCCATCATTACCTTCGTAGTGTTCATGAAACTTATCAGTTCATACCTTGTCACTTCGACTTATCGACTTAAAGGCTAGTTTTTAGTTTATGTTCTTTCGGAACAGGGTTGTCTCTTCCCAAGCTTGAATATTTGCTGTGATCTTGCAGTGAAATTACTTTCATGCCGATTTATTTTTTCGCCTTGGTCAGATGATTTCTTGCCTTGTTGTGGTTAATCAGTCTCCACCACATGTTGCTGGCATAGGAGTGGGCAGGATCTGGGTGGTCCAGCCAGTGTTCATCTCCTGCCTTTACTTCTTGGACTTCTCGGCCTTCTCGATCAGAGTAGCAGTGAGCAAGATCAGAAGGATCATATTTGTTGCCATTATCTGCAGACTCGGTCGGTCTCTAGGGATTCCTTCATTTTCCTCATCTTCCTGTTTAATTCAATGTGTACCATTCTTGTCAGGTACTGCCATGTGACACCTGCTAACTTCTCCTTGCTGTCATTCATTGGCCTGTACTGACCTCAGATTACTCCCACACAGTGATGTCGCTGCGTGTTCAGCTCCCATACACCACTGTATGTTCATTTACCTTTGTCAGCCAGATGTCCCCCTTGGCATGGGGCAGCTGGTCAATCACTTTACTGATATTTGTCGCCCTCGTCGTCTTCTTCCTCTCTCTTCAAGCAGCTTCTCAGCATGCAAAGCATGTTGTCTGAATTTCTCCCGTTTGACCAGTAAAAATCTTCAACCTTCCCCCTTTGAGACTTATCAAGTCTCACCTTTGCATGTCTTTACTCAGAGTGCAGCTTCATAATTCGGTATCACTATCTGGTGACTAAGGTAGGTCACATTGCTTTATTACCAATGACCAGATTATGGAATGGCACTTCGGCGGAGCTGCAGGACCAAAAACCCTCCTCCCCACTCATTCACACTTGACTTTAGGGGAGAAGTAAAAAGATCCTGCCTTTCTAATATCAAAAGTTCTTTCATGACACAATTTTACATGTCTGCTTCATTCTCTGTCTTTGTCTTTTTCTTTTTGCGTTCTTTCTCGTTGTCTCTTCCAAGTTGCATTCTCTTTCGATTTCCTCCTTTCCATTTGTTGGCCTACATCTTCACCAGGGTGACTCTTTACGAGCCGTTGCGATGGTCTTTCCCTCGTTGGCAAGAGAGGGTCGTTACTAGCACGCCCTTGATCCCTCGCATCATGCTGTGTAGGGTTGTTGAAGCTGGTTGGCGCATTTAAGGTGGGAGATTTGGACCTAGGTGTCACTCTGCAACCATGTTGCTGATGTAAGATTCTCCCTTCAGATCATAACTGCATCCTCAATGGTTCTTATTGGTGGAGCCAACCATTTCCTGGCCTTGATAATGCTGTTACCTGTAAATGGAAACTTTCAGAATTTTTATTAGTGATATCAGACATGCTAATTTTTTCATCTGGCCTGTCGTCCTTCTTGGAGCGACCTGTGGAAATGTCATGTGGGTTAAGGGCTGTCCTGGCCCTGGACTCTCATATCCATTATTATCAATACAATGAGCTGGGTTAATACCCATTTTTATACTAAAGACAACAATGTTATTATTTTTAATTAATTTCCAATTAATTCTCAACAATTTGCAAGTTCAGTTATCTCTTTGTTTTATAAGCTGAGTTCTACTATCATTGGATAATTTCTTAGGCATATCTTGCTCAATAGCAAAAGCTTTTCAACCTGGAAAACACTTAACCCACTTAATTCTTGTTAAAAGTCAGAAAAACATATTTTTCATTTTAACACACAATCAGCTCTCTCATGATTTGCTGAAAAGGAAGTTAGATGTGGGGTGGACAGAGCAAGCTTGCTTGCTTTGCCTTCCCATGCGATACGCTGCGCAATTGTGGCATTGTTTTTCCTTTCTGCCACAACAATGACCTAGGTGCTGACCAAGAAACTTAACCGAATTCATCCATGGTCATAATTTTACTGGGCATAACTTGCCCTGTGGGCCCACATTTCAATATTTGCATACAGCTGTTTTGGCAAACTAATTGATTTGCCTCTGACGAGACGAGACACTATCTTTCTCTCCATATCACACCATTGCACACCATCATTCATACTTTTTCTCTCCCTTTCACACACACACACACACACACACACCCTTTTTGACTAAATTCATTTTTATTTTTATTTTTATGCAACCTTAGCTGATTGTGAATGAACGATTTTAGCCTCAGATTTTGAATAGACTTCTATACGTTTTTTCATTATCAGCCTCTATTAAGTGTAGTTTTGGTTGTATTTCCCATAGGTTCTAAACATCATATTATACAACTGGGTAACTTCTGTCCCCACAAAGTTTATTTAGCACTGCTATGTAAACCTCTTTTTTTCTCATTAAAATCTAACAGATTATTTGGTTCAGAATAATTGTTCTAGGCATTGTGCAGTTGAGAGCCAACTGTAATTTCTCAAATGTCATTTATTTGTCTACTTTAAATTTTCATCATATACTTTTTGTTATTGCTCATGAGCATCTTAGAGAAGAGCATAGAAGCTTTCTGCATAATCTATGATCCATGGATATCAACATTTCTATCTCATTTCCCCCAGAGATGACAGAATTTGTGATTTTCATGATTTTTGAACTTTAGAGTTATTATTTTTCCTCAATCTATCCCCAAAATGTCCCTAAACAAAATGGAGTGACCAACATATTATTTCATCAGTCCTATTTTTCCTATTAGACATCTTGTCTGCCCCCCCCCCCCCCTTTTTTTTTTTCCATACAAGCTCAGCATTGTTATTGATAATTCAGCTGTACATTTCCCCTAGTTGGTTAATGAAATAACCCTCTCTACGCCAAATCCAGCTCCATTTTTATCTGATTGGTGAGTTAAGCACCCACTCTTTCTGTCAAAATTTCTTTTTCTTTAAGACATAAGGCTGGACTGGTACCTAATGAAAAGCAGATCAAGAATGTTAGTTAAAACACAGAATTCAAAGAGCTGCTGTGAGACCAGTGAATAATCAATATTAAGTTATTAAATTAATTAACCAAATTTGAAGCAGTCTCTATAGTGATCGTTAGATATGCAGCACCTGGGCACACGATGGGAAGTGATGGAAGTTATTTTCTGTAGATCATCAGTCTGTTGAAGCTCCTTAGCTGTTGCACTGGGTCATCAGTCTGTGATGGCAGTCAAAGGCTTGATGTTGGGTTGTTTGGTCTCCGTTGTTTCTGTTTCTCTTCAGTCTGGCTTTTTCTTGATCTTGCCAGAGTTTTGCATTTCCCGGATGTTCTCTTCATCCTCAGGAAAAGTCTCAAGTGAAGTCTCCCCTTTTCCTGTTTTAAGTCAGCCTTTCTCCATGCAGGAATATGCACTCCTCTTTTAGGAGGGGGTTGAAAGTCCATCAGCCCCTCCCTCCTTTTCTCTCCACAGCCTTGTCTTTGCTTCTTCGTCACAGTGTTAGACAGACTCCAGTTCTTTGCTTTCCTTTGTCAAGGCACTGTTCCCGAAGTCATCTGAAATTTTAACACTCAAGAGACTGCATTAATCAAATTGGATCTTAGTAAACTATGATCTCAATTGTGTCTGAGCCATTAGCTCTAACTAAATTTCACTTTTCAGCCAAATCTTTCAATGGTCATTTTCATCTGGTTAAAAACAGCAGTTCCCTTATTCTATTTTAGTAAAGCAAGTTCTTCGTTGCGAAAATAGCAAGCAGTTTCTTCTTTGCAAAATGCAGAAAATAGCTATCTTTATTATCTAAGTATACTACAATAAACAAAATGATCCTTCTTCTTTCTACAACAGCATGGCATGCATATTGTGAAACAAAGATTTCCATTCTATTTTTTGTTTTAAATTCACATAGATTGTTCAGAATAATCTTGTAATGCTGAATGAATTTTTCCCTATCAGCATATATTTATTCACCAAGTTCCCTTACTATTGTAAAATGTCTATGGCTTTTAACCCCCTGGGGTCCAAACACGCGTATACGCGTTTTGTGGCAGTTTCCCAAAAGGAACTTCAATTACTCTGTCATTTCTGATTGTACAGATAAAAGCAGTACATCAATCGAATCTGTAAAGGGTCTACTTTTATTTGTATATACTCACAAAACCAAAAAAATATTGTGATTTTACAAAATAAAGAAAACAAAAAGGGTGTGCTGTCTGCCGCGTTGATCTCCGTGATCTTCATTCAGAAACGCGTCATTCCAAGTAGGGGTAACTGCAGCCTGGAGCAATGGGCGTGCCGAAAGGTGAGGGTGTGGCAAAAGGTATGGGGCGTGCCAAAAGGTTTCTCATTGGTCTCGCCGAAAAGCAGGGGCGTGCCAAAAGGTTTTGCGAAAACTGCCTGCATGGCGCGGGTTACTGACGTCATCACCACGGCAAGTTTAGGTTATAGTTTCGCTATTTCCCTTTCCTCACTTCATAAATTATCTCAAAATTCTAACTTCATCTTTGTGTACCCTTATGAGTAATAAGGCTATTAAACTAGCTTTTTTTTTACTGAGTTTAGTGTATTATAATATTTATAACCCCTTTGCAAAGTCATGTATTTTATTTATTATTTATTTATTTTCATTATTTATCTTATTGAAGTATTCTTTTATTTTGATTTTGTAACTCAAATTTGGTTACTACTACTAATATATATATATATATATATATATATATATATATATATACACACCTTACAGTTGTATCTGCCTTATGTACTTGCAATTGTATATTCAGACATTTCTATTTTGGTTAATTTAAAGCCTGTTTGATTTGTACATTAATCAAAAACAAATTTCAACTATATTTAGGATACAAAAGCTTCTTAACACAGTCACACTAGCTGTTCTTGGGTTAAAGTAAATTAAAAGTTGTATTTGTTAACATTAAAGCATTGTGAAGTGAACAAACAACAATGAATAGCTGTATTTTTTATTAACTAATGCTAACAAAGCTTAAAAAATGCTGTAACAAATGTATTGTTCACAGTTAATGTTAGTTAATACATTCATTTTAACAAACAAAACCTATTGTAATATATTACCCTGAAAACAATGTTTTGCTTGATCCAGAAAACTAGTTAATAAAACACCACAGAATTGAAAAATGAGTCAAGTGTTTAGTAACTTTCTGCTAAATGACAATTCATTTAGCAAGCAGACACAGCTTTATTCACAATTTTTTTTTTTTAGTTTTGTTTTAAATTCAAGTAAACAAAAACATTTATACATTTTGTAGTAGCAGTCCATTGAACAGAAGCCAACAAACTCTCTGTCTGAATAAAAGGTTGTGAAGACCCTCTTCTGTCCATTGTCACTGTATCCAAAGGTGTTTTTGTAGACTATCCACAGCAAGCGCACCTGGTGAACTCAAACTCCACTCTGTGTTATTTCCTCACTTCTGGACTGACAGATTTCCAGTCAACAATACCTACACAAGTAAAAAAAAATAAAAAAAAATTCTGAATGAATGCAATAATCTTTCTATTTATTTGTTATCTATATAACATTTAAAATAACAATTAGTAATATTTATAATAAGTAAAAAATGACACATTCAGGCCAGCATATTTAGATGTGCATTAACAGCCAAAATTTTAACAAAAGAAAGTAAAATATACACATATTGGCAATATTGCCATAATAAATAAATTGTACATCTGTGACATTTTAAGATGACTTTCAGAATAAAAAACTATATTTGATTGCTTTTATTCATTATATATGTATATGTGTTTGTATGCACATTTTTTTACATTGTTTTTATATTAAACATTATGTTAACCTTCTGTACTTGTAGTCTTCAACCTTATAATGATCAACAACAGTAACGTTAAACTAATTACTAAAAGCTTTGAGATATAACGCAAAGTAATTTGCATTAGAACAAACTATTGTAATATAACTACGTTATATAAAGCATAGATAAATATATGATGAATTACACTTACCACCGCAATCTTCTCTTGCCTAAAGGAAATTACTTAATGCTGATTGGTCGTCTTCTTCTTAAAGTTTGTTTGGCGGTTTGCAAACCAACTGGAAAGTGCTTTACCGCCACCAGCTGGACTGGAGTGTGCAACAAAAGTTTAACGCTGATTGGCCAATACAGTAAAAGCAAGACCGATGAGAAACCTTTTGGCACGCCCCCTACCTTTTGGCACGCCCCTACCTTTCGGCACGCCCATTGCTCCAGGCTGCAGTTACCCCTGTCTCCGTCATTAAAATAGACTATAACTCAGACAATACACAACACAGAGACATGAGCAATATATCTAGAGGAAGCTTGATATCTATACTTTCAAATGAAGTAATGTAATATCGAAATCAAATATTCTGTGATAAAGTAATCCGTATGAAACCAACACGATGTCCAGTCTCTCTTGTCTGCTTCATTAGTTTTAATTAGATCACGCCCAAGAGCGATTCTCTTTTCAAATTCAAATCGTCCACGTGAGGGCGCCGCGCCAAAAGTAGACGCCCACATCACAGTAAACAAAGGAGAAAGCAGTTTCTTTTCTTTCAAGTTAGTCCTTTCTGGAAGAAGATGGGCTGTCAGGAATAAAACTTACGTCAGAAGATGAACATTATATGAGACACAGCGTGAACCAGCAGAGGAAATATTTACACAAGTAAGTTTTTTTCTTTTATTAGCCTGCTTGTTAGTTGTTACTGTGACAGAATGTGCACACATTTTACCAGTTAAGACTTTTTGCCAACTGTATTTCCTGACTACAGCAAGTGAAACATTATAAAGTATGTTTCATTTCACTGCATCTAAATGTCTCATGTCTCAGGATGTTTCGACCCCCTTTGGTCGAAAAACGCGTCGGCGCGTTTTGAGGGATTCTTTTGTAATAATGCCGAAAAGAATGTAAAATTCTCCGATCGTACAAATACAACCAATACATCATTCGAAACTGTAGAGTGTATATTTTTATTTATATACACTGTGCTTTTATGAAAATAAGAAAACAGACAGGGCACGCGCTCTGCCTTCACTGTCTCTGTTATATCTTTTCACAGACACATAAATGAAACAACCTAAATCTCAGTGATTACGTGCCTCACAAACATAACATGTTTACGTTTACATAAACCAACTCAAATAAAAAACTAATATTCTCTTTTTAAGTAATCTGTATGAAAGGTAGAAGATGTGTGGTTTCTCCTGTATCACTTCATTACAAACCTCACACCTGTATTCATCTTGCACTGTTTTTATTTGCACCTAACTGTTATACACCTATACACTTACTAGTCAAAGGTACTTTTTTAAAGAAAAATAATTATCTAATTTTGTGAAATAGGTTTACTATGTAAAAAAAAACTGCTCACTTAAAAAAAAAAACTTTTAATAATAAAAAAGTTTGGCTGGTAGTGTATGTATTTTCTCCATGTTAGCTCTGTCTTTGTCAGATCATTGTGTTGCTCACATCTACTTGTTTTCTTTGCAGTTTCTGCTGTTCCCCGTTTTCCTGTGTTCAAGTTTCCTGCAAGTGATTTGGATATTGCACCCACGACATCTTGACTTCTGTGTTGTTTATTACTTTTGTTCCTAATAAAAAGTTTAACTGCACTCACAAGTGAATCTCAAGTTATTTTACGTGATAGTTAAATATATTCAAAATACGCTTCAAACTAAATATTTATTTTGTCCTTTCATTTTTCCTTTATTCTTTCTGTTGTTTCCTCTTAGTCAACATCCGACTGAATGGCTCATTATGCGGCTCATTATGCAGGTCTTTGTCTTCTCAGGTGTAAATCACAGCATTATTCATGATCATTCACGCCTTCTCGCATACAGCCATTCTAAACAAAAAGTGTCTTCAAAAATGTAAATCTATATACTGTTTTGTGAAAACAAGTGAACTAGATGATTTTCACATCATTTGGTAGAAAAAAACCAAGCCTACCACATCCAATTCTCGAAAGTCCCGAGAACAAATATTCTGTATGTGTTAGATGACCTTATTTCAGTGACTTCAAAAATTTAGTTTTTCACTATGCACGCATAAACGTTGTTTTCTCAAAAACTTAAAAATGTACATTCATGCTGCTTACATATTTTTGTAGTCCAATTTGTGCTAATTACAATGTATTTAGATTTAGGATATTAATATGTTTTTAACATACTGAAAAAAGCACAAATGTCAAGGCATGTCAAAACTTTTTCAGGGCCCCAAAACACCCTCAGACCCCAGAGGGTTAAATCAGAATTTCTATTAACTTGGTCACCCAATCTTGTTCTTATTCCACATTGCATTACACAAGTTATCTTTTAGTTAATTCAACCCCAAATCTCTGAAACTCTGTAATGGATTAACTTCCATACTGTCTTCCAGGGACAACGAGATACAAATTTTAGACGTCATTACATATAAAATATAAAGTTTTAAGCAGTACAATCTTATTTATTCATCTATTAAGATAATCATTAACTAATACATCTTATTTTAATTAATCTCTTACTTTAGTACTTTGCAAAGTCTATTTCTTTTATAATTTTTAATCAACATTTTCTTTATTTATTATTATCTATTAGTCCCTATTATTCAGGGCTCTCTCTCTGCAATCCGACCACACTCAAGTGTTTGTCCGGGAGGGGCACGCACATCTGGTCCCCCCTTTTATGGAGTTTTTTTTTTCTCCTCACTCACACAGACACAGACACAGACATTGACACATACATTTACACAGACTACTCTACACTCTTCTTGAGTGACCTGTCAGTTCTACTCGCTCTTTTACTGAAACTTTTCCTCCATACAGTAAAAAAGCAGTACTCTGAAGGATTTTTGCCTATCTGTTCAGACCTCTCCCAGCTAACAGGGAAAGTTCCCAGAACATTCACTAACGTTCTTTAAAAGTTGTGTAAATGTTAGTACAAAACGTTATAAAAATAATGTTTTTAGAACGTTCTTATAACATTGTTAACGTTCTTGCAACGTTGAGAGAAAACGTTCTTAGAACAACGTTCTTGGAACGTTTTTAGGACGTTATTAGTAATTGATGAACGTTCTTATAATGTTGACAGAAAACGTTCTTACAACAACGTTCTTGGAACGTCTTTGGGACGTTACTTATACTTAATGAACGTTCTCTTAAGGTTGAAATAAAACGTTCTTACAACAACGTTCTTAAAACGTCTTTGGGACGTTACTTGTACCTAATGAATGTTCTCTTAAAGTTGAGAGAAAACGTTCTTACAACAACGTTCTTAAAACGTCTTTGGGACGTTACTTGTACCTAATGAATGTTCTCTTAAAGTTGAGAGAAAACGTTCTTACAACAACGTTCTTAAAACGTCTTTGGGACGTTACTTGTACCTAATGAACGTTCTCTTAAAGTTGAGAGAAAACGTTCTTACAACAACGTTCTTGGAACGTCTTTGGGACGTTACTTATACTTAATGAACGTTCTCTTAAGGTTGAAAGAAAACGTTCTTACAACAACGTTCTTGGAACGTCTTTGGGACGTTACTTATACTTAATGAACGTTCTCTTAAGGTTGAAATAAAACGTTCTTACAACAACGTTCTTAAAACGTCTTTGGGACGTTACTTGTACCTAATGAATGTTCTCTTAAAGTTGAGAGAAAACGTTCTTACAACAACGTTCTTAAAACGTCTTTGGGACGTTACTTGTACCTAATGAATGTTCTCTTAAAGTTGAGAGAAAACGTTCTTACAACAACGTTCTTAAAACGTCTTTGGGACGTTACTTGTACCTAATGAACGTTCTCTTAAAGTTGAGAGAAAACGTTCTTACAACAACGTTCTTGGAACGTCTTTGGGACGTTACTTACACTTAATGAACGTTCTCTTAAGGTTGAAAGAAAACGTTCTTACAACAACGTTCTTGGAACGTCTTTGGGACGTTATTTGTACTTAATGAATGTTCTCTTAAAGTTGAGAGAAAACGTTCTTACAACAACGTTCTTAAAACGTCTTTGGGACGTTACTTATACTTAATGAATGTTCTCGTAAGGTTGAAAGAAAACGTTCTTATAACAACGTTCTTGGAACGTCTTTGGGACGTTACTTGTACCTAATGAATGTTCTCGTAAAGTTGAGAGAAAACGTTCTTACAACAACGTTCTTAAAACGTCTTTGGGACGTTACTTGTACTAATGAATGTTCTCTTAAGGTTGAGAGAAAACGTTCTTACAACAACGTTCTTGGAACGTCTTTGGGACATTACTTGTACTTAATGAATGTTCTCTTAAGGTTGAAAGAAAATGTTCTTACAACAATGTTCTTGGAACGTCTTTAGGACGTTAATTGTACCTAATGAATGTTCTCTTAAGGTTGAAAGAAAACGTTCTTACAACAATGTTCTTGGAACGTCTTTGGGATGTTACTTGTATTTAATGAATGTTCTCTTAAGGTTGAAAGAAAACGTTCTTACAACAATGTTCTTGGAACGTCTTTGGGACGTTACTTGTACCTAATGAATGTTCTCTTAAAGTTGAAAGAAAACGTTCTTACAACAATGTTCTTGGAACGTCTTTGGGACGTTACTTGTACTTAATGAATGTTCTCTTAAGGTTGAGAGAAAACGTTCTTACAACAACATTCTTGGAACGTATTTGGGACGTTACTTGTACTTAATGAATGTTCTCTTAAGGTTGAAAGAAAACGTTATTAGAACAATGTTCTTGGAACGTCTTTAGGACATTACTTGAACGTTCTCTTAAAGTTGAGAGAAAACGTTCTTACAACAACGTTCTTAAAACGTCTTTGGGACGTTACTTGTACTTAATGAACGTTCTCTTAAAGTTGAGAGAAAACGTTCTTAAAACGTCTTTGGGACGTTACTTGTACTTAATGAATGTTCTCTTAAGGTTGAGAGAAAACGTTCTTACAACAACATTCTTGGAACGTCTTTGGGACGTTACTTGTACTTAAATGAATATTCTCTTAAGGTTGAGAGAAAACGTTCTTATAACAATGTACTTGGAACGTCTTTGGGACGTTAGTTGTACTTAATGAATGTTCTCTTAAGGTTGAAAGAAAACGTTCTTACAACAACATTCTTGGAACGTATTTGGGACGTTACTTGTACTTAAATGAATGTTCTCTTAAGGTTGAGAGAAAACGTTCTTACAACAATGTTCTTGGGACGTCTTTGGGACGTTAGTTGTACTTAATGAATGTTCTCTTAAGGTTGAAAGAAAACGTTCTTAGAACAACGTTCTTGGAACGTCTTTGGGACGTTACTTGTACTTAATGAATGTTCTCTTAAGGTTGAAAGAAAACGTTCTTAGAACAACGTTCTTGGAACGTCTTTGGGACGTTACTTGAAAGTTCTCTTAAGGTTGAGAGAAAACGTTCTTACAACAACGTTATTAAAACGTCTCTGGGACGTTACTTGTACTTAATGAATGTTCTCTTAAGGTTGAGAGAAAACGTTCTCACAACAACGTTCTTGGAACGTCTTTGGGACGTTACTTGTACTTAATGAATGTTCTCTTAAGGTTGAAAGAAAACGTTCTTAGAACAACGTTCTTGGAACGTCTTTGGGACGTTACTTGAAAGTTCTCTTAAGGTTGAGAGAAAACGTTCTTACACCAACAATATTAAAACGTCTTTGGGACGTTACTTGTACTTAATGAATGTTCTCTTAAGGTTGAAAGAAAACGTTCTTAGAACAACGTTCTTGCAACGTCTTTGGGACGTTACTTGAAAGTTCTCTTAAAGTTGAGAGAAAACGTTCTTACAACAACGTTATTAAAACGTCTCTGGGACGTTACTTGTACTTAATGAATGTTCTCTTAAGGTTGAGAGAAAACGTTCTTACAACAACATTCTTGGAACGTCTTTGGGACGTTACTTGTACTTAATGAATGTTCTCTTAAGGTTGAAAGAAAACGTTCTTACAACAACATTCTTAAAACGTCTTTGGAACGTTATTTGTACTTAATGAACGTTCTCTTAAAGTTGAGAGAAAACGTTCTTACAACAACGTTCTTAAAACGTCTTTGGGATGTTACTTGTACCTAATGAATGTTCTCTTAAGGTTGAGAGACAACGTTCTTGCAACGTCTTTGGGACGTTACTTGAAAGTTCTCTTAAAGTTGAGAGAAAACGTTCTTACAACAACGTTCTTAAAACGTCTTTGGGACGTTACTTGTACTTAATGAACGTTCTCTTAAAGTTGAGAGAAAACGTTCTTACAACAACGTTCTTAAAACGTCTTTGGGACGTTACTTGTACTTAATGAACGTTCTCTTAAGGTTGAGAGAAAACGTTCTCACAGCAACGTTCTTAAAACGTCTTTGGGACGTTACTTGTACTTAATGAATGTTCTCTTAAGGTTGAGAGAAAACGTTCTTACAACAACGTTCTTGGAACGTCTTTGGGATGTTACTTGTACTTAATGAATGTTCTCTTAAGGTTGAGAGAAAACGTTCTTACAACAACGTTCTTGGGACGTCTTTGGGACGTTACTTGTACTTAAATGAATATTCTCTTAAGGTTGAGAGAAAACGTTCTTATAACAATGTACTTGGAACGTCTTTGGGATGTTAGTTGTACTTAATGAATGTTCTCTTAAGGTTGAAAGAAAACGTTCTTACAACAACGTTCTTGGGACGTCTTTGGGACGTTAGTTGTACTTAATGAATGTTCTCTTAAGGTTGAAAGAAAACGTTCTTAGAACAACGTTCTTGCAACGTCTTTGGGACGTTACTTGAAAGTTCTCTTAAAGTTGAGAGAAAACGTTCTTACAACAACGTTCTTAAAACGTCTTTGGGATGTTACTTGTACTTAATGAACGTTCTCTTAAAGTTTAGAGAAAACATTCTTACAACAACGTTCTTGGAACGTCTTTGGAACGTTACTTGTACTTAATGAATGTTCTCTTAAGGTTGAGAGAAAACATTCTTACAACAATGTTCTTGGAACGTCTTTGGGACGATACTTGTACTTAATGAATGTTCTCTTAAGGTTGAGAGAAAACGTTCTTACAACAATGTTCTTGGAACGTCTTTGGGACGATACTTGTACTTAATGAATGTTCCAGTAATGTTGAGAGAAAACTCTCTTACAACAATGTTCTTTGAACATCTTTGGGACATTACTTGTACTTAAGATTACCTATAAGCTAATGTGCTTCAAAACAAGGACAAAATTCACGTTTACAAGACATGGGCATTCAAATCTTTCAGTCTCGTCACTTCCGGCAATATGAATCAACGATTTTGATGATATCACCGTGCACTTCAATTTCTCATCAAACGTTCTGTCCAATCAAATGCTCTCTAGAGTCTGTAGTGTCCCGCCCCTAGACGCTGAATCTTAGTGATGGGAAGTTCGGATCATTTTACCGACTCGGATCTTTGAGTCTTGTTCAGCAAAATGAACAAATCTTTTTTCGAGTCATTTCGTTCATTTTACCAAAATATAATTTAAGAGCTACGTTTTACTTCCATAACACATGTAATGCTCATACATGTTAATATAACGTTGATCCCACTACAAACAAGACAAAACTATAAGCTATTAGAAATAAAAGATTGATGCATTGTTTACCTAGATCTTCATGATTAGCTCCCTCACTTCTATCTGTCCCGGTTCGAGTCGTTCGTTCATTACGTGACAACCCCATAAGCTTAACCTATGCTGCCTGAGCCGGAAACAAAATTGATTAGTTCATCTCTCGAGTCTTCGTATTTGAGTCCTTCGTTCATAGTTGCGCAATTGCGCATGCGCGACTGAACGAATCACTCCCCGAGACGACTCGTTCTTCTCGAGTCACATTAAGATTCGTTCAAAATGAACGAATCGTTCAAGAACGACCCATCACTACTGAATCTGCGGCTGAGATTGTTCACTTGTTCAGTGTAAAGGCGCGGTCACACTGCACTTTTCGTTCCATTGACTTCCATTCACACGCATGCGAATGCGTTAGACCGGAAACACAAGCCCGTGCGAAACATTTCGAATTTCGCTGCGTTTGAAAGTTCAAGCTGGGTGAACTCTAACCTGCGAAATCATATCACGTGACTCAGTGTGACCAACAGGAGATCAATACGTCACAGCTTGACCTCTAGCTGAATGAAAATAACCTTAAATTTAAACATTTAAAACTCCAGTACTGCGGTAAAGTGTAGTAGATTGCATGTTTTTACATTTGAAATGTACAATTAGTTGTCATGTGCTGAATTTAACTTTTTAAAAAGACTGCATAGCATGACGTCATATCTCGACCGTTGCAGCAGGATCCGAGGGAATTTCGCATGATCAAAGTCTAGTGTGACCGCGGCTTAAGTGTTTTCTGTTTGGTGAATGGCATGTGGTGCGCAATGTAGGCGATAGAGAACGATTCAGACTGGTTCTGTCACGCGAACCGCGGCAGCGCGCAGTCTACTCCGGTCTTGGCTCCAGTCCAGAGACGCGATCGCACGAAGCGATCATATGTGCGATCGGCATGTATTAAACTACACAGCCTCAGCATGATTATGATCACTATTTTGTTTTAGAAAAAGTTTCATATTGAATCTGTGGAGTAATTTATTGGACTGTGGCTGTCATAAGCTTACAAATGCGGCTATAAATGGAACGCTATCAGGGGCGTGTTTACGTTAGGGGGGGCCCTAAGCAAACCTCCTGGAGGGGGCCAGCGATCAGGTTCCGGGAGAAATCGTGATCGTGATCTGAGGGGGAATCCCCTTCAGGAGATCGCGTTCCCATCTGAAAAAATTACCATCGTGGGAGAAATCGGTCGCGTGGGGACTTGGGGAAAAGTCGTGAGGCCCCCTGGCTCGCAGGGCCCCACGCAATTGCGTGCTTTGCGTGGTGGGTAAACATGCAACTGAACGCTATTAGCTATTCAAAATAAGTGGGCGGGGCTAGGCGATATGTTTTTGTTAAAAGTACGTCACCACATAGAATAACGCTGCGTGTTTCAAGGGACTTCAGTGGATTTTTAATGAATGTTCTCATAATGTTGAGAGAAAACATTTTTAGCAGAACACTCTTAGAATGTTCCTGTTATATTATTAATATAGGCCAAATTATAAAATATATTTAATATATTTAACAATTAAACATCATTATACACAATTATTAATTGTGCTCTTTATAAACAACAGTCTTGCTTGTGATTTTGATCAATTATTCTATAATACAAAAAAATAAGATTTTTTTTCATTTATTTAAAATTCAGGTGACATTTTATCACAATATCCTTTTTTTTTTTTAAATGGCACAACAGTAACAAATGAAACCAAGACTTTTATTTATGTTATGTTATGTGCATGTTTAAACTGCAGCTAATTTTTTTTATGCAGTTAAAAAAGTTTAATTAATAACTTATTGAATAAGGAAACATCAAATTCTGCAAAACTGTTCATTAAGCTTTCTATTAAATTTCACATTCGAAAACACATGGAATCTGAAAACAACATAAGATGTATTTCTTATGTTCAAATACATTTAAAAAAATCTTTTTAATGCTAGACTATCCAATATACACATGCGCAGTCATGAGCACGAGCTTTCAAACACTGCCTGTTTCTATAGGAACCGGAGCTTCTAACGGCCGCTGCAGTGACGTGATGAGTTTCCTAATAGGGGTTATGCGCAACAGGCTTTCGTTTTCTGCTAAACAGGTCTCGTTGCTTCCGGTTCACGCGTTTTGCATATGCCTCTTTAAATATGAACATGATTTACTCAAGATTCCTTCAAAGTAGACACTAAAAATGATCGACTGGCTCATTCATTTAGAAGGCGGGACTAATTCGTCTTTACGGACACGCGTGATGAGCATGAAACAAGGGTTTAGCCCCTCCGTGAAGTTGGCCCCCCACCCAACGCAAAACGTCGCAAAAATATCTCAATCGTTTGTGCTTCGTTTGTGCTGGTTTGTGCTGTAAAGATTTTCGTTTGTGCTACTTTGGTTTGTTAGATATAAAATATTTATTTAAAGGTCATTCTCAGGTCACTCAGCCCCCCCACATGCTCTAAATTCACCCCAAATAGTCTCGTTCGTTTGTGCTTCGTTTGTGCTGGTTTGTGCCGGTAAAAGTTTTGTTTGTGCTGCTTCAGTTTTTAAAATATTAGACTTTACATTATAGGCGATGACGTCACCAGCCCCCCACACGCTCCAAACGGACTCAAAATAGGCTCAATCGTTAGTGCTTCGTTTGTGCTGATTTTTATTTTGCTTTTATTTAGCATTTTATTTTGGGTTCCTCATTTATTCAATTTCAACCATATTGTTGCATTATACTGATGTTTTAATAGAACAACAACTCTTTATCAATATTTTTTTGTAGTTGTTGTGATGTTTATTAAAAGGATCTCAATATTCATCTGCTGTCGGACTCTTTTTTTTCCTGTTACTTTCTCTCACTTAAAATGGTTTTGTGTGCGAGCGCCATCAAGTTGTAGCTTTATGTAACTTCAGTGCTTTTGTTGTCACCTGATTAATCTTATTTACAAGGAGTATCATCTGATACACTACACTCCCACCACGACTTGACACTTCTGTTCAAGATGCTCTTGCTGTTCAAGAAAACTCATTGCTAGTACTTATATCACTCGTACCATACCATATATTACCATATTTTTAGTAATATAAGATATAAAGTACATATAGGTTTATACTATACATGCCATTTTTGTAGTCAGGATTATTTGAGTAATTATATTTTGCTTATGCCAGATGCCCAAGAAACCAGCAGTCGACAGGGATTCCATTTTCACAGTCCTGTGTTCATCAAAAGAGGCCATAGTCAAAAATGGCAAGATAGCTACTCCTAATCAGAGCATCTGGACAGAGCTTAGCAAGCAGTTAGAGAACAAGATCACCGCGAAAGGCTCTATACACTTTTGTTAAATTAAACAGACACAACATCTGGACTGCTTTAGGGCTTAATCAAGATGAAAGTGATAATGAAACAAGTGGCAGTAGTGATGACACTGATTTTGAGCCAGGGTCCCTTTCCCCAGACCAAAAGATTGCTGGACTTTTGATCTTGAAATTCCATTTCAGAAATGGATTGAATTTATGCCTGAAACAGTTCAAGTCAAGTCAAGTCAAGTCACCTTTATTTATATAGCGCTTGTAACAATACAGATTGTGTCAAAGCAACTGCACAGTATTTAAACAGAACCATAGTGTGTAAGTAATGCATTATTGTAGATAATCAATTTTCAGTTAAAGGCAGTTCATCAATGAATTCAGTGATATCATCGTCAGTTCAGTTCAAATAGTATACAATATCGCTGGAAAATGTCCCCAACTAAGCAAGCCAGAGGCGACAGCGGCAAGGAACCAAAACTCCACAGGTGACAGAGATGGAGAAAAAAACCTTGGGAGAAACTAGGCTCAGTCGGGGGACCAGTTCTCCTCTGGCCAGACGAAACCAGCAGTTTGTACCAATGTCTGATTGTAGAGAACTCATCAGGTTCCTGTGGTGTAGCACCGATGGCCGTCAAGGTTGGCGAGGTCTTCATTGATGATCGGTCTCTGGAGCTCATCTGGTTGACATCCACGGCTATTGAAGTCATCTCCAGGTGGTGATCCATGATCTAAGCTGGGTACGGACTGGATCCGGGGGACTGCAGTGACCATCTGATCCGGATACAGGCTGGGTCTGGTGGCTACGGTGACCTCGGAATGAAACAGACTAATATTAGCGTAGATGCCATTCTTTTTACGATGCAACGAGTGCATCAGATGTAATGTGAGGTGTTTTCGGTTCCGGTTGACCTAATTAATGCAGCCTAACAATCCTTTAACGGATTTGAGTTATAGGAATGTGTTAATGTTTTATGTGTAAGCCAGGTTAAAGAGATGTGTCTTTAATATAGATTTAAATTGACAGAGTGTGTCTGCCTCCCGAACAGTGTTAGGTAAATTGTTCCAGAGTTTAGGCGCTAGATAAGAAAATGATCTGCCGCCGGCAGTTGATTTTGATATTCTAGGTATTATCAAATTGCCAGAATTTTGAGAACGCAGCGGACGTGAAGGACTATAATGCAATAGAAGCTCGCTCAAGTACTGAGGAGCTAAACCATTCATTGAGGGCTTTATAAGTAATTAGTAAGATTTTAAAATCTATACGATGTTTTATAGGGAGCCAATGCAGTGCTGACAGAACCGGGCTAATATGGTCATACTTTCTGGTTCTAGTAAGAACTCTAGCTGCTGCATTTTGGACCAGCTGGAGTTTATTTATTAAGCGTGCAGAACAACCACCCAATAAAGCATTACAATAATCTACCCTTGAGGTCATGAACAGTACAAAAACAAGTTCCCTAAAACACAAAAAAGGGAATACACTATCTTGAAGCCTGGCATCTGGACGCATGTGATAAATCATCACATTTGGCAAGAAGTGAAAAGCCCCTGCACATTTGCCTTTAAAAGAGCCAAGGTCTATCCATCAGCCACAGAGAACTACATAGAAATCAGGCCTTAACCTTCTGGATTCCCCCTGCCTCAGGCCAATCCAATGTCCATCACAGTGTCCCTCTGCATTCAAGACAGACTCTACATCAGGGAAAGTACTCTGTGCAGGGAAAGTGTCTCACAGATACAGTCTGGGAGAACTTCTGTGGATTGACACTGACCTGGGAAGCAGCTCCATAGAATTTCCTTTGAGTGAATTTCCCTCCAATCTAATGCTCCAAGGAAAGAGATTTACCTTAAGGGCAGTCATTGCTTTCAAAGAAGGCTTAACCCAGGATGCTCTTGGACATTATGTGGCCTACTGCAGGAGGTCTCCATGTGTCTGGGAGATGTTTGATGACCTAAGAACACACACACACACACACACACACACACACACACACACACACACACTGGTTTACATGTTTTATGGGGACATTCCATAGGCGTAATGGTTTTTATACTGTACAAACCGTACTTTCTATCGCCCTACACCTACCCTACACCTAAACCTAGCCCTCACAGGAGATTGTGCACACTTTTACTTCATCAAAAAAACTCATTGTGCATGATTTATAAGCCTGTTTCCTCATGGGGACCTGAGAAATATCCCCACAAGGTCAAAATCTACTGGTATTCCTATCCTTGTGGGGATATTTGGTCTCACACACACACACACACACACACACACACACTTGTTTTCGAAACTAAAAAGCCTATTTAAAAGCATCACTTCAGATTACAAATATTCCACTACAAAAATTACAAACATGACACAGAGGTTACTTGTGGGGACATTTCAGGCATTGAGTAAATTTGGGGACCGGCAAACACACAACCGGTTTTTGGACATTGTGGGGATCAAATCTAAACACACACACAACCGGTTTTTGGACACTGTGGGGATCAAATCTAAACACACACACACACAACCAGTTTTTGGACATTGTGGGGATCAAATCTAAACACACACACACAACCGGTTTTTGGACATTGTGGGGATCAAGCTCACACACTGAAAACCAGTTTTTGGACATTGTGGGGATCAAATCTAAACACACACACACAACCGGTTTTTGGACATTGTGGGGATCAAGCTCACACACTGAAAACCAGTTTTTGGACATTGTGGGGATCAAATCTAAACACACACACACAACCGGTTTTTGGACATTGTGGGGATCAAGCTCACACACTGAAAACCAGTTTTTGGACATTGTGGGGATCAAGCTCACACACTGAAAACCAGTTTTTGGACATTGTGGGGATCAAATCTAAACACACACACAACCGGTTTTTGGACATTGTGGGGATCAAGCTCACACACTGAAAACCAGTTTTTGGACATTGTGGGGATCAAATCTAAACACACACACAACCGGTTTTTGGACATTGTGGGGATCAAGCTCACACACTGAAAACCAGTTTTTGGACATTGTGGGGATCAAATCTAAACACACACACAACCAGTTTTTGGACATTGTGGGGATCAAGCTCACACACTGAAAACCAGTTTTTGGACATTGTGGGGATCAAATCTAAACACACACACAACCGGTTTTTGGACATTGTGGGGATCAAGCTCACACACTGAAAACCAGTTTTTGGACATTGTGGGGATCAAATCTAAACACACACACAACCGGTTTTTGGACATTGTGGGGATCAAGCTCACACACTGAAAACCAGTTTTTGGACATTGTGGGGATCAAATCTAAACACACACACAACCAGTTTTTGGACATTGTGGGGATCAAGCTCACACACTGAAAACCAGTTTTTGGACATTGTGGGGATCAAATCTAAACACACACACAACCGGTTTTTGGACATTGTGGGGATCAAGCTCACACACTGAAAACCAGTTTTTGGACATTGTGGGGACTGAACTCCCACTCATTCTATTTTGTATAAAGCAATTTCAAAGAAGCAAAGTGACTTCAAAACATTTTAAAAAGTACTTTGTAAAGATACAATCTACTTCAAAGAGAATAGGAGCTCCAAACAAAAAAATAATGCTCCATTTTTCATCAATTTAAGAAATTCAAAAGATGTTCTATTTATTACAAAGTAACATTTCATTTAATTGACAAGTCATCTGTAATCTACATTGTTTCTCAAAGTATATTACATTAGGTCAGCAACTCAATAATTCACCTAAAACTTGTTCAGGTCTGTGTTCAAAGGAAAGACTAGTTTGAGTGTAAAAAGACAAAATAAAATTCACTATCCCTTCAGAAATCTTATAAACAATTCATTAAGTGAAATATCCAAGAATGGGAACACAGTAAGGCTCACCAATAACTTTTCTCTGTAGAAGATCAGCATCCTCATATCAGTGATACAGTTCATGTTTAACTAATCATCATTATCATTTGAAACACTTTAGACAATATATAATACAATGTAACTGAATGTACAAATTCATAAAGACCCTTAATGTAACCATGTGACCTAAACACAAGAACATAGTTGGTGTCAAAATTAAAATACTAAATCTTTTATTTGCAGAGCAGAGGTATGATTTTTAATGGAACACTTAAAAGCTGAGCACTAATTGTTCATATTCTAACTCTGCCTTTCCTGGAACTTTCCAGTTCTGAATAAATTTAATTGTGCATCTCGAGAGCATGTACTTCCTGTTTGCTCCAAGGTATCTTCTTAATGGGACCTGTGAAAAAAATAAATAAATAAATAAATAAATAAAGCAAATATCTTGCCATTTTAAAACAAGCACTTGTATGGACCGGTAGTATTAATCACAAGCAGTCGTTTTACATCCTCAAATGAAACATTTATCTCAAGAAAGGACTGAAAGATCATGAGAGATAAATTGCTAGTTTTTCTGAAGTCAACAGAGTCAGCAGGAGTTTGTGTCTCTCTTGCCTGCATTAAGTTTGTACAGACCCCTAAAGCGTGTACTGCGTTTGCTGGGGGGTGATTGAGAATGCATGGGGGAAAGTAATGTAAGAGGCAAGGCCTATAATCACAATATGATTGGATATGGTTATGATTGGCTAATACTGGTTCAATAAATCATTCTGCATCCACAAATCAGTCTAAAAAAAGGTGTTAATGGGAAGACTAAAAAAGTAAACAAACAGCTCACCCATTTAGAAATCACCCCCTGACATCAAGTAAAAATCAAAGTTAAGATGGCTTTTAAGTGAGCAATCAGCTCAGTGAAATTGAAGGTATATCTCTATGTCTGTGACCAGTGTTTACTGAGCTTTGATGGCTGATGATAAACAAAAATAAGTTGATTAATAAAAAGAACAGCTGAACATCAGTTCACAAATAAAACATTGTTTGAATTTATTAGATGTAATAGGCCTGGGCAATATGACCAAAATATTTTCTTCATATCAGCTGATATTGATTTTTTTTTTTGCTCCAAGTGAAAGTTGTAGAAAACTGACTGTTATTTGTGGGTTTATTCTACTCCATACAGTCAGAACATGACACACTTAACGCTTTTAAATTCTTTAAACTTTACACTATTCATTTAAAATAAATATTACAGAAAACATTATTTCTTAGTCTCTTTATTTTCTAATGTGTACAATATTATTGACAGTGGTAATGTAATTGTGATAATTGCTGTCAACTTATAGAAATGAAAATAAATGTTTATTTTTGAGTATGGGTGGGAAATAAAATCATTTCACATAAATTGTGATTCTATCTTCTGCCTATTTGAATCGATTCACAAATTGTAAAACTAGTTTTTCTAAAATTTGCTGTACTACTTTAAGTTATTGACACATTAAAGTGTTATTTATCACAGCAAACAGTGAAAAAGGACTCAATGCAGTGCTGGTGCTGATGGACACACAGGTGAAGTGTGTACACAAATGATGCCTCTCATATACATTATAAAAATTCAATTCAATTCATAACAGTACAAAAATTCTAACAACATGCTTATTCTGACTTGTAATATACAAAGAATAATTAGTATTTGAGGTAAAAAAAAAGAATTTGTCTTTTAATTTGTCATAAGTAGATTTTTGTTGTAAATATGCCTGAGAAGATTGTTACACTGAATGACATTTTAGGTGGTGTCTTCAGTAAATTAGGGAAAATTTAATCCCTAATTTAATTTTTGTTTCGAAAAATAAAAATATAAACGAATTTAAATTATATGGGAAACAGTTAAAAAAAAACAATTTAAAGCAATATTACTTACTGTTTTTATGCTTATAGTATATACAGAAATTGAACAATCAAATTGAACAATAAAATACTGTAGTGTATAGTCTTTACTGTATGAATTACTGAACCTGGTAAACTTAAAGTTTATTTCATTGGTATACTTTTTATATTGTATTTGTCCTACTGTTTATTTATGTCACGAATCGAGTCGTCCTGTCATTAACTCTTGCACTACACATCATGGACTTCATTCCCCACAAGCCACTGCACTAATCACTGCATTCACCTGCTCCCTGTTTCTCACTGCACTGATCACTGCTCACACCTGCAGCTCATCACACGGACAGCTTATATGCCACTCACACACACAGCTTCCTTGCGAAGTCTTATCGCTCCTCATGGTCGTAATTCCGAGCGTTTCTTCCCGTGTTTGTTTTCCCGTGTGTTTGATTCCTGGACTCCCTCCCGTGTTTGATTCTCGCTGCCAGCCCTGACCTGTCTGCATGTTTTTTTGACTACGATTTCTGCCTGCCCCTGTGTGTTTGTTTTGTCTCTAATAAATGCTGCGAATGGATCCGCAGTCTCTAGACCTCCTTCGTGACAATTTATTTGTATTTATCAGTTTTATATTTCTAAAAATGATTATTATTTTTTAGTTTTGTATCAAGGAATTTTATGCATGTACTGAGTAGGTTTTTTTTCTGTTTTTCTCAGGGCTGCTTTGCTTTATTTTGCTTTATTACTGCTAGTCGTGTGTAATGATTGCATTCAGCTTTGGCATTTGTTTTAAAATATTGGGTTGACTAAAATAAGAAGAGAAAACTAATTTCAAGGTTTACATTTAACTCAGTGAGATTTATTTCTTTAAGGACCAATAAACTGTACTGCAGTCAAGTAACACAAAACCATAAACTAGAGGCAAACCTATGCATAAAACTATTTGACATTTGTACTAGGGCTACACGATATATCGAAGAAATATCGTCATCGCGATAACAGTCTATGCGATATTGGTATCGCAGAGAGTTGCGATAAATGGCATTTAATTGGTTTCATTTGTTTACAAAACTTTCGCTAGCCTAACTACTGCACAGACTGCTGTGAGCTGCAGTGTGACAGGTTCGCCTTTCTCTCCAACATTACATAACCATTTAAACTTAGTCTTTATATTATTCCCTTTAATTAACTTTTGAGATATTAGCCGTCAATCACTCCCTGTCACTGACACTGTGCTCCACTGAACTAGGAACCGGCTGTTTTTTTCTCTCAACTATCCTCTGTTTCGGATCCGCACAAACTGTATTGCAATTAGGTGTGTGTGATATGACCATGTTTTACTGTGGACAGTTAAAAGGTCCACACAATCTATATTTAGTGTTAGAGCGCGCACATTCTGTCAAATACAATTCTGCCCCCTCAGTCTTAATATAGGCTACTGTACAAGGCGGCACACATTCAAATCAAATGATAACTCAGCTGCAGAGGACCGCTCACACATAGGCATCATTTCCACTGTGGGGACACTAGGGCTGGGCGATAAAACGATAACGATATATATCGCGATAGACAAGAGATCGATATCAATAAAAAATGTGTTCGATAAAACGTTCGATATTTTGTATTCTTCGTCGGCCCGCCCAGCCCCCCTTTAACGTTCAGTTCATAGCGCCAGATCACAATAGAAGTTAAGGTTATCTTTCCTACAGAACGGGTCCATGTTGTTGTATTAAACAAACTAAATAGCCTTATGTTATTTATTTTATTTACACGACGGCATTTGGTTTCTGTCTCTACATGATCGCGCGTGTACAATGTCTCCTCACAGACGGGACTTTACTATAGGGCGGAATGCCGCGGAATTCGTCGATTTTTGGACCAATAAATCAAAAGTTGGTCTGTTAATTAATTCAGATCGCGATATGGACTAGTGTCTGTGAAAACTGAAATGCAAAAAGACCGTTTCAATAAGAATCCTGCATGTTCCGTTTGCCTCTATATGTATGAATGGAGGAGACGCCTTATATTTTCACTACACGCATACTGCACACGTGACGCTCCCGCTAATGTTTGGCCTTTGCATCTCACATGAACCGATAAACTCCAATAAATACATCTCCAAAGCTGCTGTGAGTGTCACTTTTTGTCAATTTTACCGTTTCATTAGTGAAACTAGCATCATTCATACTGTATTACACACTGAAACTTCACGGCAACCTGTCAAAATAAAAGTACGGTTTAACATGTAACAGAACAATATTAGTCTTGTATTACTGTACAGTATAATGTAGGTGTTTATATGTTCACATTTAAATAATTTACATAAAACAATATATATGATAAAAAATAAAATAAATAGTCACCACTTAATTGTTGAAAAAATACTATTATTATTAAACCTTTTTTTAACTGAATATAATTTTTCTTCTATGTATTAATTTTAACAGTAAAGCTCCGTTTATTTTTATTTTTAAAAATAAATCTGTGATTTTGCTTTCATTTGATTATCAGAAAAATTAAAACAAGAATTTCTGAAAAAAAAAAAAGATTGTAAGGCCCTATTGCTCAAAATGTTGAAAGTTTTGGACTTATTTTTTCACTTAAATAAATATTTTTGTTATTACACAAAGTATAGGCTAAAGTACCGGGAAAGAAGTAATGTTGGCTACTGGCAACCAGCAATCTGTGCAGAAAAAAATATAATCAGCCAAGTACTTTGCAACAACCTCTGACCTATGGTCAAGCCGTACTTCTGGGCCATACATTAGCTAAACCATTCACTTCATCGACAACGAATGGGGTTTGAATTGAGGATTAAGAGATAATTAAGTGTATATTGTGACTTTAGACTTATGTTTACATTTTAATTATTTGAGTTTTCCATGGTTGTTGACATTTCTGTCTTAATAACTGAGGGGATTATGATCAGAGGCAGGTTAAGTTTAAAATAAAAATGCTTGAGTGTAATATATTTTTCTCCTGGTCCTTATTTTAAATGGGTCATAAAAATATCAATAATTATCGATATCGACCGATATGAAACACTGATATCGTGATATAGTTTTCAGCCATATCGCCCAGCCCTAGGGGACACGCTTTTTTCAAAATCCCGTTTGTGTCCTGCCACTTTCAAAACAAGGTTTTGTTAAAGTAATCTATTGTATTGTAGAATGGACGCTAAGTATGCACTGCTGAGAGTTTCGCGCGGTCGTTAAAACGAAACCAAAAGTAACACGCGCATTCAAATACAATTTTAATACCCCGTGTTTAGAGAGCGAACCCACAATGCGCGCAAATTAGGCTATAGAACATATTTAGGCTGTTATTAATATGTGGGCTATATATTAAGTTTTGTAGTTGTCTATAACTGTATCATGCTTCAAAAATTCGGTCTCTATTTGCACTTTGAATATTGTTAAAGAACAGACATCACTGCAGACTATGAAAAGGCTACTCAAAGACAATCTAATAAGATTGTTTGTGATTCAACACACATTTTGTACACAGAATATGAGTTGTTGCCTTCTGGGAGGAGGTTTAGAGTTCCTTATTGTAGAATGAATAGATTTAAAAATTCATTCATCAATGTGTCTATAAAGTGGTTAAATAATTGTAGTACGAAAATTTTATTTTTATTTATTTCTTTTTATTGGGGTTATGTATTTATCTATTTATTGTTGTGTTATTTGTATTGTTATTGGTGTGCTTTGTTTGTCTGTCAATTGATTGCAGCTCGGGACAAATTTCCCTGCGAGGGACAATAACGTTTACCTTACCTTGAAACAGTAGCCTTCTTTGATTATGGCTGCATTTATTGTCTAAATGACTAAGAAAGAACTGGGTCGTTTATTGTTTGTTATTTATACTGTAGATTCTTTAAAAATGCAGTGGTTATCTCCAATTTTAATGGCTCTACCTATACAAACAAACATCTTGTTGATGTACTCATATTTTCTATTAAGTTAGATTTAATTCGGATGACAGAAGAATATCTTTTACCTGTTTATTTTAGTATGATCATTACATATATAAATGATTAAAAAAGATAATAATAATAAAAATAATAATAATAATAATTTTAAAAATAAATATATCGCAAGAAATATCGTTATCGCAATATTCAACAACATCGCATATTTTCCCAATATCGTGCAGCCCTAATTTGTACCCTTACGAACATTTGAATCAGTACTTGTAATCACAGATGTAGGATGATAAGACCTGTAACTCAAAGGCCATTTGGAAAATGTCTAAATAGAGCTATATACAGTGTCCTAACTTGCCCCATCAAACCCTACATGTGTTATAAAGATAATCTTGTGCATATGTACTTGTCAGTCAGTCGTAATCACAAAATGATCCCAAAAAATGATCATACCTCCCTTTCTTTGAACGCTGGGTCTGCTGGAAGTGTACAGTCATCATCTTCACATACAGTGTGCTGTGTCCACAATACTTTAGACTCTGAAAGCAGAAATAAAGCCAGTCTGATCATTGATACATTTCTGCATAAAGCTGACAATTAATCATTTGGGTTTGTTTTAGTTTTGTTTATTTTATTTATTTCTCTAAGTGCTGTTTTTAGTAAGGCCTTTCAAATAATGGAGGTTAAAGCATAACTGTTTAAAAATACTGTAAATTCCAAACAAGCCAAGTACGTGTCAGTATTTTTAGGCCTTAGTCTCATAAATGAAGGCTGTGCCTCAATCTAAAGATGTGTTTGTTTTTTTATTTATTTACTTTTTTTTTTTTTTTTTTTTTTTTACAAATAATAATATATACATATGTATTAGATATGTTTACAAGTCCCAGGTCTTTATTCTAATATTTAGCGATAGGTCTTTCATCAGTTGTTACTCCAGACGATCCTTCAGAAATCATTCTAATATGTTGATTTATTATTAGAATTATCAATGTTGGTAACAGTTGTGCTGCCAAATATCTTTTTTGCAACCTGTGATTCTTTTTCAGGATTCTTTGATGAATAACAAGTCAAAAAGAACAGCATTTTGTTCAAAATATAAATATTTTTTAACAATGTAAATCTATGCTATCGCTTTTTATCAATTGAACACATCATTGGTGAATAACAGTATTAATTTCGTTTTTTTTTTAAAAAGGAAGAATAAAAATTTACTGAGTTTAAACTTTTGAACAGTAGTGTATATTGTTATATTGTATATTGTGGTTTATTGTCAGTCAACACGCATGGCTTTGTGAAAAACTTAGGAGTGATTTTTGATTCTAATATGTGTTTTGATCGTGTGTTGTGAAAGCCTCCTTCTTTCAGTTGAGGAAGTTATCGAAATTGAAACCTATCCTTTCAACAAAGGATTTGGAAACTGTTATACATGCCTTCATTTCTACAAGACTGGACTATTGCAATGCTCTATATTTAGGTCTGACTCGTTGGTTACCCGTCTTCAGTATGTGCAGAATGCTGCTGCCAGGTTCTTAACTATAATGTTTTTAATAATTGTATTTTCATAATGTATTCATGATCAATTAATCTAAAGCAATTATTCTAAAGTAATTATTCTATTATTAACATACCAGTTATTTAGGAGTTGTCAGAGATTCATAAGATCATTTAGAAGTGTAACTAAATGATTAATAAACTTTAAATGCACACTTCTACATATTATTTAGACATAATAATAGTTACTCGACATGTTGATTAACTATTAACAGATATTCTTACTGTAATTCATGATTAATTTCGGTAAAAAAAAAGTTAAATAAAAATAAAATAAATCTGTATCTGTAAAAAGATACAGAACATATAAATACTTATTTTAAAATTAAAAAAAAAAAAAAAAACTGTACACCTCTGCAATGTCACCCTACAGCTAATTGTGAGTCTTCAGTTTGAAATTTAACACATCTTTGTGACTCACTGTTTGCACTGAATTTTACAACATATACTACACCAAAACATCTTGCTCATTTTCTTCATGTTATTGTTGGTTTTTATTCATATTTACTTTCTTGATTATCGTTTTTATTTTTGGACATTTTTTATAAAAAAGTATACAATATATATGTGCTTGTTTGTTACTCGTTTCCCTTTTTTTAAAAGGTAATGGAGCCTTTAAATCTCTTTTGTAAAAGCTTTGCAAGGTATAAATTGTCTACACTTTAGATAAGCTCACAAAGCAGTTAACTGACAACTACTAATGTTTCAAACCTACCTGAATTAATCATGAATTACAGTAGAAATGTGTTAATAAAGGATTCATTCTATTATAATTATTCATAAATGATGAATTGACTATTTACTAATGTTTAACTAATGGTTCATAGTGTGTAGTTATTATAAAGTGTTACCTAATTTTCATATATAATAAATTACTTGTGCTTCAGAGCGAGCAGACGAAAGACAATAAATGCGGTCACTGCTTTTAGAGCCTGCTGTTTGGGAATGCAGTCGTGTAAGACAGTTCCTGAATGCAATAATTTTATGCTCGGCATTTTAGAATGACCATAGCAAAATCAATTTCAGATGCTGTGGAGCGAGATCGGTCCACTGGTTAGTCAGGTTTTGCTGTCCCATAGCATGTGATTTTTTTTGCGTACTGACGCTGCAGGAAAAAAAACAGGACTGGGGGTGAAAACTTTTTGAATTTGAAGATCAGGCTAATTTTTTCTTCTGAGGAACATGTAACTATCTTCTGTAGCCTCTGAAAGGCACTGTTAAAAGAAAAGAAATATATATATATATACACACATTCAATGTTATATATACGGTAGTTTGCACTAATCATTTTCTCTATGAGTTGTTAGATCTTCTGAAGTGAAGTAAAGCAGTGTGTTAAGCAAAGGTATTTTTATCAAATTAATGGGGCAGTGGCTCAAAGCAAGTTTTTGTGCTTTTGAATGTTTTTGTGTGCTAGCAATTTTACCTTATATCTTTCCCCCTCAATAAAATAAGCTGAGTTTTTGTGCGATTGCATAAAGGCAACATCAACTTTATTATCAAACATTAAAAAAGAAAGTTATTTTTGTGGGCAAACATGTTGCCCCACATCGTGATGCCTTGGATTTCCAATGGGAATCGGATTTATGTGTTTAGAAGTAGGTCAGATGTCGAGATATCTGTATCTAATTTAAAGCCACATTTCGAAGTGGCTCAGGACAGAATTGACAGAAATGTGTGCAACAATATCCAATCTGTTACAAGAGTGTAAACGCAGCTAGAAAGAATTTTTTTTTTAAAGATTTGTAGAGTACCTTCTGGATCTATATTGATTTCATCAAGATCTCTGCCAGTAAAATCTGCCAAGTGTCCCTTTTCCAAGTGCCAGACGAATACTGCTCATGTTGGTCATCCAGAAAAACTAAGTAGTGTAGCTCCTGCAGGTCCAGAGCAGTTCCCTAAAGCTGTCATGATGTCATCATCCAATCATGAAGGCTATAAAGATGACATGAACATTAATTAGAAACCGTTAATTATAAATCAGGTCCCCACTATGCTAAACCGTAGAGTGTGTGTATTCATACAATGGCTTTCACTTGAGCTGCTGTTTGACCTCAAAACTGAAAATAAAATGTAAAATAATTATAATTATATTAATTGCTGTTTGACTTAAATACTGAAAATAACATTTTAATTAACTATAATAAATGTTTTACTTCGACTGAGATTTAAATTTAAAATAATTTATTATAATATTTATTATAATAAATGGTGTTTGACTTTGAGTCTGAAACTCAGTAAAATGAGCACACACCTCCTCAGTATGTTGTGTAGCTCCTGCAGGTCCAGAGCAGTTCTCTACAGCGGTCAACATCGGCACATGAAGACTATAATAAAGATGATACTGTCATGACTCTGGGCTGCTGCCTTTCCCTTTGCACACGATGTCGCTGTTTTCCCTTCCCTGCACTCACCTGCCTTGATTGTCACCTGTCTTCCCCAGCTGATAACACTTATGATTTGTCTTTATAATCTCCACACTTCCACTACCCTGGTGAGTCTGCATTGTTTTCATGTATCCTGGTCTCTGTTGGTTGGTTTCTCGTCTTTCTCGATTTTTGAAGTTTATGTTTCTGACCTTGCCTTGTTTGTGTTTTGTTTGTTTGTTTGTTTATTTAATAAATATACTTTCCCGCATTTGGACCCAGACCTTTCCTCTCAAACGTGACAGAATGCAGACTCCACAGATGGGTCCAGCGGGGAGTAATTTTTTTTCTTTCTGAGGAGGCGGCGGCGTTTGAGGCGGCGTCGGCCGCTCGGTTCGAGGAGGTCATTTACCTCCAACTGGCCGAGATGGAGGCCTGTAGGGCCGAGTCGGCGCGACGGCGTTCCAGCTTGGAGGTGGGGGCGGAGTGGCTCTTCCGCGGGAAGACGGCGGCGTCCGCTATCTCCGTGCCTAACGCGGCGGCGACCGCTATCTCCCTTCCTGACGCGGCGGCGACCGCTATCTCCGTCCCTGACGCGGCGGCGACCGCTATCTCCGTCCCTGACGCGGCGGCGACCGCTATCTCCGTCCCTGACGCGGCGGCGACCGCTATCTCCGTCCCTGACGCGGCGACCAGTATCTCCGTCCCTGACGCGGCGGCGACCGCTTTCTCCGTCCCTGACGTGGCGGCGACCGCTATCTCAGTCCCTGACGCGGCGGCGACCGCTATCTCCGTCCCTGACGCGGCGGCGACCGCTATCTCCGTCCCTGACGCGGCGGCGACCGCTATCTCCGTCCCTGACGCGGCGGCGACCGCTATCTCCGTCCCTGACGCGGCGGCGACCGCTTTCTCCGTCCCTGACGTGGCGGCGACCGCTATCTCAGTCCCTGACGCGGCGGCGACCGCTATCTCCGTCCCTGACGCGGCGACCGCTATCTCCGTCCCTGACGCGGCGGCGACCGCTATCTCCGTCCCTGACGCGGCGGCGACCGCTATCTCCGTCCCTGATGTGGCGGCGACCGCTATCTCCGTCCCTGACGCGGCGGCGACCGCTTTCTCCGTCCCTGACGTGGCGGCGACCGCTATCTCAGTCCCTGACGCGGCGGCGACCGCTATCTCCGTCCCTGACGCGGCGACCGCTATCTCCGTCCCTGACGCGGCGGCGACCGCTATCTCCGTCCCTGACGCGGCGGCGACCGCTATCTCCGTCCCTGACGCGGCGGCGACCGCTATCTCCGTCCCTGACGCGGCGGCGACCGCTATCTCAGTCCCTGACGCGGCGGCGACCGCTATCTCCGTCCCTGACGCGGCGGCGACCGCTATCTCCGTCCCTGACGCGGCGGCGACCGCTATCTCCGTCCCTGATGTGGCGGCGACCGCTATCTCCGTCCCTGACGCGGCGGCGACCGCTATCTCCGTGCCTGACGCGGCGACCAGTATCTCCGTCCCTGACGCGGCGGCGACCGCTATCTCAGTCCCTGACGCGGCGGCGACCGCTATCCTCCGTCCCTGACGCGGCGGCGACCGCTATCTCCGTCCCTGACGCGGCGGCGACCGCTATCTCCGTCCCTGATGCGGCGGCGACCGCTATCTCCGTCCCTGACGTGGCGGCAACCGCTATCTCCGTCCCTGACGCGGCGGCGACCGCTATCTCCGTGCCTGACGCGGCGACCAGTATCTCCGTCCCTGACGCGGCGGCGACCGCTATCTCAGTCCCTGACGTGGCGGCGACCGCTATCTCCGTCCCTGACGCGGCGGCGACCGCTATCTCCGTGCCTGACGCGGCGACCAGTATCTCCGTCCCTGACGCGGCGGCGACCGCTATCTCAGTCCCTGACGCGGCGGCGACCGCTATCTCCGTCCCTGACGCGGCGGCGACCGCTATCTCCGTGCCTGACGCGGCGACCAGTATCTCCGTCCCTGACGCGGCGGCGACCGCTATCTCCGTGCCCTGACGCGGCGACCGCTATCTCCGTCCCTGACGCGGCGGCGACCGCTATCTCCGTGCCTGACGCGGCGACCAGTATCTCCGTCCCTGACGCGGCGGCGACCGCTATCTCCGTCCCTGACGCGGCGGCGACCGCTATCTCCGTCCCTGACGTGGCGGCAACCGCTATCTCCGTCCCTGACGCGGCGGCGACCGCTATCTCCGTGCCTGACGCGGCGACCAGTATCTCCGTCCCTGACGCGGCGGCGACCGCTATCTCAGTCCCTGACGTGGCGGCGACCGCTATCTCCGTCCCTGACGCGGCGGCGACTGCTATCTCCGTGCCTGACGCGGCGACCAGTATCTCCGTCCCTGACGCGGCGGCGACCGCTATCTCAGTCCCTGACGCGGCGGCGACCGCTATCTCCGTCCCTGGACGCGGCGGCGACCGCTATCTCCGTGCCTGACGCGGCGACCAGTATCTCCGTCCCTGACGCGGCGGCGACCGCTTTCTCCGTCCCTGACGCGGCGGCGACCGCTATCTCCGTCCCTGACGCGGGCGGCGACCGCTATCTCCGTCCCTGACGCGGCGACCAGTATCTCCGTCCCTGACGCGGCGGCGACCGCTTTCTCCGTCCCTGACGTGGCGGCGACCGCTATCTCAGTCCCTGACGCGGCGGCGACCGCTATCTCCGTCCCTGACGCGGCGGCGACCGCTATCTCCGTCCCTGACGCGGCGGCGACCGCTATCTCCGTCCCTGACGTGGCGGCGACCGCTATCTCCGTCCCTGACGCGGCGGCGACCGCTATCTCCGTGCCTGACGCTGCGACCAGTATCTCCGTCCCTGACGCGGCGGTGACCGCTATCTCAGTCCCTGACGCGGCGACGACCGCTATCTCCGTCCCTGACGCGGCGGCGACCGCTATCTCCGTCCCTGACGCGGCGGCGACCGCTATCTCCGTCCCTGACGTGGCGGCAACCGCTATCTCCGTCCCTGACGCGGCGGCGACCGCTATCTCCGTGCCTGACGCGGCGACCAGTATCTCCGTCCCTGACGCGGCGGCGACCGCTATCTCAGTCCCTGACGTGGCGGCGACCGCTATCTCCGTCCCTGACGCGGCGGCGACCGCTATCTCCGTGCCTGACGCGGCGACCAGTATCTCCGTCCCTGACGCGGCGGCGACCGCTATCTCAGTCCCTGACGCGGCGGCGACCGCTATCTCCGTCCCTGACGCGGCGGCGACCGCTATCTCCGTGCCTGACGCGGCGACCAGTATCTCCGTCCCTGACGCGGCGGCGACCGCTATCTCCGTGCCTGACGCGGCCGACCGCTATCTCCGTCCCTGACGCGGCGGCGACCGCTATCTCCGTGCCTGACGCGGCGACCAGTATCTCCGTCCCTGACGCGGCGGCGACCGCTATCTCCGTCCCTGACGCGGCGGCGACCGCTATCTCCGTCCCTGACGTGGCGGCAACCGCTATCTCCG